>NW_028120758.1:7500-392550 GCF_965178545.1 Coloeus monedula | reverse complement strand
AGGAGGATCCATCTTTTTATGCCCCATCTATGCTTGTTCTCATTTGAACTCCTGAACATTCTAGAGGTTGGTTTTGTTAGGGTTGTGGCTGGGGAAGGGGTGGTGGTGGGGGAGGGGTGGGTGTTGTTTCTGATCCTTTTAATTTCCAGGATAGTGTACAAAGAACTTGTGCCCAAAACCAGCAGTATGAAGCAATGCAGGTATAAAAGAAGGTCACCGAAATGTCGGATAATATGAATCTGAAAGCGCTTCAGTATTTTACCCAGGAGTTTCACTGCAACAAGGTGATTGTCCTTGACAGAAATGTAGTGGCAGGCTTATGCCATGCTAGAAGTGATGACCTTTCTCTGCCCCAAATTGACCAGCAAGATCTTTTGGCTCTTGACTGAAACCCCTGAGCCAGCTGTGTTTCAGGCTGCAGAAGCTGCAGGTGTTGTGGCAGACGCGGGGTGCAGCCCTGCCTGCCGGTCCCGACCTGGCGCACGCCGGTGGCAGCCGTCAGCGCCCGGGGTCCCCTGTGCCACCCACGGCAGGGCTCTGCCTGCCTGCTTCGCACCCCTGGTATCCTCAGGGAAACAGCGGACTACTCCATCTGCTTTAAAAACAAACAAGCAAACAAAAAGCCCACTGTAAAAATATGTAAAATCTTGAAACTAATTCTCAGCGCTTACTCGGAGTTTGTTGATGACACAAATGGATTTTGGATAATCTGGTACTGCTAGTACTACTTTTAAATTAGGTTCCTAAACTTCAGGAAGGAGAAGATGGTGGTCCCGTTCTCCTGAGGAATGTTTGAAAAAGTAAGAGTGCTCAGTCATTTAAAGGTGGCCAGAAAATGGGTGTGGCAGTGGAGTAGACACTCTGCGAGTAGGTAGCCTTAAGTCATGTAACTACATGCACTTCAGTGGGAATTTTGCATCAACACCAAGAGATCGTGTCATGATGTGTTGCATAACAGCAGATTGGGCCAAAATTCTGCTGACTTTGATCAAGGTGGATGGGCCACCTTCACTTAACCTGTCAAAGGGACATAAGTCAATGATGTTTGAAAAGCAACCATAAAACATAGCTCCTTTAGTTTGTTGGACTGTTGCAAGTCTGCAAAGCTCTGTTGACAGGTCATTGGAAGTAGCTGTTGGAATCTAACTGCGGTTGGATTCTTTGTCAGTCAGCATCACCAGGAGGCTTAACAGTTTAAGTTGAGAGGTGGTGCATGTTTTTTTTCAGAGGAATGGCCCAGTGAAGAGCAGTGTTCACTGCCATGACTGCCGTTGTAGCCTTCAAGAGAAATGGGCTAGGCTAGCACTGTGTGAGAATTCTTGGTTCATTCAGAGAGAACTTCCTTGGTTCTGCTGGTTTGGTTTCGCAGCTGGAGCAAAGGTACAGCACTGGAAGCAATTCCTAGGGCAGAAGCGGGAGATATCCAAAGCTCTGGACTTTGTTGTCCTCAGCACAGTGTAAGTGAGCGTAGTCTAATTGGAGGAGTGGTGAGCATCAGTGATATCAGATTTTTTACAAGTTCTTAATTCTGTCAAAACAAGAAAGAAGGAGAGTGATGAAGATGAAATCCTTTCCTCTTCAATCTGCCTACGCAGCAACTTCAGGGGTAGTTGTAATGTGTATTCACCTCTTTTGAATTGCCCAAAACCAGGCCTGGAGATGCTTCAGAGACAGAGTCAGAGAAGCGGGTATTTGCTTTATTTGGCGCTGGGTGCGTGGGGGATCGCTCCTCCTAACACACACACGCAGAGCACTCCATGCAGTCCAGCATTATGTGTAAAATTTTTGACTATTCATCACTTTCTTTGGGATAGGAGTGGTTCTAGAAATTACTTCTCGGAAGTCATTAATATCATTAGCAGACGCGTGCGCTGTGTACCCAGGTGGTTGCACTGAGGAAGGCTCCTCTTCTTCCTCGGGGGTCTTTCTGATGAAAATCAGTAGTCTTTGTCACAATGCACTTTTTACCTTTCTTTCTGGCGCATGCGCAGTTCTTCGCTGGATGATTCAGCGATCTCTGTGCTGGTTTTCGAAAGATCCTGTTCCTCTTATCTTGACAAGATTCAGGCGAATCCTGCTGCTTAGGTTTTGTGATTAACATTTGCTGTCTCTTACTAGTTTCTTCGTGCTTCCATGAGTTAACTATGGATCATCCCCCTTCTCAATCCCCCCTTTTCCTTGATCGTTTGTAATTCTTTACAAACCTTGCATGTCTTGAATGAAAGTACCCTTCTCGTTTCTAAGTTTGTGCTTTTGCCATTGTGTATACGCATTGAGATACTAAGTACCTAATATCATATAACAATATCTACTAATACAGTCAATAAATAAGAACATCACAAGACAAGTAACTGTTACAAACAATTGTTTAAGCCAGGATAAGTTGGGTAAGCATGCTGTGCGTTTATCTTCTATCTCTATAAACTTGCAAGAAGCGTTACCTAAGGTAATCTGATGCAAGGTTTGCGTTTTGTCCCAAATTGTAAGGTCCTTCCCATTTTTCCTGGAGTGGATTTCCGGAAGGAGACTTAATATAAACCCAGTCTTTTGGATTGATATTATGGAAGGGTTTATCAGGTGGTGGTGGTTGACAATGAAGAGCTGTAGCGCGTATTGATTGTAATTGTGGACGTAAATGCTTAGCAAAGCCATGGGCAGAGCCTGATACCAATAGAAATTAGTTTTTTGACAAATTTTGGCTCATTGTTGCTTTATTAAGTGATTCATCCTTTTTGCTTGTCTACTTGCTTGTGGCCTATATGGTGTATGTAGTTGCCACTGTATACTTCGTAGATGACTCACTCCTTGCACTACCTGGGCTACAAAGTGTGATCTCCTATCAGAATTTGTTTCCCCAAATTGTGGAAGAATTTCTTGTACTAAAGCTTTAACAATTTCTCTAGCCTCGTTTGTTCTACAAGGGAAAGCTTCTGGCCAACCTGAAAAAGTATCTGTGAGGACTAAGAGGTACTTGTATGTCCCTTTTCTAGGGAATTCCGAGAAGGCAATTTGCCACACATCTCTCGGTCAAACTCTTTTAGGGATAGTCTCTGTGCTTAGCCTAACAGGGGTATTAGGGTTGTTTTTCCTCCTTTGTCTCCTTTAATTTCAGTGCTATTACTTGGTCTTCTAAGTGGTTATGGAAGGCGTCAACTCCCTAGTGTGTTTTAGAATGTTTGCTTTGGATAAATAATTTTAACAGTTTTCTGGGTATGACGATGAGATCTTTGATTTTAGCCCGCCCGTCTGTTCTTACTTGTCCCATTTCTTCCTGTATCCAATTTAAATCATCAGTGTTGTATGGTGGGGGTTTTTTATTCCTAAGGATGCTAGAAGGGGTTCAAGCTAGGGCTTGAACTTGAACCTTACTAGCCACTGCCTTTGCTGTTTTGTCTGCCGTAGCATTTGTCAGTTCAGGGATGGTGTTACCTTGGGAGTGTCTTTTACAGTGCATTATAGCTACTTTTGAAGGTTTTGACAGTGCTTCCAGCAAGTGTAAAATTTCAGTAGCATGCTTGATTTGTTTCTTCTGTGAGGTCAATAAACTTCTTTCTTTCCAAACAGCCCTGGGAGCGCGTACTACTGCAAAAGCATACTTTGAATCAGTCCAAATGTTGATAGGTTTTCCTTCAGCTGCTACTAAGGCTCCAGTTAGGGCTATTATTTCAGCCTTATGAGCTGATGCCCGCACAGGTAGCAGATTTGCTTCAAGGACAGCGTCTGTGCTTGTAATTGCATAGCCAGCAAACTGCTTACCATTCTTGACATAGGTGCTTTCATCAGTGAACCAGTTGTCTGCATTTTCTAGTGGAGAGTCCTTCAAGTCTGGGTGGCTAGAGTAAACCGCCTCCATGGTTTCAATGCAGTCATGCTGTACAGGCTCCTCAGCGGCCTTGCCCTGGAAGTAAGCTGCTGGATTGAAGACGTTAGTTACTTGGATGGTCACGTCCTCCGATTCTGTTAGGACAGCTTGGTGTTTGAGAAAGCGAGATGGGGTTAACCAGTGATTTCCTTTCTGCGTGAGCCCTGCTGACACTGTATGTGAGACAAAAATGGTTATCTGCTGGCCTATTGTGAACTCGAGGGCTTCCTCTATGTTCAGGGTCCCAGCTGCCACTGCACACAGGCAGGTGGGCTATCTTTGGCTGACCACGTCCAGCTGCTTGGAGAAATAAGCCACCGGCCTTTTGTACGGTCCTAGCTTCTGTGCCAGAAGTCCCAACACCGGTCCTTGCCTTTCACGTGAAAACAACAGAAAAGGTTTAATGGCATCCAGTATGCCCAATGCCGGAGCTTGCATTAACTCACGTTTCAGAGTTACAAGTGCATTATTAGTCTCTGGTGTCCAGCATAGGTGGGTGCCCTCCGTTTCTTTTAGGAGAGTTTCACAATTAGTCCATAGCTGTAGATCCGTAACTTACGCTGTCTTGTCATTCCCAGAGAAGTTCTTAGTTTTGTTTTCTTTTATTGTAGTTGTCTGGGGCACCTGACAAATGGTCTCTTTCTTGTTATTTTCCAAGGCTCTCTCTCCTCCTGCCAGTTCATATTTCACTTTTTGGAGGACTAGCTGAGCCTTTTCAGGGGAGAGCCTATATCCGCTTAGTCCCAGAACATTTAAAAGACTTACAGCTCATTCCTTGCAGTCTTCATGGGTTCTTGTTGTTATTAGTAGGTCATCAATGTACTGCAGAAGTGTACCTTCCCAGAGTGGCGGTGTTCCAGGCTTCCAGTTCTTTAGCTAATGATCTCCAATTCTTGTGAGGCTATTTTTGGAATCCTTGTGGCAATAGGGTCCATGTAAGCTGGCTTTTTTCCCTGTTTTGGGGTTTTCCCATTCAAAGGCATAAATCTCCTGACTGCTTTCAACGAATGGCAGACAAAAGAAAGCATCTTTTAAATCTAGAGCTGAAAACCACACCCAGCCACTTTGTAATTTTGTAAGTAAAGTGCAAGGATTGGCTACTACAGGATGCAGTGTTCTTGATACTGTATTTATCGCTCTCAGGTCTTGAACTAATTGATAATTTCCATTTGGCTTTTGTATTGGTAGAATTGGGGTATTGTAGGGAGACCTATACTCTCTTAACAACTCTTGATCAATAAATGTAGCAATTATTGGTTTTATTTCTACTGGTGCTCCATGCTTTAGAGGATATCGCTTAACTGACGCTGGTTGTGCCCCTTCCAGGCGTTCAATAATCAGTGGGGAAGCCCGTTTTGATTTCTTTGGAATTTCAACATCTCCTACTAATGGGATCACTTGATCTGTTATTTCATTATCTATGGGTATTTCTCCTCTTTCAGCCTTGTTTGTTTGTTTGTTTGTTTTCCTAGGCCTGAGATGATTAAGGAATGGGTTTTCCCTTTCTCTAATCTTAGTGGTTTAACTTAAACTTTCAAGTCTTAGTCAGGTAACTTCGGGGAGGCTTCTTTGGTTGTAGCTTCTTTAGACAGTTTTTGTTCCATTAATATTTTTACTCTGCTGGATAATTTTAGACATTATGAAGGATTAGTTTTTAGGATACAAATCAACACACAAAACATTTCCATACAAAATGTTCTCATGCAAACATATCTTTCCATCAGGGCTATGCTCTGTTTTCTAGGAGACCAATTATAGCGCTGTTGTAATGTAATCTTGACACAAACTAGGAACTGGGGCTTTACTGCTGGTGGGATTAAAAAGAAATTAATTCTCATTCAAAATTAGTTTCATTAATCCAAGTAGCCTTTTTTTTTTATTTTGAATTTTAGTGACTGAATTGCCTTCATCACATTCTGCACCCTCGTCTGAGATTGCAGAATGTGCTATAAATAGGTGGAGTGAGGCAAAGCTAAAATACCTTCTTAAGACATATGGCATGAGATTGAACAGCACTTTAGTTTGAGAGCTGGTAGAAGGCTTTTCTGTATTTTATTCATGTCCTATTTGCAGTCTATGGCTGCAAAAAGCCCTCCTGGTTTAGGAAGGGGGATTTAATCATTTCTTATGTAGCATTTGCTTGTGTTTTGTCAAGATTCTTTAATTCACTAAATAGTAAATTAAAAAAATTAGCTGAATGATAATAATTTTGAAGTCTTCTGAGGCAGAACTGGGAAGGTTAGAACATATTTGTATGATTTCAAATATGTATAAATTCTTAAATGACAAACGTTAACAAACTGACAATGCAAGCAATTATGATGACACTTTACATTTCATTGGTTTTCATGCAGCTCCATCCCATGTGTTGGTAGGTTCTTAAAAAGTGAAAATTTGGCCCACTAGACCAATTATTAAAAAGAAGTACAACTCCTTGGGGCTAACACAAAGGGACAGCGTCCACGTGAGTAAATGGTTATCACATTTAGATGTGATTCTGCTGCTTGCACTTTCTCTGCCCTCAAACTGCTTTCTTTATCGTCAACGCAGGGATGTTTGACATTCTTAGAAAAGAGAAAAGAAACAGATTTCCTCAAAAAAAAAAAAAAAGCCAGGTGAAATTAATGCAATGTTAATTGCATTAATTTATTCAGGTGGAGTTTTAGTTTTTATTCTATGAAGTGCTTGTTGCACCACTTTTGTTGTTTCCCACAGATTTGGAGTGGGATTTCCTCCAGTTGATTGTTCAGCAGAGGGAGTGAGACTGCCTTCAAAAGTTTTGCAGGAGTTGCATCTGTGAATCGGGCACGTGAGTTGCCTTTTTTTTTCCCCCCAGATTTTCGTAGGCTTCTGTTTTTCACCGTGGATCAGTTCACCTTGGATCAGTCTGCTCTTTTTGTTCCAGTGATTTTTTCTTTTGGACATTTGTCACGATCCGTTAATACAAGTAAGGGTCGTGATGGTTTGTTTACAGATCTCCGAGTGCAAAAGGACACAAGGGATTTCAGTTTTAATCAAAACAGTGCACCTTTGTTAAGTACCCACAACACAGTAATGCGATAGAGGAGAGAAAGAGAGAGAGAGATAAAGAAAAACAAAGTAAAAGAGTAGAGAGGAAGAAAGGGGGGGTAATGGCTACCAACGGATGAGACGAAGTCCTCGTGCTCTGCTGCCAATAGATTTGTCTTCTTTCCATGGGGAGATCTCATCTCAGTTATTTCAGAAAGTCCCTTTATAGGCCTTTTTTGAAACGAGGGCCAACTGGCCAAGACCATATCTGTGTTTCGTAATAACATTGCAAAACTAAAAGCTAGCCCTAACTATCCCAGGTACATACCAAGCATGCCTTTCTCCTATGCTAACTATACTGCCTGCTATGGTTTGCAGCCTAGCAGCGTTAGCGCGTCTACTTCTGGCATGAGTTTAGCAGTGCTCTCGCTTCTGCTTTCTAGCTGTATCCCCACATCTCGCCCTTTTCCCCAAGAGGTGGGGCAAATCTACAGCCGTTGTTATGAGGCCCGTTGCTTTGGGAAACAGGTACAGGACAGGTGTAGAGGACAGGTCATTCCTTTCCGCTTCAGCGCAGTCCTTCCCGCCTGGGCAGCAAGAACGGCGCAGTCCACTGTGACCTGCACAAATTTCCTCAGGAATGCGTACCAGTTCCCAGCGGGCACACCTGCAGGCAACAGTTGGCAGACATCCCACCTTAGGCAGGTCGGAACTCCTGTGTTTAGCCTCTGTTCTCGGCGATGATCGTGAGGCAGATGAGGGATCTTCAGACCGTCTCTTACACCACCCCATGACTCACGATTGTCATCAGGAGAGCTCCATCAGCACGATTTCGTAGTGTTGTTGCAAAGTCTTCAGGACTCGTTAATGTTGGTAGCATATCCCAGAAAAGGGTAGAGAAAATAAGAAAAGAGAAAGAAAAGGAAAAAGAAGGAATAAGTAATTTTTAATCAAAATACACCTGTAATTTTTAATCATGTCTTATCTTATTTTAATACTCATGTAGTTCATCTTGTGTCAATAACCTTAGGGGTGTCCACAGTGGATGGGATAGTGTCCAAATTGTGCACATCTATTACAGATGTCAACCGTTTCATCATTCTGCAATTCATGATGTGTAAGATTGCTGATAAAACAAACCCAATCAAAACTAAAATCAAGAGAACAAGGATGGGATGACACAATTTGTTCAGGACACCTGTAGCAGTAGGTGAGCACCCAAAAGGAGTATCCCACCAGCTGTGTCCAGCATCTTTCTTTCCTCTGTCTAGAAAACAATGTGTTTCTTTCCCATTGTGATGAACAGTCACCAAGGTTTTCTGTCTGTTTTTCTTGATCTTTTCCAAAATTCCAATGAAATCCTGGTGAAGCAACAAGTGCTTTACCTAAGTAAGGTTCATCCCAGTGGGGGTAGGCAATAACTGGTGGATCACTGTGTAATTGGACTGTAAAATACAATAAGAAGTAAGTGGGGCTAAATAAGAGAAATCACATCCTGTGCTTTTAGTCAAGTTACAAACACAGGAATTTGAATGAGTTTTAGTATCTACAACTACATTTTCTAGAAATACCTTATCACATGCAGTTCTTAAGCATGCACATCCATTGCCTATATACACAAGCAGTGTTTCAGGAATCTTGTTAGGATGAATTTCAAAAGGACAGATATTTTGTTCTGTGTCCAAACAAATGTCTTGAGGTCTAATTGCACTGCTTTCACAGATAAACCCTTGTTGTTCTCGGACAATACAAGTTTCCAAATTAACAGTTTGCCACTTCTTCCCAGTTTGACGGGCCCATTCTCTGTGCTGGAAAGGGTAGAGAATAGCTGCATCATGGTTCAGCCCTAATGCAATGATAGGGACTATCCAATGCACTGAAGCATTACATATGGTTAGTACAAAGGCTGTGGCTGTGTTTGTGATGGGATTGTAGGTAAAATTCACTAAATTTCACCAGGATTGGAATTCTCTTTCAAAATCAGTGGCACCGTCCCAGATTATTTTCCGAATTTCCGAAGTAGGAAAAGTGCCTTCTTTGCCTTCTCTTACAATTGAGGCAGCAACGGACTGCATCCACAATTGAGCCTGGACGCAGCTGAGAGCCAAAGAAATGTTGTTTTGCGTAGCACGGAGCATGCCAATTATCAATTTGTGGTCATTCACATTTACCTTTTCTCAATTTGGTAATATGTTTGATAACAACCGCTGATGGCTTGTTGTATTTTAGTCAAATCTGTAGTTGTGGCAGCCAATTTATTCATTAGCACTTCTGAATCAATACTATTTAAGATTCCCAATCCTGTTCCCACAACGCCGGTTATGTCTCTTTGCGTCCGTTTCTTAGAAGGGTTCCGCTTTTGCAACCCGGTTGTCTGCCCCTTGAAGGAAGTTTGCAGAAAAGGTGAACAAGCTGGCTGAATTTCTGAGACATTGTTTTGCACCAGCAACTTGACTTGTTTAAGGGACCATGCCGGATTGAGCAATAGTTGTTGTTGGCCTGTTTTTGTGATTATACGTGGTCCAATTTCAAAAATTCTCGGGCTTAGCATGACCGGTGGTTGGGTGGTAGGTATTGCAACATCGACTTTGAGTTCCCCCCAGTATTTTGTATTGTTTTTACCAGACGTGACTTTATGGGGAAATTGTACAGCAATTAAGGTTTAGCCAACAATCTTGATTTTGAATTTCACCAAACAAAACACGGCCATGAGGTCCAATGCTGTAACTGTGTATAGGTTCGGTAAAAAATTCAGCAATTAATCCACATCGTATTGTAACATCGTCACCTCAGGTTACCATAAAGGGTGGAAAAACTTTATTCTTGTCATCTAACACAAGGGGGGTACTTCTACCGTGGTATGTGATTACTGCACTCAGTATGGGCTTTGCTGCGGCATTTATTTTGAATTTATAAGTTAAACCTGTCAGACTTGGCTGATCTGCCGGGTTATTTTGCCAATTGCATGTTGCATAGGTTGGTTTGGTTAGAGGAAAGTTATACCAGCAGTCAGTTAGTTTGTTTCTGCGAAGCTTTGTGATTTCAACATTGTTGGTACTGGGGTCTAAGGTGTAGTTACCGACATTCTTCTGACAACCACACAGGATGAAGGGGGTTTGTTTGTCACACACCCACTCCGTTGTAGGGCAGAGTTTGGCCGTAATGTTGGGGTGCAAATCACTTTTCCCATCTGGTTTTAGAACATTTCCAGCGATTGCAATGGTGGAAGCTTTCTGGTAAAGAGATCCTTCTACTTTTCTGCATCCTACCTTAATTTGTTCACCTCTTGTTCCTTTTAGGATTCTAGTCCAATCCTTCAAGTCCCATCCCCATTCACTTGGACGGTATACCTCAGAGTCGTGCAGTGCTACAGTGGCTAGGTTCGGGCAACCATCTCTGGGATAGGATCCTAGAGCACTAGTGTACCTAATGGTAGCTTCAGACCATGGCCACTCAGCTGGTTTTTGGCCCTGGTGTTGTGGTAGGATGCAGAAAAGTATCACTAGTCTTATCATGGTTTATGTGCTCTTCTTCATGTCCCTCGGAGTTCTTCTGTGAAAAGTGAACACAACAGAGTCTGCCACCGAAAGGCAGAAAATTAGAATGATGGAATTATGCAGCGTGTATGTATCCGATGCTCTCTCCCTAGGGCATCAGAGGCTAGCCATGCATATTTATTCAGAGGGCGTTTTAGCACTGGTGGTACTTCTCCTATGGTAGGGAGATCTACCGAAACAGGTTGTCCAGGGTAGTGTGCAGGATTCTTAGGATCATTTGGTCCCTGCAGTGAGAGAATTATGCTTGGAGCTGTTGGGAAAAAGACAGTGATTTTGGGACACCCGTTTACCCCCCATCTATCATTCACACCTTTCACAGCTTCCCATAGCCGAACATCCCAATTTCCCTCCTGTGGTTTCAAAAGTCCTTTCAAGAGACCATTGGTCCCTTCTACAATGCCGTTAGCTTGAGGGTAGTAAGGAGTGTGAAAAGTCCGTTTAATCCCTTCACCTTTTGCCCAGTCCTGTACAACTTTGGCAGTAAAGTGGGACCCATGATCAGATTGAATTTCTTGTGGTTTTGGGAAAGTTCCAAACCATGCCTGCAATGCTTGAACAGTATGATCTCCTGTAGCTCTTTTAAAAGCATTGGCCTGGACTAACCCAGATATCATCTCTACTCCTACCAGCCCAAAGTGTTTACCTCCCGACTTTTTAAAGGGGCCGATATAATCTACCTGCCACGCTTCCCGTAAGCCTTTACCCTTTCTTAAATGCAGAGGGTCATCTTCCAAAGGGTGTCTTTCTAGCCGTCTGCGACGTTGTTCACAGGCTGATATGCATGTTTTACACATTTCTCTGGTAACAGACCAACCGTGAGCAAGGGCTTCTTTGTACAAATCTTTGGCACCTGTGCGTTGTCTTTTTACATGCAACCATTCTAAGAAGTGCTCCCAGTCCTCTGTAATTTGATCTTTTTTCACAGGACTTAGTCTTGCTAATTCGTCAGCTCTAGTGTTCCACTCTCCTGCTGGATTTCCATCTGTCTGGTGAGAGGCTACCCACTCCACGGCAAAATTCCCTGGACTTGCAATACTTAGAATTTCTTGCTACTTTTCCTTTTGCCATACTGGGATTCTGTTAACTTCACAATCCTTTTGCTGCCAAAAAGGAAGCCACTCAGTCCATCCCTTAAACACAGCATAGGAATAATCGGTGTAGATACAGACAGGAGAAGTATTCTGTGCCTCACGTTGGAAAACACTCCAAACAGCTATCAGCTTGCCAACTTGGGCACTGCCTTCCCCCTCTGTGATAATTCCTTCACCTGAGGAAGTGTGGAGGGCTACAGCCTTATGTTTCCACACCTTTCCTTCTCGCTTGGCAGAAGCATCCGTAAGCCAAGAATTTGCTGACCGTTTGGGGGAAAAAGGAGGGGCTACTCTAATGACTGAGGCAGGTTTGTCCTGGCTGCTACCCAAGTCTTCAGTTTCTTGGATTGCCAGATTTTTTACAGCTCCTTCAGTTCTTGAGAAGACGCTACAATCATGTTCAATCTGAGCATACCACTTCCTTACTGAGGTCCTCTGGGCCACCCCGTCACGTGGGGGTGGTGCCAGTAGAGACAGCCTTAATAACTTTGAAAGGGCCTCTCAAAACAATTGGTTGTTGTTGTGCAATCTTCTCCGCTTCTAGGAGAGCTAAGCTAACCACAAACAATCCTTTCTCCCAGGTAGTGTACCTTTTTTCAGCATCTTTAAAGCCACGGGAGTAAAAACCAACAGGCTTCGTCGGACCCTCAGGACCCCGCTGCCATATGTGTACTGACAACCCTGAGGAGACCTGAAAAGCATCTGTGGGATGAATAGGGCCCAGGGCTTGGTGAGGCTGTTGCTTCAAAAACCAACAATTGCAGTGCTTCTTCTTGGGAAGCACTCCATTCCCATTTTGTCCCTTTTCTTAACAAGTTGTAAAGAGGTCTGGCAATTATGGAAAATCTGGGATGTGTTTTCTCCGGAGCACTAATACACATCCTAAAGCATGTTGGAGATCTTTTTTGGATTCAGGCATTTTAATCTGATCTGAAGAGGTTAGGCTATCAGGTGGGATACGTGTCATACCTCCTTTCCACCAAATTCCCAACAATTTCACTTCATGTGAAGGGGTTTGGGTTTTTTCTGAGGGAATTTGCAAATCAAGGCTTTCTAAGTGGGAGGTTATTTTCTGTTGGGTATCTCTCACTTCTTCTATTTCATCTCCTCCCACAAGGGTCTCATCAGTGTGTTGATGAACAGCTAGATTGTCCGCTTTGGGTACTTTGTCGAACTCTTGGGCTAAAGCGTGATGAGCCAGGGTAGGAGAATGTTTGTACCCTTGGGGAAGCCTAGTGAAAGTGTGTTGCTGTCCTTGCCATGCGAAAGCAAAACGGTCCATATCTTCTGGCTGTAAAGGTGTCGTAAAAAACATGTCTTTGACATCTACAGGTGGCATGATTGAATGAGCCTTTTCTTGAATCAATGTTATGAATTCTGCTAGATTTGGGACTGCTGCTGTAAGAGGGTCTGTGTTAGCATTTAGCCTACGAAAATCTATTGTCAGCCTCCACTTCCCATTAGGATTTTGCACTGGCCACACCGGAGAATTGAAAGGAGAATGGGTATGAAGTATTACTCCTTGTTGTCGTAGCTCCTGTATCACTGGCTTGATACCCTCTTTGGCACCCAGGGGAAGGAGGTATTGTTTCACATTAGTTACTTTGCTGAATGGTAGGGAGGCTGCAGCTTGGAGCAGTCTGATGTTAAAATGTGGTGTGCCAAAAGACCACAGAAGACCCTCTGAGTCCTCCCACTGCCTCCTAGCAAGGGCATTCAGCCCTAATAAATTGGTTGGAATATCTCCAATCACCCCATGGATGGAGAGTTGGTTTTCCTCTCCAGGCAAAGGGAGCTTGACTAAGGCCCCATTCATAGATTCTGTTGTTGTGCCCAAGGCACTTAAAACACAATATCGGTTCTTTGTTGGAACAATTCCACACCTCTGGGCATCTTTCTTTGTCAGCGCAGAAATTTGTGCCCCAGTGTCAATCAGAAAAGTTACAGGTGCCCGTTTAGGACTTGTAATAGCTGTGATCGTTATATCTCCTGTTTTATTTGTAGTGAGCATTCTCAGGTATACCTATGCTCCGTTTCTTTGCCCACTGACAAGAAACAGAGGGTCTAGTTTCCCTGGTTTTGAGGAAGAATCTGTTCTGGCTCATTGGCCGGACTTTGAGGGAGAAGTGGCTTTGACTCACTGCCCAGATTCTGAGGGAGGAGGGGTGCACTGGGTTGAAGTGACGGATTGGGTAGAAGGGGCTTTTGGCAGTGCCAGTTAGACACTACCTTACTCAACTGATCAAGGGCTAAGCCATCCATCACATTTCTGGGGACCCCCTTTTTGATACCTAATAAGCACCAATGCTGACGGTTAGGGATCTCTGGTTACATTCTTTGGTTTTTCACTATGAGGAGCCCTAATGTGCCTGACACCTTTTGTTTTTTCTGATTTTTCCTCTGGGATTTTTATCGGTCCATATTTCCTACTGTAATTAATCAGATCTTCTTCAACCTCACTCCATGTCCAAACTTTGCAATCACCGGCAGGTAAATTTGATTGTGAACCTGGCGGCTGAGAGGGGGTTGAATATGGAGTAAACCCAGGATCGGTAGATGCAGTTTGGTCGCTCGGGCTTCCAAGGAATCTGTCCAACCTCTCTACAGGACCTACAGCAGCTATGGTTTTTTGAAGGACAGCTGCTGTAGATTTGAGTGATTCTGGAAGGCCTCGAATTAAAGGGGTCATCAGTTCAGGTTTAACAGGTAATTGCGTGGGGGATTCATATCCAGGAGTTAATTTCCTTTCATGGATCATTTGCAGACAGGCGGCTTTGTGGACGCTTTCTAGAAGTTGATCAGGGGTACCAACTGTAGCGAAAGGGTCTCCCCTTTCTAAAGGATTGAGTGCCCCGGCCCAGAAAGCTGCGCGCTGAGTCAGCGACCATGTGTTACGTTTGTCTCCTGTTGTTAAGAGAACTCCATGTCCCCAATATCCATTGGCCTCCTGTTCAGTGGATTGAATTTGGTCTCCTCCGGTGAGAGACACTTGGAAGACATATTCCGTCTCAGCTTCGTGGGGAAGCCGCCCGTACTCCTTTTTTAACTTTGCCAACTCAGGAGCAGTGTATGGTATTTGTTTAGTGGTGATATGCGGTTCAAAATCTTCATCATTGATATAATTATATTCTGTTTTAATTAGAGGTCTCATAGGAGGGCAGCAGTTTTCCCCACAATTTTTCACTAGCACTAGTTCTTCCTGGGGGTATATTTGGTTAATGTGAGGAGTTTTCTTTTCCTCTTTCTCTTTTGGTGAGTCAGCATTCTTTGAATTCTTAAAATATTCCTCCCTCAAAGCAGCCCGCAGCAAATGATTTTCATTCCTTTCTTCATCTGATTGTTCCTGTAAAATTTCCACTAGCTTTTGAAGGGAATCTGTGATTGCTTTCTCTTCACTACATCGCTTAAAGCAGTGATCTATAGCTGCTGTAAGGCATGCTCCTGAAACAGATTTAGGAGCAGATTATGGTTTTATTTCGGCCAAATTTAAACTTTGGTCTCATGTTGGAATGAACATATTCTATCAGTCACACTCTCCAAATTAAACCAGTTATTTTGAGCCCATTCTTCCCCTCCCGGAGAGGGCCGGGCATTATGTTTTACTAGCAGAGCATAAAATGCAGCTTTATGATTTGCACTAGGGTTTTCAGTCATTTTATAAAGGGATCAAAACCACTACAGGGAGGTAAAAACACATTGTGACACAAACAGCTTCGCCGTGTCGCCCTTCGCTTCCCTGGGTGGGTGAAGAGACCAAAATCTGCTTGGGAGGTACTCTTTAAGTTACTTATGGTTGTCTCTTCACTACACCAAGCAGTCCAAATTCACACACGCCCACCAAAACAGTTCCCCCTTTTACACTAAGAGATCTTTTGGTGAAAAATCTGAAGACAGAGCCCTCAGTTGAGTATGGGGTGCTTTTCACCTAGGCGTGTGCAGTTTGCGGGAAATTCGAGTCGCCCCCCTTGCTTTCTAGACACTGCTCACCCTTTGCGGGGTGTCGGGCTAGGTGCGGCTGCAGTGAAACGTCCTTCCCCTATTACAGACTACACACAACCTTGCAACCCCTTCTGTCTGTCAGAAATCCTGTCCGTGATGCCAGTTTAATGTCACGATCTGCTAATAGAAGTGAGGGTCATGATGGTTTGTTTACAGATCTCCGAGTGCAAAAGGACACAAGGGATTTCAGTTTTAATCACCTTTTCACCTTTGTTAAGTACCCACAACATGGTAATGTGATAGAGGAGAGAAAGAGAGAGAGAGAGAGAGAGAGAAAGAAAAACAAAGTAAAAGAGTAGAGAGGAAGAAATGGGGGGCAATGGCTACCAACAGATGAGACGAAGTCCTCGTGCTCTGCTGCCAATAGATTTGTCTTCTTTCCATGGGGAGATCTCATCTCAGTTATTTCAGAAAGTCCCTTTATAGCCCTTTTTCGATACGAGGGGCAACTGGCCAAGACCGTATCTATGTTTCGTAATAACATTGCAGAACTAAAAGCTAGCCCTAACTATCACAGGTACATACCAAGCATGCCTTTCTCCTGTGCTAACTATGATTTACCAAAATATGAATATCGATCTAATATCGATTTCCAACTGAGACGGACAAAAACTCTTAACAGTTTAGAGTTAGAAAGTGTATGTTTTATTTTCGCGTGGGATAGCTCCCTAAGTCGCAGGCCCTGATACAAGCAAACATGATACCTTTTATTTCCACGTATTATGAATATCCAAAATACAAAATGCGTATTCATGGTGTTGACACCTCCCATTCTCCGCTTTGTATGGAAATGAGCTTACATGTCATTAAGCATGCGTAGCGTGTGATCTGAATGGAGTCGGTGGTCTTGAATTCGGTCAGTGGTCCTAAGGAAGATGAAGTAACTCATCTTCCTCACTCTGACCTTTATGCCTTTCTGAGTTTTAACAATCCTAATTACTTTAGTGACCTCTAAGTTTCTTCTTGCGTGACTTTTGGATGGGCTCCCACAAAGGGAGGAAATTGGTAATTGTCTTTATTCTATACACCAACTTATCAATGTTTCTGCTCATTATTCTAAGCACAGCTAAACAAACATGCAAATGACAGATCATCAGTTATTTGGTAATCAGTTACTAACATCTAAAACTCTGTTTCAGGTCCAGCTCTCCTAACTATTTTGATTAACCCTCACTGGCCCCAAGCCTACAACTGAAATCCCAAGCCTATGACTAAAACCTTTCTGTTTCCTCTAAATCTATGTTTCATTCCCACCAAGGGAGGAAATTGGTAATTGTCCTTGTTCCCTACACCAACTTATCAATGTTTCTACTCCTCATTCTAAGCACAGCTAAGCAAACATGCAAATGACAGATCATCAGTTATTTGGCAATCAGTTACTAACATCTTTAAACCCATTTCAGGTCCAGCTCTCCTAACTATTTTAATTAACTCTCACTGGGCCCAAGTTCTTCCTATTCCAACTAATCTCAACACAGCTAGCCTATAACTAAAATCTTGATGTTTCTTCTAAATCTATGTTTCATTCCCCACTTCTCTTTTAACAGGGAGTAAATGCTTTTACTCAGTACGCAGATTTCCTCTTCATTTATCCGAGCGGCGTGGTCAGCCTTTTTCTCATTCAAGACTATACCATACGCTTTGGATAGTGATGTCAAGGCTGCTATTCTCCACAGCATCTTCCAATACCAAACAAGCATCACCACGGATAAAATCCAACTTGCACTAACTAAAATGAGCAATACAATAATAGGATGAATGAAGGCATTGAGTATACCAGTTGCTGTCGGTGACCATCCGAAAAGCACATCCCACCAGTGATGAGACAAATGTCAGATTCATTCCTATAGGGACAGGCAAGACTTCTTGGACAGTAATCATGCTTGTCTTTATATACTGATGTGATTCTCCAATTTTCGTCAAATTCCAAATACACAAATTAAGTTGGGTTGTCATTTATGATTAAATTGTCTATCGTTATGGTGGGACATGCCATCTTGAGGCAGATGCAACCTCTTCCGTATACGCTAGCCGCGTTGTTTGGTTAATGGAATGCACCTCAAAGTGGCAAATGCTTTGGTCTGTGTCCAAACAAATGTCTTTACCTGAAATCCTTCCACATATGTACCCTAACTGCTCCCTCATAGAGCAGGGCTCTAGGTTAATGGTTTGCCACTGGCTTTTAATTTCTTGTGCCCACCTTCTGTGTTCAGAGGGGTAAAATACAGTTCAATTCATGGTCTTGTTCTTCTGTATCTTCCCAATCTGGTAATATTTTGGACAGTTTCCAATGCTTATCACCCAGGGCCAGCAAGGAGGATTGCAACGGTTGCTGCAATTTAATTAAGTCACTCCTTACTGCGGTCAATTTGTTCATCATATGCTTTTGTTGCACACCCCTCTATTTTCAGTCTGAACTTAATTGCTCAAGCATTTGTCACAGCATTCAGGGCCAAATTGGATAAGCTTCATGGGCGGATGGTAAGCCTCATGAAACCCATCATATGGGTTTATCATATGAGCATATTTACATCTTCAAACATCCCTTCCTTCCCACAGGCTTGCGTTTGTGACTTTGAGCATTTTGTTCAAAGCCTTCCGAAAGTGAGGCTCATATGCCTTCCCCTGGCATCGGGATATTGCAGTCGCGTTAGACTGCAGTAGTACTACTTTAACTCTTGTTACGACTGTAAGAATAATCAGTAAAGTCCCAGCTTTCCACATAATGTCCATCATAACTGAATTCATCCATCGCCTTTTTGGGTCAGCTTCAGCTTCAGTTCGTTGTCGCCTGGCGTTACCTCCCAAACTCCCTCAGGGGCTTTGCACAGCCGGGAGTGACGAATCCAGCCAGGCCTTCTGCTCTTTGATCTTGATTGCAGTGAAGGTGGTGAGGATCACCTGGAACAGTCATTCCCACTGCGGTTCCAAAATCTTCTCTGCAAGAGACTTTACATACACATAATCTCCAGGTTGTACATCATGTACTGGCCCATCTAATTCTCTGCTTTGGGCCCCAGCCACATATTTTTCAATTTCTCTCAGTTGTTTCCTCTATCCAAAGACATAGTGGCTGGAACTCCAAAGCGGGGTATTATTTCTTGCAACAACGCTTTGGTCACCTCTCATGCTTTAGCCGTCCTAGTGGGAAAGTTTAGCAGGGGGGGTCCCGGGTGCAGGGGAATCCAGCCAGAGACACGATATGCACACCGATATGATTTTAGCATCGTGCTCCAGTTTTATTGTTTACTTACACCAAGTTATACTTTGCCAAGTTCACGCCCCATTCCCACGAGAAAGCCTCTATGCAGCGGGGGAGCTGACTAGTGTATACCTTTTCCCAAGGCTGTTCAAGGCTTCTGGCTAGCAGGTGCCTTGCAAGCCTATCTTCAGCCTGAGGCCCTGTCAGGGGTACTTCTGCAACAGGCCTGGGATGCCCAAGCTCTCCTGGGGTATCCTACGCCCCCGCTCCACAAGGAATTCCTCTACAGGAAAGGCCTCTGGCTATCCTGAAAAGGTCTCTGTTAATACCAAGAGGTATCGATACCCCCCTTTTCTGGGTAATTCAATTTGCCACTGTTGCCCAGGTCCGCAGCCTTTCCCAATTTGTCCAGCTTTAGGTTTTGGAATATTCTTAGGATTAGTTTGGAGGCAAAGACCACACTGGCGAGTTACTTGTATCACTGCACCTTGCAATCTCCTAGCCATAATCCTATCTTTCAAATAATTGGACAAAGCACCCATTCCCCAGTGTGTTTTCTCATGTTCTTTCTGCACCAGTGACCGCAACAAATAAGAAGGTACTATGAGCTTGTTATTCTTAGTTAAAGCCCATCCCTCTGATTATAACTTGCATTTTCCTTTTTTTTGTAAGTTTCTTATCTTTCTTGTTGTATTCTGGCCTACCTTCAAGGCAAATCTTTCCATCTGGTATTAATGTTGCCTCTACCTTTTCACTGGGTACTTCACCTTTGGCTGCGTCTTTTGCCTCTCTGTCCACCAGCATATTTCCCTCTTCCAATTCAGAACTCACTTTTTGGTGTGCACATTAGCTACCTTCTCAGGTAACTGAACCATGTCCAATAACTTCAGTATTTCTGGTGCATGCTTGATACTCTTCCCTTGTGAGTTTAACAGTCCTCTCTCCTTCCAAATGGCTCTGTGTGCATGAACCACCCCAAATGCATACCTTGAGTCTGTATAAATATTAATCTTCTTTCTTTTTGCCGATGCCAAGGCTCGGGTTAGAGCAATTATTTCAGCCTTTTGTGCAGAGGTGTTTGTTGGCAATGGTCCAGACTCTATTACCTCTCGGCTGGTGGTAACGGCATACCCAGCAGGTCTTTTTCCACTGATAACATAACTGCTTCCATCAGTGAAACAGGTCTCAGCGCCCTTGAGAGGGATGTCCTTCAGATCTGGGCAATTGGAGTAAGTGGCCTCCATTGTCTCCAGGCAGTCATGGATCACCGGTTCTCCCAGATTCCCACTGAGGAATGAAGCTGGGTTCACAATGTTAGTCACCACAATTTCAACATCATCTTGTTCTACCAGTATGGCCTGGTACTTCAAGAATCTCTGAGGGGAGAGCCAATGCCCCCCTTTGGCCTCCAGGACTGCAGATACTGTATGAGACACTAGCACAGTCATTTTCTGGCCCAGGGTGAATTTGCATGCCTCTTGGATGTTTATTGCCACTGCTGCAACAGCTCTGAGGCATCCTGGCCATCCCTTGGCTGCTGCATCCAGCTGTTTGGAAAGGTAGGCTACTGCCTGCCGATATGGGCCCAAGTCTTGTGCCAGTATTCCCAAGGCAATCCCTTGCTTTTCATGAGAAAACAAAAAGAAGGTTTACTCACGTCTGGAAGTCCCAGGGCTGGAGCTGACATGAAGGCCTTCTTCAGTTGGTCGAAAGCCTGTGTTGCTTCCTTTGTCCACGGCAGGCTCTTGTTTCCTTCCATAATCAGTGCATATAAAGGTTTAGCAAGCGACCCATAATCATTAATGCACAGTCTGCACCACCCTGTCATACCTAGAAAACTTCTCAGCTCTTTTGCTGTCTGGGGTTTTGGGATCTGGCATATCGCTTCTTTGCACTCTCATCCAAAGGTTCTTTGTCCAGCACTTATTTCATAGCCCATAGCCCATAACGGTTTGCTTTACCATCTGGGCCTTCTTTTGGGACACCCGATCCCCTTGCAAGCCCAAAAAGTTGAAGAGGCTTACCGTCCAGTTCATACATGCCTCTTGACCAAAAGGTCATCCACATACTGAAGCAGCTGTCCTTCTCCCGGCGGGGGTTCCCAGGATTCTAGATCCTTTGCAAGCTGTTCTCCAAATATAGTAGGAGAGTTCTTGTACCCTTGGGGTAATACACACCGTGTGAGTTGAGTTTTGCGTCCACTCTTGGGCTTCTCCCGCTCAAGTGCAAAAATTTTCTGGCTGGCTTCATGGAGAGGGAGGCAAAAGAAAGCATCCTTCAAATCTAAAACGGTAAACCAGGTTAGTTCAGGTGTTAAATGAGTTAATGAGGTGGAAGGTTAGCAACCACTGGGTATAAATCCTCAGTCACTTTATTGACTGCTCTCAAATCTTGTACTAACCTGTATGACCCATCAGGTTTCTTCACGGGTAAAGTTGGAGTATTAAAATCAGATTGACACTCCCTTAACAATCCAATTTGCAAAAAGTTCTCAATAATTGGCCTGATCCCTTCTCTGTCTTCCCTTTTCAAGGGAAATTGCTTGGCCCTTACAGGCCGTTTGCCTTCTTTAAGCTTGATTTGAATTGGCAGGACATTCTTTGCCCTCCCTGGGGTACCAGAGGCTCACACTCCAGGGAATACTTGATCCATTATCTTCTTAATCATTTCTTCTTCATTCGCTATTTCCGTTTTCTTTGGTGATTAGCATTAGGCTCAGCAACTCTAGATATTGTTGGTCTTTTACTTCCAAACTGATTTCCCCATTTTTAAATATTATTTTTGCCTCCAGCTGCTCTAGCAGATCTCTGCCCAAAAGTGCAGATGGAGCGTTAGGCATATATAAAAATTGGTGAATTCCCCACTGTTTTCTCAATTTATATTTCAGTGGTTTACAAAAGTATGCCTTTCCAGATTGGCCAGTTGACCCTGTCACTACAAAATAACCCCTTGCTAATAGGTATCAAAGCTTTATTCAACACTGAATATGTTGCTTCTGTATCTACTAAAAATTCCACTTTCTTTTCTTCGTTCCCTAGTTTAACTATAACCAGAGGGTCCCCTAGGGTAGCGCCCAGTCTTTCATATGAGCAACCACCCCCGCACCTCTCTGGTCATATTTCTTTTTCATCACCCTTTCTCTTTTCTGGGCACTGGTTTTTCCAATGCCCAGGTTTTGCGTAAGGCACACTGGTCCCTTCCTAGTCGGGGTGGTCCTTGTCTTGGTGGACCTTGCCCACGTCTTCCTTTTTTTTTTCTTCTTTTACCACCCTTATTAATTTTTGCATTCCCTCTCCCCAATTGCTATAAACGCTCCGTGCCACATTAAGCAAGGTCTCTAGATTCCGGATTGTTGGACCTTGCATCTTCTGAAGCTTCTGCCGGATGTCTCCTGTGGATTGTCCTAAAAATAAATTTACCAATTGCTGCACTCCTTCTTCCGGTCCAGGATCCAAGGTGGCGTGGCGACGCATTGCATCTCGCAAGTTGTCTAAAAATTCAGAAGGTGTTTGAGAGGGACCCAGCTTCATAGCATACAGGGCTGAGCAGTCTATGGCTTTAGGGATTGCTCTTTCTAGCCCTTTTATTATGAATCCCCAGTACCTTTTTAACTGTGCCATTTCATCTGGCTCATTAGGGCCCCACTCTGGATCCTGAAGAGGAAGTACCTTTTTAACATCCTCCTGTGTTATCCTGCAATCATCTTCAGCCCTATTCACAGCTGTCTTTATAACTAATTGCTTTTCTGATTCAGGTAGAGCATCAAGCAGTAGCTGGGTATCAGCCCAATAAGGATTGTGTTGGTTCACCATAAATTTAAATTTCTTAGCAACCCCAGTATTGGGTCACTCTGGTAGTTTCTGGCCACTTTTTCCCAGGCTTCTAGATCTATAATAGAAAAGGGGATTTTAACTAATATAGGAATCCCTTCATGATTTACTGCTTCCCTTAAAGGTGCTTGTATGTTTCTTTTAATTTGCCCCCGGGGTCCTTAATGTTATAGGACCCTGTGGGGAGGGTGATTCATCCTCTTCGCTGTCGCTGCTCGGTAAAGGGGGGTAGAGGTTAGTTGTTCTTGATTTCCCAGAGGGAGATGAACTAGAAAGTGGAGCGGGGTTTGGGAATGGAGATGATGGTAACTCTGATTCTGTATCATTTGCTACCCCTCCCCCATCTCCCTTTTTAGGGGGTGACTTAAGTAGATCTGCCACTTCTTGTTCTTGGGCTTCTACCTGATATACCTTGTCAGGATGGGTACATCTCTGGTTTATTGAACGTGCACGGCAACATCGCTTAGGTTTTTCATTATTAACTTTGTTATCCTTTTCAAAAGCCAATACTAAGGGATCAGAGGGTGGTCTGACCCAAACTCTTTTTGTCACTCAGGTTGATTTTGGAGAGTGAAAAATAATTCAGCATAAACAATCTCTGGCCATTTTTGCTCACGTCTAAGAAAAAGCATTAGTTGCAGTAATGTTTCATAATCCAGTGTACCAAAAGGCGGCCACTTCATACCCCGTTCCAGTTTATAAAACGGCCACCATTGGGTGCATAACTTAATAAGCTCCCTCTTGGTCTCTGCACCACTATGATTCACCATCTTTTTCCAGTGTGTCAAAACACATCCCAGAGGGATACTTTTAGGAACCTCTTTGCTTTTGTTTGCCACCATTTTGAAAGTTCACAAAAAAGCTTGTTTCACAACACACTCACACACTCCACCACTCAAAAAACCCCGCTCCTTTTTATTCAAATCTAAAAAAAATTCACACAGCACATAAAACTCACTCCACACATTCAAATGCTTGAAACAATTCACTCAAAGCACTTCTACCAACAATTTTAAACTTATAAAACCCACCACAAGCCTTTCGCAACCCCGAACAAAAATTTTGCTGGGGTTTCGCAAGGCTCCGCTCAAATCTGGCAAGCTAGCGAGTTCCAGCTTGTGCTGCCACCTCACTCACTCTGCCGAGCGGGGGGGTTAGACCCTACCACTTCGCTTGCACTGCTGAGTGAGTGGGGGGGGGTTTAGTCTTGAGCCCATGCTACATGCTACGCCACTCTGCCTCACTGCTAAGGTTAAAATTATTAGCCCTTGGTCTGGATGTCACCCTGAACCAAACAACCAAATTTAAACTCACTTACAATCAAACTTTTCAAAATATACTAAAAACTTACAAAACAAAAATCCAAAACTACAAACTCAGATCACCCCGCCGGTCGCCAAAGTGACACCAGACATAGTTTCAAACTAGCTCCGCTCGCTCCTTTAAACACAAATGTAACAACTTCTAAACACTCAATTACTGCTTTTTCACTAATACCTTAATCAGATTTCACCACCGCCATTCACACAACTTAAAGCTCACGCGCTCTACTTAATTCTTTCCTTGCAACCCACTCTCTAGACACAAAAAAATCTCTCCACTCTGTCAAGCACAAAAATCCTTCCTCAACTCCACTAAACACAAACTTTTATAACTTTTTCATACAAATACGTGGCTGATCCGGGCCAAACACACACAAATCAAAACACCCACAATACAAACTCTCACAAACTAAACACACACACAACACACTGCTAATTCACAGTTCCAACAAACCCTTTTGGCATAACCCAGCCATCATACCCTTACAGCGCTTGCACAGCCTAGGGGGTCCGTACCCTTTAACCCAAAGCGGTCCCTGTGGACCTGCGGCGCGTCCCTAATGCATGCGCACAGCACTCAAAATAAAGTTAGTCTCTCTCTCTGTTCACCACTCGTATCCCAAACTACAAGCCAATGCTGCTTTTAAGCCACCGACCGGACCGGAGCCGACGGCGCTCCCGCCGATACCTCCGGTGTGCAACCCCACGGTCTTCGCTCCCCTCTACGAGAACGAAGCAAGCCGGAGTTCTTGCAGCCATTCAAACTCCACAGCCACACGCACCGCCCCGCCACCCGCTCTGCGCTCCTGGCTCTCCTCCACGAGAGACCAAAGGCAGCGCCCCTCAACACATGCCGCACAGCCACCCACGCTGTGCACCTGTCTCTCCTCCATGAGAGACCAAGGCAGCACCCCTGTACCTCGTTCCCCTCCCTGGGAAACAGAAGCAGCTCTACTCCCCTTACGGGAGCTGAACCTTTGGAGCCGTTACCCGCTCCATTAAAACATTACTATACTTTCTGCAGACACTTACAACCAAACTCTCCCAGGCTTCCGCTTCGCACAGGGTGTCCCGCTGTGTCTTACAAGCTGCCTTCTTTAAGGTACCCCTTTAATTTTAAAACATACCTCTTTGTCCGTGGTTCTGGCAGGTCCTGGTCTCTCCCCGCGGTGTCAGAAGATCAAGGAGCCCCCGCTCCCCAAAAATGTGGGGCGAGTGCCCGAGGGGGGGTCCCCTGGCCCTTTGGCCAGATAGAGCAGGGCCCCACCAGAGTCGCCAAAATGGTTTACCAAAATATGAATATCGATCTAATATCGATAGTCAACTGAGACGGACAAAAACTCTCTAACAGTTTAGAGTTAGAAAGCGCATGTTTTATTTGGCACCGGGCACTGCATGGGATAGCTCCCTAAGACGCAGGGCCCCGATCCAAGCAAACATGACACTTTTTATTTCCAAATATTATGAATATCCAAAATACAAATGCAGATTCGTAACATTAGAACCTCCCATTCTCCGCTTCATATGGAAATGAGCTTAAATGTCATTAAGCATGCATAGTGTGTGTCCTGAATGGAGTCAGTGGTCTTGAATTGGGTCAGTGGTCCCAAGAAAGATTAAGTAACTCATCTTCCTCATTTTGGCCTGTTTGCCTTTTTGAACTTTAACAATCCTAATTACTTTAGTGACCTCTAAGTTTCCTCTTGCATGACTTTTGAATGGGTTCCCACCAAGGGAGGAAATTGGTAATTGTCCTTGTTCCCTACACCAACTTCTCAAAGTTTCTATTCCTCGTTCTAAGCACAGCTAAGCAAACATGCAAATGACAGATCATCCGTTATTTGGTAATCACATCTTAAAACCCGTTTCAGGTCCAGCTCTCTTAACTATTTCCATTAACTCTCACTGGGCCCAAATTCCTTCCTATTCTAACTAATCTCAACACAGCTAGCCTGTAACTAAAATCTTTATAGTTCTTCTAAATCTATGTTTCACTCTGAAGAGGAAAGGCTGCAAGGAAAAGGCAAGGCAAGGTCAGTGAAAGCTTTCTGTCCTGGCACATTTAGCAGTGTGAAGCGGAACCGCTGTTTGCTTTCCCTAAGGACTCGATGACACTGAGAGCATGTGCTTTTACATGTAGCTGAGAAGTGTGGAGATACAGCTAGAAAGCAGAAGTGAGAGCACTGCTAAACTCATGTCAGAAGTGGACGCGCTAACGCTGCTAGGCCGCAAACCATGGCAGGCAGTACAGCCTACCAGGAAATAGCTAGTATAAGGGAACGGCATGCTTGGTGTTGGTTAATGCTAGCTTGTAGTTTTGCAATGTTATTAAGAAACGTAGATATGGTTGTTATAGTGATTGCTGCTTATATAAGAATCTATTTTTAGTTACTGCTGAAAAGGTATAAATACTCAGCTCTGTATCAATAAAATCGGCTTCTTGCATCCGAGCAATCTGCCCCGTCTCTTCCATCGCCGACCACCACAGGACAGAGAAGGAAAGTGAGAATCACCTGTATGTTGGGGTTTTAGTAGTTCTCCTCTTGGTTTTTTTGGGGTTTTTTTTCTCTTAAGGAGCTTTCCCCCATACGCTAGGAGACAATAACGACTGGACACTTAAGAGAGACAAAAGAAGTTGTCACCGCTCAGGGGAGGGATGCAGCTGGCTACTCTCTTTAGCTGAGGTGTCTCGTGAGGGCAGAGATACAGCGAACTTTGGACTGGGAAAACGGGGTTGCATGCAGCCCCCAGCTCTTGTTCTCTCAAGCATTCAGAGGGGAGAGAGGCTGCGGTGGCTGTGGGGAGAATTGGTCACCACTGCAGGATTCCGTCTCCTGCTGCCTTTCTTCTACCGTGAGTGCAGCTCTGTTCGTAAGAGCGGCCGTTGCATTGGAACCTTATTAACAGTCTACCTTCACTAAAAGAGGGACTCTTCAGCATCTGCTCGGGTGCCTCAGGTGAGAGACCCCAGGATCCCGAGCCTGCCTTTCCCTGCCCCGCTCAGAGCCGGGCCGCTGCTGCCCCCCCCCCCCCCTTCTTTGCCACTGCTCCGAGTTTTCTATTCTATAGGAATAAAATCCCATATAAATACATGAATAGATTGAAGAGATTGACTGATAATATGGGTTTATTTACAAGCCTGATTGGCGTATTTAAGGCCTGATTGCCATACTACTCACAAACTACTATTAAATGTAACTCACTTTCAAATTTCTAAGAGTAAAATACGTATTTGCACTGTATTCAAAACTGCATGGCAAATTATTTCAGATATTATGGACAAAATGATGCGATAATCACATAATAAGAATTTGAAAAGTCAAGTAGGCAAGAGAAAACTGCTGGGTTTTTGTCTGCCCGCATTCTGGACCACGGCTGTGTGAAAATGGTCTGTGAGCCAGGTGCAAAGGTGCACAGCAGGAACAGCACTGTCACCTAATAAACACCCCAGGTTTCTTTATTAATGACTCTCAGGAGTAGAAGAATGTGTCAAGTTTCCTACAGAGATCCATTTTGAGAGGAGAAATGTTTGGAGAGGAGCAAAATCACAGGAGTTCCCACTGTAGGCTATATCCCCGTTTCATTGTATCCTTTCACTGCAGAAACCCATCTGATGCTGACTATTTGAATTCCAAGGACACACCAAACCACTTGCACGCACATCTGCTCACTGAGCCTGAGAAATGTGTTCTAGAGAAAAGGAAATGAGAAGGACCAGTGTAGATACAAAAATGCTGCTAGCGAGGATTTTCTCGCTATTTTCTAAGTCCGTGAGAGACTTTTCTCTCTCACAGAAGAGGTAGCAGAGTATGTAAACAACCAAGCCACCTGCAACCTTGAAAAGTCTTGTTTATGGTAGAGTAGAGAAATATTTTCACAATGGATGTTTTAGGATTTTAGCCAATCACCCCAAGGGGTGGCTGATCCTTTGTCCAATTAGAGTGTGAAGAAAGAAGTCTGTAAAAGAGTTTGTAAAATAATTAAATGAATAAATCTTGCTGCACAATTCCTGCCTGCTGGATCTTCTCTCCTCCTCCTCCCTATGGCTGTGGGACATGGTGATATACCCTAGGGCCCAGGCCTGCCGTAATAGACCAGGATTACAAGTGAACTGCAACACGAGCACCTAACACATTCCTCCTGTGATAAATGAGTGAAGGATAAATATTGTCTTTCCCATATATGATTTTAACATTTAGAAGTGATCAGGTACTATGTAGAAACAGGCAAAATATAGTTAAGTAAAAACAAGACTAGAGTAAATTGTAACTTCAAAAGAGTGGTAACATGTTGGGAAACGTTGTCATAAACACGTGATAATAAATGTCCTTTAAGTTGAGAAATGACAGAGGTAGAACCCAAGACATCTTAAAGAAACAAAGAAGATGAACCGCATGCATCCCAGGAAGTCTGTTATCTCATCAAAACTCACACCTCCCAAAGAATCTGTCAACTACAAATTAGGTTGGAGACTGAGGAGGCACCGGAGGGGGGTGCCTGCCTTCAATTCTGAAGCTATGCAGAGGACCAGCAGCGGCGGTGTGCTGGCATGCGCTGGCACAAGGGGGCAGAGACAGGAGGGGGGGGAAAAGTTGAGTGAAGTGTAAATTACTTTCTGGGCTTAAGGACTATGTTTAAAGAAGTACTTAAGTTCACAGTCAAATGAACGGAGCCATGCCTCTAGCAATATTGCTAAGTGCTCCCGTGCTGTGATATGCCTTTGTTCTACTAATAAATGTTCAATATTATGCTGCTGAAAATTCCGCTTGTGAATTCATCTTTCTCACTTCTTCCCTTAAAATCAGTTCTAAGAATTTAGTGTGAAATACATTTAGGCTTGGTCCACAGGAATTTTAGTTCAAATAAACACATCTAAATGTTTTCCATCTTTCCCATTAAAGGATATTGGTTTTGGCTCATTCTTTTGGCATTTTGCCAGCCATATGCTCAATGCTATTTCCTTAGGAATGAAAGCTGTAGCATGATATTACAAAGTGTTTGGTGAAACCTTCACCATGACTCTCAAGTCGCAACATGCCAGATCATCACTGGTTTTCAAAGCTGCTTGAAGATATAAGGAAAGCATCAGAGGTTTATGCATGAATCAGCAACCCCTTGTCACAACGTCATGCTGCAGTGATCCCTGCAGAGCTCTAAGACTGGATTTAAAAGAGAAAAGCTCAACACTGGCTCTTGAGTCAGCAGCTTGAAACATCCAAGATTGTACATATATTACTTCTGTGCTAAAACTACTGTATGAAAACGTGTTACCATGATGGCAGTTTTATAGTACTCCATAGGAGACATCTCCTTAACTGACTCTGATATCCTTTCAGTGCTAAAATTGAGAAGGGGGTTGATCCATAGTTTACTCATGTAAACACGAATGAACTACTAAGAGACAGCAAATGTTAATCACAAAACCTAAGCAGCAGGACTTGCCTTAATCTTGTCAAGATAAGAGGAACAGGATCTTTTGAAAACCAGCACAGAGATCGCTGAATCATCCAGCGAAGAACTGCGCATGCGCCAGAAAGAAAGGTAAAAAGTGCATTGTGACAAAGACTACTGATTTTCATCAGAAAGACCCCCGAGGAAGAAGAGGAGCCTTCCTCAGTGCAACCACCTGGGTACACAGCGCATGCGTGGCACGTCTGCTAATGATATCAGTGACTTCCGAGAAGTAATTTCTAGAACTACTCCTATCCCAAAGAAAGTGATGAATAGTCAAAAATTTTACACATAATGCTGGACTGCATGGAGTGCTCTGCGTGTGTGTGTTAGGAGGAGCGATCCCCCACGCACCCAGCGCCAAATAAAGCAAATACCCACTTCTCTGACTCTGTCTCTGAAGCATCTCCAGGCCTGGTTTTGGGCAATTCAAAAGAGGTGAATACACATTACAACTACCCCTGAAGTTGCTGCGTAGGCAGATTGAAGAGGAAAGGATTTCATCTTCATCACTCTCCTTCTTTCTTGTTTTGACAGAATTAAGAACTTGTAAAAAATCTGATATCACTGATGCTCACCACTCCTCCAATTAGACTACGCTCACTTACACTGTGCTGAGGACAACAAAGTCCAGAGCTTTGGATATCTCCCGCTTCTGCCCTAGGAATTGCTTCCAGTGCTGTACCTTTGCTCCAGCTGCGAAACCAAACCAGCAGAACCAAGGAAGTTCTCTCTGAATGAACCAAGAATTCTCTAGAAGGCTACAACAGCAGTCATGGCAGTGAACACTGCTCTTCACTGGGCCATTCCTCTGAAAAAAAACATGCACCACCTCTCAACCTAAACCGTTAAGCCTCCTGGTGATGCTGACTGACAAAGTGTCCAAATGCAGTTAGATTCCAACAGCTACTTCCAATGACCTGTCAACAGAGCTTTGCAGACTTGCAACAGTCCAATAAACTAAAGGAGCTATGTTTTATGGTTGCTTTTCAAACATCATTGATTTATGTCCCTATGATGGGTTAAGTGAAGGTGGCCCGTCCACCTTGGTCAAAGTCAGCAGAATTTTGGCCCAATTTGCTGTTATGCAACACATCATGACACGATCTCTAGGTGTTGATGCAAAATTCCTACTGAAGTGCCAGTCGCTGCATGACTTAAGGCTACCTACTCGCAGAGTGTCTACTCCACTGCCACACCCATTTTCTGGCCACCTTTAAATGACTGAGCACTCTTACTTTTTCAAACATTTCTCAGGGGTATGTGACCACCATCTTCTCCTTTCTGAAGTTTAGGAACCTAATTTAAAAGTAGTACTAGCAGTACCAGTTTATCCAAAATCCATTTGCGCCATCAACAAACTTTGAGCAAGCACTGAGAATTAGTTTCAAGATTTTACATATTTTTACAGTGGGCTTTTTGTTTGCTTGTTTGTTTTTAAAGCAGATGGAGTAGTCCGCTGTTTCCCTGAGGATACCAGGGGTGCGAAGCAGGCAGGCAGAGCCCTGCCGTGGGTGGCACAGGGGACCCCGGGCGCTGACGGCTGCCACCGGCGTGCGCCAGGTCGGGACCGGCAGGCAGGGCTGCACCCCACGTCTGCCACAACACCTGCAGCTTCTGCAGCCTGAAACACAGCTGGCTCAGGGGTTTCAGTCAAGAGCCAAAAGATCTTGCTGGTCAATTTGGGGCAGAGAAAGGTCATCACTTCTAGCATGGCATAAGCCTGCCACTACATTTCTGTCAAGGACAATCACCTTGTTGCAGTGAAACTCCTGGGTAAAATACTGAAGCGCTTTCAGATTCATATTATCCGACATTTCGGTGACCTTCTTTTATACCTGCATTGCTTCATACTGCTGGTTTTGGGCACAAGTTCTTTGTACACTATCCTGGAAATTAAAAGGATCAGAAACAACACCCACCCCTCCCCCCCCCCCACCCCTTCCCCAGCCACAACCCTAACAAAACCAACCTCCAGAATGTTCAGGAGTTCAAATGAGAACAAGCATAGATGGGGCATAAAAAGATGGATCCTCCTTAGACATTTGTGCATGCAGTGCCCTGCAATCAACTAAGTTCTACTTCTCGTACACCAAATACCTGTCTTCGAACTCCTTGTTCTCCATTCAAACCCTTCTGGGAGGGTAATTGAGGAGATACTCTACATATTTTTAGCACATCTTGCACTAGGCAATTAACTACAATGCACAAATGCACAATACTTGACGAACTGAGGAGGTGACAAGGTCAATTAAGACCTGTTCATATCTTAATTTGGAGCTCTTCCAACTGCTTGAAAAGTGAAGCCTTGGACATTGAAGGTTCAGACTAAGGAAAATCCAAAACGTGGACAGCATCTCCCTTCTGCTGGAAGCCTTCAAGTTCACCACTGCAGTCTGCAGCCTACACAGATCATCTGAGGATTGTAAAAGTTCTCCAAGGAAGAACAAGAACAAGGCTGATGCATGCACACAAACGCTGATCAAAAGCACTTGATGCTCTTGGACAAAAAGATGTAACCTTCACTTTTGGAAAGACAAGGTGACTATGGTTGTCTCCACAGTACTCGTAGGAAAAAATCCCTGAAGTTTTGTAAAACCTCTTTTCAGGGCTTTGTTAACTTCATTTTTGTTAAGAATTGGTGAACGCAGAGAGACCTGTCACGTTTTTGCAAAATGCCATAGAAACTGCTATACTCACCTCAACAACAGTCCAAATAACCTTCTCTGCAAATACTGACCATTTGCAGTTCTGGTTGATACAAACCCCCATTACCTAAGAAAAGGAACAACTTGGCAAGCAGTTTGCAAAGATGAACAACTTAGCACGATTGCGGCTGATGACATGCCCTGACCTTTTTTGCCTTCAGCTGTGGGTGCCGTACCTTCCTACCCTCGCACATGCCACTCAAAGCTGCTTGCGTGGAGCTCTCGCACCACCTATGCCAACAACTGTGCCCAGCCGCCACTCTTCTTCAGCACCATCGCACCTACCACAAGGTAGCTGAATCAGAGGGAAAAGGAGGTCGCCAATGGAGGGAAGTTGTTCCCCCTGACAGCTAAGCTCCGACTCCGGGGTCCCTTATGTCCTTCCCAGGACGGGCGGGAAAACGCCTCGGCGGAGCGCAGCGCGGGGCGGGAGCGGCCGGCAGAGCACCGAGCGCGCTCCCCACTCCCTCCCGCCCGCGCCGCTGCGGAGACCCCGGCTTCGCCGGAATCGGCCACGTGCTGCACGGAGGGCAGCGCGGCAAAGGCGGTCGCCCCTCGTTACCCTAGGAAGGCCGGCCTCGGATCCCCGCTCTCTCCACCGGCACGGGCAGTGCCAGCAGACTGTCGCTGCGGCCGCCGCTGGCCGAAAGCCTCACCGCGCACCGCAAAGCCGGCCCCGCCGCTCCGCGGGGTCACACGGCACCTGCCGTGGGCGGCAGCCGAGCGACAGCAAGCAGAAGCGCTCACGGCCGCGCCACTCGCCGCCCCGCCCGGGCGCTCCTCTCCTCGCGCTACCACCATGGCGCCGGCCCGCCCCGCCTTCCCCGTCGCCTGCGGCGCAACGCGGGTGCTCCGAGCCACGCAGCACGCGTGCGGCCGGGCCCTGCCGAGCCGCAGGCGGAGCCGGGGCACGGCCCGGGCGGGAGAGCTTCCGGCGAGACTGGGCGGGCGGCGAGCGCGGCCGAGCGTGAACGCGCCAGGCGGGGTCGGCCGGCGGCGCGATGGGGAGCTAGATGGAGGCGGCAGCACCGCGCGGCATAAAAGAGCTGATCGTCCCGCAGCCGCCCGCTCCGCAGCCCCTCGGCTGCTGTCGAGAAGGGCCCCGGCCCTGGCCGCGCCGGTGGCGAGGTGGCTCCGCAGACCTCAGGCAGCCCTGGCGGGGCAGGGGAGCACTGCGAGCAGCCCCGGCGCCGCGCAGCCGTCTGTAACGCGCGGTGGGAGCCGCCGGCAACTATTTGACACCTCCCGGGGGGCTGGGGAGGAGCACGGAGACCACGCAGCAGGTCGCTGCCGTTAGGGAAAAATTAATCCACCATGCCTGAGGTTGATGTCCGAAAAGGAGACAGAGGAGTCCTGCAACATCCTTCGACTACAGGGAGAGTCCATGGGGCTTTTCCCATGGGGTCTGTCAAACGGTTGCGGGATGCAGCCCCTTTTTGATGCCAAGTTCCCGGCCACAACGCCCTCTTCCTTTTCTCCACTGGCTGAGGTATTCGGGAGATACAGACTTCCGGAACTGCCTACTCTATGCCCTCCTCTAATATGCACCCCCCATTTGGCATCGAAAAGAAAGAAAAAGAAACCATTTCTAATGCTATTAAGTCTTTGTTGCCTTGCTCTAGGTTCAGGAATTTAACACGGCCTTGATTAATCAACAGTCTCTGATGATTAGTAACAGTTCTAGAGAACTAATCGTTTCTTCTGTTACTTCACTCCCCATAAGTTCCTAGCCTTGTCTACAGGCCAATTCACACGGTCTGTTTGTAAAGACTCATCCATCTCATTCCTTTTAATCCCTCCTTTTTTTATTTAATCTGTATTGGTCTTTACAAACCTTAATTACCATTGATTTAATTTTTTCTTCTTGAGTCTTCTGGGCTTTTGCTATTATTTGCAGTGACATCCTTTTCTGTCCTTTTGTAGTCATTTCTGGATCAGGTAGGCATGGCTGCTAGCAGCATCCCCTTGACTACCTGCTGAAAGAGCTGCACCCAGCATGGTGTCACGCATGGTCAAAAGATTAGAGTTGCTATAGCATAGAAGAGGAGAAATGGTATTCATTTAGCCCATAGCTGGCCAGTTAACCATGAAAACATGTCCCATTACCATCTTTTCAACACTTGGACAGGTCCATGAGCTGAGGTTATTTCCTCTGTTATTTGTTTGACCACTTTTCCGCTGTCATCTGCTTGCAAACAGCAGCTCGAGTCATTTAATTTCCCACAAACTCCTCCTTCTTCTGCTAACAGATAATCTAATACCATCGAATGTTGAAAATACCGCTTTCCTCATTGAAGTGGGTTGCTCAGCAAGACGGTCAAGAGCTGTGGCTGGCTGGTTGGTAATTATTTCCGAGACAGCTTGTAACCTAATTATCTCATTCAAATGATAAATGGGTTCCCAGGCATCTGGGATTAATTCCTTAGGTTTCCAAGTGGCTGGTCCATCATGTTGCGTAACTTCTTCTGGTGGCCATTCATCTTTTCCCCGTTTTGGGGTGCTCCCTGCAGCCAAGGCTGCATCAGCTGACTGCTTTTCTCTAATTAAATCATCACAGATTTTGATTCCTAAACGATTTCCCTGAATTTGTAGTAGCAAAAAGAACAACGGTCTAATATACCCCAGGGATATACACCATATCCCTGACCAGTTTGGAGGTAACCTGAGCTAAGCATGTTGGCCACAAATCCAATCATGTCCTTTCAAAGCCCGTGTTCCATTAGCAAAGGGGCCTTCCTACCCTTGGTCATCAATTGGGGGGTCAAAATACAGCAGGATTCCCTGGCCTAACGGTCCTCCAACAATAGCTGCCCCACCCTAAGGGTCACAGCATTTGCATTTCCAAGCTCCCACACGGAGTTCCCATCTACATTTACATCTGCAAGTTGCTTGCTTGGATTTGGAGCAGAACTCACTAAAAGGCTTTGAGTTCCAATCCGCTGTTGCCATTCCCACTGATAATCACAAACAACATGTCTTCTACTTGTGGGATTTTTGTGGGGACAGCTTAAAAATAGGTGGTCAAAAAAACCCCTTGTCCCTCCCCATTGCTTTACAGGCTTCCAAATGTTTTTGGTAAGAACACCTTACGCAGCTACCATTAGTGAGCTGAACAGCTCTTTGACTGCAATTGTCTTGATATTTGGAACAATTGTAAGGAGGGCAATTGTGGGTCCAAACCCAATTGTTTAAAGCCAGAGGGAAAGTCAATTGACAAACGCCTTTTCCTACATAGACCCGCCCTGTCCTGTTTAGGCAATAAGTGCCTGTTGGAGAAGAATGAAGTGGCCATGGACTTCCTTCTTTGGCCCCAAATCCCATCCCATTGTGGCCCTCACATTGACCCACCATTTAGGTTCAGCTGGGCTAGCCAACCATGGCCACTCTTCAGATCCTCCTGGCCCTCCACAGAGCCAGCAATTGCTAAGGTGAAAAACTTTTGCTACTTCTTCTGCTAAGGCTGCAAATTGATTCTCCCACTCCTGGCCTAAACTTAGCTGACCATATAAAAGTAGAGTTATTAAGGAAAATGTTTTAATAGTGTGATCTAATTAGCTAGTCTAATTTTCCCGTTGTCTTCTGCACCACCTGTGGCAAGTGAAGACACAGAAACTACTTAACGTGAAACAATGGCTGCAAGAGTGCCCCAGTGAGTGGAGATTCTAGAGGAGGGATGCCCATAGAGACTATTTCAGCAGGTGGTCTGTGGGTAGGCACGCAGGGCTTCCTCTGATGTCGAAGCACTGGCTACTGCTCCGGCCCACTCCTGCAGAGTGTCAGTCACGGCCTCTCGGCCTTCTCCTCCAGCTGAGATGTGCAAATCTCTGAGGCTTCAGAGACCTTGACCCGAGAGTGACGGGTCCACCTGTGTCCAGCTGTCTTCATGGCTGTTTCTGTCGTCAGTGACACTTGGAATGGGCCACGCCATTTCACCGCCACTGGCGCTTCTTTCTGCTCCTTAACTAGGACTCAATCTCCTGGTTGGATGTTACAAGCAGCAAAGTCCAAAGGTGGGGCTTGTGCCAGCTGAGCTTCCTGTTGAAGGGGTTTCACAAGAAGCAGTATCCTGGCCACAGATGGTTTTAAATATACATCACTTACCTCTACTCCCCCACTAGGTTGAGACTTAGCCGGGTAATTCATAACAAGGACGGAAAGGGGGAGAACGGAATCTCTCTTCTGGCTCGGGCTCTCATTCTCACCAAAGCCAATGTCCAAAGCCCTAGCCATGGCATCTTGGTTTCTATTACCAGCTTCAAAAGGTGTTTATTTCTCTATTCATTGTTTTCTACCCGAGCAGAGCTCTGGGGGTGCCAGGGCCTATGGAGGTTCCATTGTGTTCCTAAAGAAGCCAAAACCCCTTGAAGGATCTTTCCTGTCAAATGAGTTCCCCTATCTGAGTCTATTGCTCCTACAATGCTGTATCTTGGAATGATTTGTTCCAAAAATGCCTTAATACCTGATGCTGTCGTTGCTGAAGCAGTTGGAAATGCTTCTGGCCACCTTGCTAGCTGACATACCATTACCAGAAGAGATGAAGCCTTCCCACTTGGGGCATCTCAGGAAAATCCACCTGGCATCTTTGGAAGGGACCTGCAGCCCAAGGCCTCCCTCCCCTGGCAAGTTCCTTTGTAACTTGGCTGCTTGCTTTAGCACAGATCAAGCAACCTTCAACAGCTCATTTTGCCAGTCTAAAAAGACCCCCAGCAACATCCAGCATGAGGAAGGCTTCTGCCAATCCTCAGGAGGTGCAAGGACTCTCTTCACGGAGTTCTTTTACTATTGGTAGGGCCAAAGCTTCTGGTATCTCTTGTTTGCCATCCCTTGTAAACCAATTATTGCCTTTTTTCTCTGCCACACGGCTTTTAACTGTATCTCGAACTCCTCTGGCAGAAAAGACAGCTTCCCGGCCAGTGATGGAGTCACTGCGAGCAAAGGGGGCATCTTGGAGAGTTCTGGCAGAAGTGTTGCTTTCTGACTTTCTTCATCCACCAAAAAGGAGACAGAGGAGGCCTGTAACATTCTTCAACTACAGGGAGAGGCCATGGGGCTTTTGCCATGGAGTCTCTCAACTGATTGCGGGACGCAGCCCCCTTTTGATGCGAAGTTCCCTGGCAACAGCACCCTCGGAGGTACTCGGGAATTACAGACTTCCGGAACTGCCTACTCTAGGCTCCCCTCTAATATGCACCCCCCTCTTGGTATGGAAAAGGAAGAAAACGAAACTATTCCTAATGCTATTAAGTCTTTGCTGCCTTGCTCTAGGTTCAGCAATTTAACACGGCCTTGGCTGAGCAACAGTCTCTGTCGATTAGTAACAGTTTCTAGAACTAAGACTTTCTTCTGTTACGCCCCTACCAGTAAATTCCTAGCCTTGTCTAAGGACGGATTCACACGGTCTCTTTGTAAAGACACATCTATGTTACTTCTTTCACTCCCACACCTTCTTGGCGGTGCGATGGCTCCCCCCGGCACAGCACCTGGCACAAAACCCCCCTATGCGCACACGCACACCTGCACTTACCCTGCACTCCGCTGCACACACACACACACACACACCTCCCGCACACTAACACCCCCCTCCACATCCCCGCCATGCTACTTGCAGTTGCCCCGCCCCTGCCATCCTGGCCGGCTGGCAGCACCCACTCCTCACATGCTTCCCCATGCCTTGCGTTTCCTTGCTGCCCTCTCTGTAGCCTTCCCTCAACCTGCCTTTTCTCCCCTGCCTTGCATTGACTTGCTCACCCATCCCCCACCTGACTTCCTTTCACATTCGTCTAGCTCTGGCCTCACCTTTCCTTTTCCTTCTAGGACCCTCATTGCCTTGCCTCGCCTCGCCTCGCCAAGCCACCACTTGCCTTGCCCTGCCCTTGAAGCCCTCCCTTGCTTTGCATGACCTTGCTCACCCCTCCCCCACCTGGAATTCAAGACCCCTTTTCAATGACATTTCATGGCCTTGCCCTGCCCTTTCTGCTCCTCCTAGGAATCTCAAAGCTCTCAAGCATCTCCCGTGTTTCAGGATCACAGGAGAGGAAGACCAGGGGAGGACGTGTGTTGCCACACTCACCTCTATGGGCAGCCTTGGTCTGGGAGCAATCCTTGCATGTCTTGAATCTTGCAAGGACAATTCACATTTTGCCCTTGAGCTCGGGGACCAGAATGAGAGCTCTTTTGCCTACAAAGGAAAGCAGGTAGCTCAAGTCTTTGAGGTGCAGAGGAGACATGACCCACGCGGGATCAAGGCCACACAAAGCACTTGGTCCTGGCCACTTTTGTGTACCAGCAGTCCTTGAATGTACTTCTCACCTGCCTTGCCTGGCCTTGCCTTGGCAACACAACAGTTTCCTTGTCTTGCCCTGCTAGCCCTCTGGAGCCCTCTGGAGCCTTGCATTCCTTTGCATGGCCATGCCCCGCCCTTGACCTGCCTACTGCTTTCCTCCAGGGCCTTGACTTGCCAAGCACTTCCTGTTTCTGCCTGGCCTTCCCATCAGTGGACTTCCCTTCCTACGGCCAGCCTTGCCTCTAACGTCTGGGCCTTCTCTTGCCTACCACTCCATTTGCTTTCCCCTCACTGCTCTGGCCTTGCTTACCTCTCCCTTGACTTGCCCACAGTTGCCTGCACTTGCTTTGCCGCGCCTTGCCCGCATGGAAGGCGAGGGCAAGAGTGGTAGGCAGGGCAAAGCAAAGCCAGCAAGTTGTAGGTAGCGCAAGGCAAGGCAGCAGAGGCAAAGGAAGCAGAGCAAGGGTAGCTTAAGAAGAACTAGTCAAGGTACTGAAGGCAAGGCAAGGCCAAGAGACTCAGAGTGCCTTTCCTTGCCAAGGCAAGGACATAGTGCCAGTGTTGCTGGAGCAGATGTTAAGGTAGCACAGGGAGGAATAGAAAGTGCTGAGAACAGCGTGTGTGCTGCTAGTTTGAGGGGTGCAGTTGAAGTTGCCGGCAGCAAGATCTTCCTCAGCCCGCACTGTTTTGAGCTCTGGTTTTGCCAGATGGTTTCAAGTTGGTGGGCAGAATCTGCGAGAGGGAAAAGATTGGTTTGGGCCAAAGAGGTTGGTCTGCCTCTTGGAGTGTGGTATAAAGAAGAGTCCGCTCTTGGAAGGGGAAGATGAGGGAAATCTTTTTGTCCTGAGGTGCTGTTGATTTGAGTGCAGGGACGTTTGCAACTTGCCTCTGCCCTTGGGGTGGTTTCGAGCAGCGCCAGGCGCTTGGCCTTCTTTTGCAAGTCGTCAGCGCCATCGTGTGCTTGTTTCGAGGAGAGCTGACAGTGCCGGGGAAAAAGCCAAGCGCTTCGCTGGCGCCGCCCCAAGTCGTGTGCGAGCAGTTGCTGGAAGAGCTGCGCTGTGCATCCTGCCTCTTGGAGACACAAAAGAATGTGATCCTGCGCGTAGCGGGGAAGCAAGAGGAATCTTTTCATTGTTGGCTGTGCAGTTTGTAAGCGGCAAAAGTCAAGGCAGCTCCAGCACGGCCTCTTTCTTTCAGAACCTTTTCTGTGCCATCATGAACATGCTCAACATGCAACTCGCACCCACTGAACTGCATCAAAGGTCCTGGAGAGACGCACTTTCCTTCAAGCTCTAGCTACCATCCTACCCTCCACCTCTCGCCGATCCCAAAGCCCTTCCAAACATGCAGCAGCTGCACGCAGAGAACAAGTGCTAGAAGAAGGCGTTGGCCTTCAGAGTCCCTCTAAAGTCTGTAAACTAGGCGAAACATTGCAGTGACCAGCACTTTCTTTCGCAACTATCTACAGAGCGTCATCACATTCTCTCAGAGTGGCTAAGTCCACCCTTGCAGCACAGCAGCGTTTCCAGCCACAGTTGGGACTGAGAGATGGGCCAGGTGAGAAAGCATTTGTTGACTATCCCTCGTCTCTGGAAGACTTGATACTCGCAGCGCAATCACGTGCACACACCTTCAGTGTGGCCAAGTTCAAGCAGCTAGAGCTCACAGAGACGGGAGAGGCAGGAGAGAAGCCGTTCCAAAAGTACCGTGTACTTAGGGCAGCATTCAAACTGTGCACAGCACTCTACAGCACTGTAGACCGTGGCTTCTCTGACAAGACGTGCTATCCCATTGTTGGCTCTCGCAGCTCGCTTGCTAGCTGCTCTCCTGAAGAAAAGAACTAGGAGGAAAAGCCAATGCTGGGCTGCACCTTCCCCTTGCCTCCCGTAAAGCCACTTCAACTCCCCGCTGCACTCTCTACTTCCCCTCTCCTTGGCATCGACCACTGGGTTTTCTGCATCTCGGAGCCCAAAGGTAAGCGCCAGTGTTCCCAGGGATGCTTGGAAGAGGGAGAAGTAGTAGCACAAGTAGCTGCCGTTGAACTTCCTCCTTCTCAAGGCTAACGTGAAGTCGGCAGGCAGGCGAGCGCCAGCCACGCTCCTTTCTCAGTTTGGACGCTGCGGACACGAGCCCGGTGCTCGGCGCCTTCGTTCGGCCTCTTTAGTAGCCATGTGGCGCTTTCATTCTGCCGGAGTCGAAGCGCCGTCTACTTGTGGCACAAAGAGCACGGTGCCGGCAGCCAAATGCTCCAGCCGACTGCTTCTGCCGACACACGCCTGGGCTATGCACTTTCCCTCTCAGCGCCATACAGCAGCACATTCGCTCTAAATGTAAAGGGAAAGATTCTCGGCTACGTCTGGCACAGAGAACAGCTTTAGTTCAACGGGCTTACCCAGAGCATGCCCCCGGACGCGTGGAAACCTGTATTTGCACCACATTCCAGTCGCAGTCCTCTTTCCTTTACAGGCTGCACAGCGCCGGCAGATCGCGGTGCTCTCTGCACCTGCCTTCTCACTTCCAAGTAGCACCGCGCACATTCGAGCCTTGCAGGGAGAGAAGACGCGGCTAGGCGTCTCGCCCAGAAGAACGTGGCAGGGCGAAAAGGTGTTCTTCTTTTGTCTTCCTCGTCGCCCAGAGTGTGCTGCTGTGTTGAAAGTCTTGGCCAGCGAAAAGCTACACCAGCAAGTGTTTCTCTCCTGACGCATTGCGCTGAGCGAGAGCTACGCGGACAGTGTGGACCCTGTGAAACAGCAAGAAAATGATTGCACGTCGAGCTGAGGAAAATCCGTGCACAGCGCACTGTGGCCGCGTGCAGTGTTCGCGCTGAAGAGCGGCAAAGCACAAAGGCATCGCTGGGCTTCAGTTCTGTCCAGAGCACAGAAGAACGAAGCAGCTGAGCACCGGCTGCATGTACACAGCGGAGCGAATTTCACGTCCAGCCAAGAGCTGCTTCACAAGCAGATTCAGCTGAGAATGCTCTGGCTGCTTCACAAAGGAAGGTGCTGTGTTGCACTCCTGGACACTACCTGGCCAGAAGCAGGTTCTTACACCTTCAATGCTGCAGAGTCCATGCAGCTGAAGCACCCCCAGAAGGACGCGTCCAGCTGGAAGGCGTTCTTCAAGTACCCCCCTCTTCCAAGTAGCCTTGAAACTGAGCACAACACACTGCGGCTAGGCAGCTTCCTTCTCAGATAGACGTGCCGTCACACTATGCACTCTCGCAGCTCCGTTGCCCACTTGCAGCAGCTGCTCCCAAAGATAAAAACTCCAGAAGTAAAAGCCACTGCTGGGCTGCCCTTTCCCCTTGCCTCACGTCAAGCACCTGAAACTGTCCTCTGCACTCTCTATTTCCATTCTCCGTCGCATTTACCACTGTAATGTCTGCATCTCGAAGCATAAAGCCCGGCACAAGTCTTTCCTGGGAAAGCTGGAAGAGAAATAGGTAGCAGCACAAGTAGCTGCAAGTTGAACTTTCTGTTTTCAACTGCTAATGTCAATCTGAAAACAAGCGAGTGGCAGCCACGCTTCCTCTTGCAGCCTGTGCTATGCACACACCAGCTCGGTGCTCTGCCTTCATTCTTATGCTCTTCGTACCATTTCGTTCTTTTCATTCTGCCGGAGTCGAACCGTCGTCATCTTGTCGCACAGAGGGCACGCCGGCAGAGAAACCCTCCAGAGAAACGCTCCAGGTTGCTGTCTCTTCCGAAACACACCTGGGCTGTGCACTTTCCTTCGCTGCCCTTGGTAGCACCACATTCTCTTTGCTTTGTAGCCTGAATGTAAAGGGAAAGAGTCTCAGCTACGTCTGGCACCGAGAACAGCTTTAGTTCAACGGGCTTACCCGGCGCTTACCCCGACGCGTGGGAACTTGTATTTGCACCACATTCCAGGGGTAGTCTTTCTTTCCTTTACAGCCTGCACAGCGCCGGCAGATGGCAGTGCTTCTCTGCACCTGCCTTCTCACTTCCAAGTAGCACCGCGCACATTAGAGCCTTGCAGGGAGCAAAGACGTGGATAGATGTGTGGCAGAGAAAATCGTGCAAAGACGAAAAGATGGTCTTCTTTTGTCCTCCTCGTCGCCCAGATTGTGCTGCTGTGCTGAAAGCGTGCGTTTTATTACCCCTTCTCGCAGTAAGACTATGTGCTGCGTTGCAACTGTTGGCCAGCGGAAGGCTAATGCAGCAAGTGCTTCTCTCCTGACACATTTCTCTGAGCGAGAGCTTGTGCGGACAGTTGGGCTCTGCGAAGCAGAAAGGCTGTACTTGCACGTAGCGCTGAGGAAAATCCGTGCACTGCGCACTGTGGATGCGTGCAGTACACACACTGAAGAGAGCCAAAGCTGAATGCTTCAGTTCTGTCCAGCGCCGGTAAGGGAGAAGAACGCAGCCCCAGGCCACTGGGCTGGTGTGTGCGATGACTAGGAGCTTTGCCGCTCTTCTGCGTGTATACTGCACGCATGCACAGTGCGCAGTGCACGGATTTTCCTCAGCTCTCGCTCAGCAAAATGCATCAGGAGGGAAGCACATGATGGATTAGCCTTTCACTGGCCAACAGTTCCAACGCAGCACCACAGTCTTCTTGCGAGAAGGGGTAATAAAACACATGTATTGTCCCGGAACAGTTCTCTGGGCGAGCCGTAGCCGAGAAGCTTTCCCTTAAGATAAAGACCACAACGCAGACAGAATGTTGTGCTACCTAGCGCTAGAGAGAAATTGCATAGCCCAGGCGTGTTTCGGCAGAAGCAGCAGCCTGCAGCATTTCGCTGCCGGCACCGCGCTCTCTGCGCGAGAAGTAGACGACGGGTCGTCTCCAGCAAAACGAAAGCGCGACCTGCTACGAAGGGCGTAAGAACGAAGGCAGAGCACGGAGCTGCTGTGGGCATCGCACAGGCTGCAAGAGGAAGCGTGCCTGCCACTCGATTGTTTTCGGATTCATGTTAGCAGTCGGAAACTTGCAGCTACTTGTGCGGCTACCTATTTGTCTTCCAGCTTTCCCTGGAAAGAATTGTGCCAGGGTTTATGCTTCGAGATGCAGACATTACAGTGGTAGATGCGACGGAGAATGGAAATCGAGAGTGCAGCGGACAGTTTCAGGTGCTTTACGTGAGGCAAGGGGAAAGGGCAGCCCTGCAGTGGCTTTTACTTCTGGAGCCTTTTTCTTTGGAAGCAGCTGCTGCAAGTGGGCAAGGGAGCTGCAAGAGTGAATAGTGTGAGAGAAGAAAGCTGCCGAGCCGCAGTGTGTTGTGCTCAGTTTCAAGGCTACTTGGAAGAGGGGGGTACTTGAAGAACGCCTTCTAGCTGGACGCGTCCTTCTGGGGGTGCTTCAGCTGCATGGACTCTGCAGCATTGAAGGTGTAAGAACCTGCTTCTGACCAGGTAGTGTCCAGGAGTGCAACACAGCACCTTCCTTTGTGAAGCGGCCAGAGCATTCTCAGCTGAATCTGCTTGTGAAGCAGCTCTTGGCTGGACATGTGAAATTCGCTCCACTGAGTACATGCAGCCGGTGCCCAGCTGCTTCGTTCTTCGCCTTCTGCGCTCTGGACAGAACTGAAGCCCAGCGATGACTTTTAGCCGTGCCGCTCTTCAGCGTGTGTACTGCACTCATCCACAGTGTGCTGTGCAAGGATTTTCCTCAGCCCTCGCCCAGCGCAACGCATCAGGAGAGAAATACTTGCTGGTGTAGCTTTTCGCTGGCCAAGACTTTCAACACAGCAGCACACTCTGGGCGACGAGGAAGACAAAAGAAGAACACCTTTTCGCCCTGCCACGTTCTTCTGGGCGAGACGCCTAGCCGCGTCTTCTCTCCCTGCAAGGCTCTAATGTGCGTGGTGCTACTTGGAAGTGAGAAGGCAGGTGCAGAGCGCACGGCCATCTGCCGGCGCTGTGCAGCCTGTAAAGGAAAGAGGACTGCGACTGGAATGTGGTGCAAATACAGGTTTCCACGCGTCCGGGGGCATGCTCTGGGTAAGCCCGTTGAACTAAAGCTGTTCTCTGTGCCAGACGTAGCCGAGAATCTTTCCCTTTACATTTAGAGCGAATGTGCTGCTGTATGGCGCTGAGAGGGAAAGTGCATAGCCCAGGCGTGTGTCGGCAGAAGCAGTCGGCTGGAGCATTTGGCTGCCGGCACCGTGCTCTCTGTGCCACAAGTAGACGGCGCTTCGACTCCGGCAGAATGAAAGCGCCACATGGCTACTAAAGAGGCCGAACGAAGGCGCCGAGCACCGGGCTCGTGTCCGCAGCGTACAAACTGAGAAAGGAGTGTGGCTGGCGCTCGCCTGCCTGCCGACTTCACGTTAGCATTGAGAAGGAGGAAGTTCAACGGCAGCTACTTGTGCTACTACTTCTCCCTCTTCCAAGCATCCCTGGGAACACTGGCGCTTACCTTTGGGCTCCGAGATGCAGAAAACACAGTGGTCGATGCCAAGGAGAGGGGAAGTAGAGAGTGCAGCGGGGAGTTGAAGTGGCTTTACGGGAGGCAAGGGGAAGGTGCAGCCCAGCATTGGCTTTTCCTCCTAGTTCTTTTCTTCAGGAGAGCAGCTAGCAAGCGAGCTGCGAGAGCCAACAATGGGATGGCACGTCTTGTCAGAGAAGCCACGGTCTACAGTGCTGTAGAGTGCTGTGCACAGTTTGAATGCTGCCCTAAGTACACGGTACTTTTGGAACGGCTTCTCTCCTGCCTCTCCCGTCTCTGTGAGCTCTAGCTGGCTTGAACTTGGCCACACTGAAGGTGTGTGCACGTGATTGCGCTGCGAGTATCAAGTCTTCCAGAGACGAGGGATAGTCAACAAATGCTTTCTCACCTGGCCCATCTCTCAGTCCCAACTGTGGCTGGAAACGCTGCTGTGCTGCAAGGGTGGACTTAGCCACTCTGAGAGAATGTGATGACGCTCTGTAGATAGTTGCGAAGGAAAGTGCTGGTCACTGCAATGTTTCGCCTAGTTTACAGACTTTAGAGGGACTCTGAAGGCCAACGCCTTCTTCTAGCACTTGTTCTCTGCGTGCAGCTGCTGCATGTTTGGAAGGGCTTTGGGATCGGCGAGAGGTGGAGGGTAGGATGGTAGCTAGAGCTTGAAGGAAAGTGCGTCTCTCCAGGACCTTTGATGCAGTTCAGTGGGTGCGAGTTCCATGTTGAGCATGTTCATGATGGCACAGAAAAGGTTCTGAAAGAAAGAGGCCGTGCTGGAGCTGCCTTGACTTTTGCCGTTTAGAAACTGCACAGCCAACAATGAAAAGATTCCTCTTGCTTCCCCGCTACGCGCAGGATCACATTCTTTTGTGTCTCCAAGAGGCAGGATGCACAGCGCAGCTCTTCCAGCAACTGCTCGCACACGACTTGGGGCAGCGCCAGCGAAGCGCTTGGCTTTTTCCCCGGCACTGTCAGCGCTCCTCGAAACAAGCACACGATGGCGCTGACGACTTGCAAAAGAAGGCCAAGCACCTGGCGCTGCTCGAAACCACCCCAAGGGCAGAGGCAAGTTGCAAACGTCCCTGCAGTCAAATCAACAGCACCTCAGGACAAAAAGATTTCCCTCATCTTCCCCTTCCAAGAGCGGACTCTTCTTTATACCACACTCCAAGAGGCAGACCAACCTCTTTGGCCCAAACCAATCTTTGCCCTCTCGCAGATTCTGCCCACCAACTTGAAACCATCTGGCAAAAACAGAGCTCAAAACAGTGCGGGCTGAGGAAGATCTTGCTGCCTGCAACTTCAACTGCACCCCTCAAACTAGCAGCACACACGCTGTTCTCAGCACTTTCCTTCTCAGCTCTAGGTACCATCCTAAGCCTTCCCTCTCCCAGAGTCAGCGTCCAAAGACAACGGCACCACGGACTGCTCACACACTAAAGGCACCAGGACAAAAGGCTCACAAGCTTGGCCTTTGCATTCCCACGGACAGCTCAACAGCTCTAAGCCAGAGAGAGCTCTGCCTCTTGGGAAAAGCCTTTAAAATCCCTAAGAGCACCTGATGTGCACATCCAAACCTGCTTTCCTTGCCAAAGAGAGCAACTACAAGCCCATCTCCAAAGAAACGGCATCCCCTCCTCCAAAATACAACACATCCATCCACTGATCCACCTCCAGTATTGAATAGATCCAACAATTGCCCCTACACGCCCAGGGGCCAGAAGAGAAATGTCTTGCTGGACTATTCCTCCCCATGCTTCCTTAACATCTGCTCCAGCAACACTGGCACTATGTCCTTGCCTTGGCAAGGAAAGGCACTCCGAGTCTCTTGGCCTTGCCTTGCCTTCAGTACCTTGTCTAGTTCTTCTTAAGCTACCCTTGCTCTGCTTCCTTTGCCTCTGCTGCCTTGCCTCGCACTACCTACAACTTGCTGGCTTTGCTTTGCCCTGCCTACCACTCTTGCCCTTGCCTTCCATGCAGGCAAGGCGCTGCAAAGCAAGTGCAGGCAACTGTGGGCAAGTCAAGGGAGAGGTAAGCAAGGCCAGAGCAGTGAGGGGAAAGCAAATGGAGTGGTAGGCAAGAGAAGGCCCAGACGTTAGAGGCAAGGCTGGCCGTAGGAAGGGAAGTCCACTGATGGGTAGGCCAGGCAGAAACAAGAAGGGCTCGGCAATCCAAGGCCCTGGAGGAAAGCAGTAGGCAGGTCAAGGGCGGGGCATGGACGTGCAAAGGAATGCAAGGCTCCAGAGAGCTAGCAGGGCAAGGCAAGGAAACTGTTGTGTTGCCAAGGCAAGGCAAGGCCAGGCAAGGCAGGTGAGAAGTACATTCGAGGACTGCTGGTACACAAAAGCGGCCAGGACCAACTGCTCTGTGTGGCCTTGCTTGGCGAGGCGAGGCGAGGCAAGGCAATGAGGGTCCTAGAAGGAAAAGGAAAGGTGAGGCCAGAGCTAGACGAATGTGAAAGGAAGTCAGGTGGGGGATGGGTGAGCAAGTCAATGCAAGGCAGGGGAGAAAAGGCAGGTTGAGGGAAGGCTACAGAGAGGGCAGCAAGGAAATGCAAGGCATGGGGAAGCATGTGAGGAGTGGGTGCTGCCAGCCAGCTGGGATGGCAGGGGCGGGGCAACTGCAAGTAGCATGGCAGGGATGTGGAGGGGGGTGTTAGTGTGCGGGAGGTGTGTGTGTGTGTGTGTGTGTGCAGCGGAGTGCAGGGTAAGTGCAGGTGTGCGTGTGCGCATAGGGGGATTTTGTGCCAGGTGCTGTGCCGGGGGGAGCCATCCCACCGCCAAGAAGGTGTGGGAGTGAAAGGAGTAACATAGATGTGTCTTTACAAAGAGACCGTGTGAATCCGTCCTTAGACAAGGCTAGGAATTTACTGGTAGGGGCGTAACAGAAGAAAGTCTTAGTTCTAGAAACTGTTACTAATCGACAGAGACTGTTGCTCAGCCAAGGCCGTGTTAAATTCCTGAACCTAGAGCAAGGCAGCAAAGACTTCATAGCATTAGGAATAGTTTCGTTTTCTTCCTTTTCCATACCAAGAGGGGGGTGCATATTAGAGGGGAGCATAGAGTAGGCAGTTCCGGAAGTCTGTAATTCCCGAGTACCTCCGAGGGTGCTGTTGCCAGGGAACTTCGCATCAAAAGGGGGCTGCGTCCCGCAATCAGTTGAGAGACTCCATGGCAAAAGCCCCATGGCCTCTCCCTGTAGTTGAAGAATGTTACAGGCCTCCTCTGTCTCCTTTTTGATGGATGAAGAAAGTCAGAAAGCAACACTTCTGCCAGAACTCTCCAAGATGCCCCCTTTGCTCGCAGTGACTCCATCACTGGCCGGGAAGCTGTCTTTTCTCCCAGAGGAGTTCGAGATACAGTTAAAAGCCGTGTGGCAGAGAAAAAAGGCAATAATTGGTTTACAAGGGATGGCAAACAAGAGATACCAGAAGCTTTGGCCCTACCAATTGTAAAAGAACTCCGTGAAGAGAGTCCTTGCACCTCCTGAGGATTGGCAGAAGCCTTCCTCATGCTGGATGTTGCTGGGGGTCTTTTTAGACTGGCAGAACGAGCTGTTGAAGGTTGCTTGATCTGTGCTAAAGCAAACAGCCAAGTTACAAAGGAACTTGCCAGGGGAGGGAGGCCTTGGGCTGCAGGTCCCTTCCAAAGATGCCAGGTGGATTTTCCTGAGATGCCCCAAGTGGGAAGGCTTCATCTCTTCTGGTAATGGTATGTCAGCTAGCAAGGTGGCCAGAAGCATTTCCAACTGCTTCAGCAACGACAGCATCAGGTATTAAGGCATTTTTGGAACAAATCTTTCCAAGATACAGCATTGTAGAAGCAATAGACTCAGATAGGGGAACTCATTTGACAGGAAAGATCCTTCAAGGGGTTTTGGCTTCTTTAGGAACACAATGGCACCTCCATAGGCCCTGGCACCCCCAGAGCTCGGCTCGGGTAGAAAACAATGAATAGAGAAATAAACACCTTTTGAAGCTGGTAATAGAAACCAAGATGCCATGGCTAGGGCTTTGGACATTGGCTTTGGCGAGAATGAGAGCCCGAGCCAGAAGAGAGATTCCGTTCTCCCCCTTTCCGTCGTTGTTATGAATTACCCGGGTAAGTCTCAACCTAGTGGGGGAGTAGAGGTAAGTGATGTATATTTAAAACCATCTGTGGCCAGGATACTGCTTCTTGTGAAACCCCTTCAACAGGAAGCTCAGCTGGCACAAGCCCCACCTTTGGACTTTGCTGCTTGTAACATCCAACCAGGAGATTGAGTCCTAGTTAAGGAGCAGAAAGAAGCGCCAGTGGCGGTGAAATGGTGTGGCCCATTCCAAGTGTCACTGACGACAGAAACAGCCATGAAGACAGCTGGACACAGGTGGACCCGTCACTCTCGGGTCAAGGTCTCTGAAGCCTCAGAGATTTGCACATCTCAGCTGGAGGAGAAGGCCGGGAGGCTGTGACTGACACTCTGCAGGAGTGGGCCGGAGCAGTAGCCAGTGCTTCGACATCAGAGGAAGCCCTGCGTGCCTACCCACAGACCACCTGCTGAAAGTCTCTATGGGCATCCCTCCTCTAGAATCTCCACTCACTGGGGCACTAATACTTGCTGGATTCTTTTATGTTAAGTGGTTTCTGTGTCTTCAATTGCCACAGGTGCTGCAGAAGACAACGAGAAAATTAGACTAGCTAATTAGATCACATTATTAAAATATTTTCCTTACTAGTTCTACTTTTATATGGTCAGTTAAGTTTAGGCCAGGAGTGGGATAATCAATTTGCAGCCTTAGCAGAAAAAGTAGCAAAAGTTTTTCACCTTAGCAATTGCTGGCTCTGTGGAGGGCCCGGAGGATCTGAAGAGTACCTATGGTTGGCTAGCCCAGCTGAACCTAAGTGGTGGCTCAACACCTGACATGAGGTCCATACTAGGACGGGATTTGGGGCCAAAGAAGGAAGTCCATGGCTATAGGAGAAGGTTTCACGAAGGATGTCTGGACTTCAGGTGGCTCTCTTGAAAGCTGTTTATTGCATAGGCGAAGTTACAGCATTTCAGGGAGTGGCTATCCAGAGCCAGCCCTACAGCTGCCAGCTCCAGCTGTAGGCATACCTGAAGCCGCTTGCTGTTCATGTTACAGAGCATTCTATACTTTTCTTTGCCGAGTATCTTAGCACGTAACAACCAATAAGCACCATACACAATACCTTGACATTGGCCTATAGCCTATCATAGCTACTACCATCACCATATTATAGTCATTATTATCCAATCACAAGAGTAAGTAAGTTACAATTTAAGCTTCCAGTGGAAAATTCTTAGACCTTTCTTCTTCTTGCTACATCAACATTTCTTGTTTCCCTGCCATATCTTTCTTTTTGCTAAAGACACCTTTTCTATTCACTTATGCTCTTCTTGAGACTTACTTACTTGGTGAAAAACATGTCTTTGTTTGTAATCACATACCTTTGTCCTGCTCCTAAAAATCTCCTTCCAACTCATCTCCAACCTTTGCCTTCTCAGTTACTCAGCGATCACTGTTTCAGCAAAACATCTTTTCTTCTATATCAAAACTTGCTTTCATTTCTACCTCATCCCCAGCTTCTACATTCTCACACCTTGCTGCCAAGCCTACATACCTGTGAAACTTTCTTACCAAACTTTCATCCTCCCCAACACACGGCCACTTCATTCTTCTCCAACAGGCACTTATTGCCTAAACAGGACAGGGCGGGTCTATGTAGGAAAAGGCGTTTGTCAATTGACTTTCCCTCTGGCTTTAAACAATTGGGTTTGGACCCACAGTTGCCCTCCTTACAATTGTTCCAAATATCAAGACAATTGCAATCAAAGAGCTGTTCAGCTCACTAATGGTAGCTGCGTAAGGTGTTCTTACCACACTTACCAAAAACATTTGGAAGCCTGTAAAGCAATGCGGAGGGACAAGGGGTTTTTTGACCACCTATTTTTAAGCTGTCCCCACAAAAATCCCACAAGTAGAAGACATGTTGTTTGTGATTATCAGTGGGAATGGCAACAGCGGATTGGAACTCAAAGCCTTTTAGTGAGTTCTGCTCCAAATCCAACCAAGCAACTTGCAGATGTAAATGTAGATGGGAACCCTGTGTGGGAGCTTGGAAATGCAAATGCTGTGACCCTTATGGTGGGGCAACTATTGTTGGAGGACCGTTAGGCCAGGGAAACCCGCAGTATTTTGACCCCCCAATTGATGACCAAGGGTAGGAAGGCCCCTTTGCTAATGGAACACGGGCTTTGAAAGGACATGATTGGATTTGTGGCCAACATGCTTAGCTCAGGTTACCTCCAAACTGGTCAGGGATATGGTATATCCCTGGGGTATATTAGACCACTGTTCTTTTTGCTACTACAAATTCAGGGAAATCGCTTAGGAATCCAAATCTGTGATGATTTAATTAGAGAAAAGCAGTCAGCTGATGCAGCCTTGGCTGCAGGGAGCACCCCAAAACGGGGAAAAGATGAATGGCCACCAGAACAAGTTACACAACATGATGGACCAGCCACTTGGCAACCTAAGGAATTAATCCCAGATGCCTGGGAACCCATTTATCATTTGAATGAGATAATTAGGGTACAAGCTGTCTCAGAAATAATTACCAATCAGCCAGCCACAGCTCTTGAACGTCTTGCTGAGCAACCCACTTCAATGAGGAAAGCGGTATTTCAACATTGGATGGTATTAGATTATCTGTTAGCAGAAGAAGGAGGAGTTTGTGGGAAATTAAATGACTCGAGCTGCTGTTTGCAAGCAGATGACAGCGGAAAATGGTCAAACAAATAACAGAGGAAATAACCTCAGCTCATGGACCTGTCCAAGTGTTGAAAGGATGGTAATGGGACATGTTTTCCTGGCTAACTGGCCAGCTATGGGCTAAATTGTTACAGCAGGGATTACTGTAACACGCCTATATCAAACCAGGAATCCCGTGGAAAAGAAGTAGATATGGACAGATTGGTGGTAGATGTTTCAGAGGTCTTTATTTCTCCAGCCACATGGCCGGGGCTCTGCTCAGGAACTCCCCAGTGACGGGACCCGAGGGTCCTTGGCCACACCGGGGAACACAAACCAACCAAGGGGGAATGAAGCTGACCAGGGGCAGGGAAACCCCGTGTCTACCCCCCAGGGCCCATCGCCCAGGGCTCCATGGCAGGGGGGGAGACCCCAACACTAAATGAATACCATTTCTCCTCTTATATGCTATAGCAACTCTAATCTTATGACCATACGTGACACCATGCTGGGTGCAGCTCTTTCAGCAGGTAGCAGCCATGCCTACCTGATCCAGAAATGACTACAAAAGGACAGAAGAGGATGTCACTGCAAATAATAGCAAGAGCCCAGAAGACTCCAGAAGAAAAAATTAAATCAATGGTAATTAAGGTTTGTAAAGACAAATACAGATTAAATAAAAAAAGGAGGGATTAAAAGGAATGAGATGGATGAGTCTTTACAAACAGACCGTGTGAATTGGCCTGTAGACAAGGCTAGGAACTTATGGGGAGTGAAGTAACAGAAGAAACGATTAGTTCTCTAGAACTGTTACTAATCATCAGAGACTGTTGATTAATCAGGGCCGTGTTAAATTCCTGAACCTAGAGCAAGGCAACAAAGACTTAATAGCATTAGAAATGGTTTCTTTTTCTTTCTTTTCGATGCCAAAAGGGGGGTGCATATTAGAGGAGGGCATAGAGTAGGCAGTTCCGGAAGTCTGTATCTCCCGAATACCTCAGCCAGTGGAGAAAAGGAAGAGGGCGTTGTGGCCGGGAACTTGGCATCAAAAAGGGGCTGCATCCCGCAACCGTTTGACAGACCCCATGGGAAAAGCCCCATGGACTCTCCCTGTAGTCGAAGAATGTTGCAGGACTCCTCTGTCTCCTTTTCGGACATAAACCTCAGGCATGGTGGATCAATTTTCCCTAACGGCAGCGACCTGCTGCGTGGTCTCCGTGCTCCTCCCCAGCCCCCCGGGAGGTGTCAAATAGTTGCCGGCGGCTCCCACCGCGCGTTACAGACGGCTGCGCGGCGCCGGGGCTGCTCGCAGTGCTCCCCTGCCCCGCCAGGGCTGCCTGAGGTCTGCGGAGCCACCTCGCCACCGGCGCGGCCAGGGCCGGGGCCCTTCTCGACAGCAGCCGAGGGGCTGCGGAGCGGGCGGCTGCGGGACGATCAGCTCTTTTATGCCGCGCGGTGCTGCCGCCTCCATCTAGCTCCCCATCGCGCCGCCGGCCGACCCCGCCTGGCGCGTTCACGCTCGGCCGCGCTCGCCGCCCGCCCAGCCTCGCCGGAAGCTCTCCCGCCCGGGCCGTGCCCCGGCTCCGCCTGCGGCTCGGCAGGGCCCGGCCGCACGCGTGCTGCGTGGCTCGGAGCACCCGCGTTGCGCCGCAGGCGACGGGGAAGGCGGGGCGGGCCGGCGCCATGGTGGTAGCGCGAGGAGAGGAGCGCCCGGGCGGGGCGGCGAGTGGCGCGGCCGTGAGCGCTTCTGCTTGCTGTCGCTCGGCTGCCGCCCACGGCAGGTGCTGTGTGACCCCGCGGAGCGGCGGGGCCGGCCGGGCGGTGCGCGGCGAGGCTTTCGGCCAGCGGCGGCCGCAGCGACAGTCTGCTGGCACTGCCCGTGCCGGTGGAGAGAGCGGGGATCCGAGGCCGGCCTTCCTAGGGTAACGAGGGGCGACCGCCTTTGCCGCGCTGCCCTCCGTGCAGCACGTGGCCGATTCCGGCGAAGCCGGGGTCTCCGCAGCGGCGCGGGCGGGAGGGAGTGGGGAGCGCGCTCGGTGCTCTGCCGGCCGCTCCCGCCCAGCGCTGCGCTCCGCCGAGGCGTTTTCCTGCCTATCCTGGGAAGGACATAAGGGACCCCGGAGTCGGAGCTTAGCTGTCAGGGGGAACAACTTCCCTCCATTGGCGACCTCCTTTTCCCTCTGATTCAGCTACCTTGTGGTAGGTGCGATGGTGCTGAAGAAGGGTGGCGGCTGGGCACAGTTGCTGGCATAGGTGGTGCGAGAGCTCCACGCAAGCAGCTTGGAGTGGCATGTGTGAGGGTAGGAAGGTACGGCACCCACAGCTGAAGGTAAAAAAAGTCAGGGCATGTCATCAGCCGCAATCGTGCTAAGTTGTTCATCTTTGCAAAGTGCTTGCCGAGTTGTTCCTTTTCTTAGGTAATGGGGGTTTGTATCAACCAGAACTGCATATGGTCAGTATTTGCAGAGAAGGTTATTTGGACTGTTGTTGAAGTGAGTGTAGCAGTTTCTATGGCATTCTGCAAAAAAGTGACAGGTCTCTCTGCGTTCCCCAATTCTTAACAAAAATGAAGTTAACAAAGCCCTGAAAAGAGGTTTTACAAAACTTCAGGGATTTTTTCCTGCGAGTACTGTGGAGACAACCATAGTCACCTTGTCTTTCCAAAAGTGAAGGTTACATCTTTTTGTCCAAGAGCATCAAGTGCTTTTGATCAGCGTTTGTGTGCATGCATTAGCCTTGTTCTTGTTCTTCCTTGGAGAACTTTTACAATCCTCAGATGATCTGTGTAGGCTGCAGACTGCAGTGGTGAACTTGAAGGCTTCCAGCAGAAGGGAGATGCTGTCCACGTTTTGGATTTTCCTTAGTCTGAACTGATGATCTGTCATTTGCATGTTTGTTTAGCTGTGCTTAGAATAATGAGCAGAAACATTGATAAGTTGGTGTATAGAATAAAGACAATTACCAATTTCCTCCCTTTGTGGGAGCCCATCCAAAAGTCACGCAAGAAGAAACTTAGAGGTCACTAAAGTAATTAGAATTGTTAAAACTCAGAAAGGCATAAAGGTCAGAGTGAGGAAGATGAGTTACTTCATCTTCCTTAGGACCACTGACCCAATTCAAGACCACCGACTCCATTCAGATCACACGCTACGCATGCTTAATGACATGTAAGCTCATTTCCATACAAAGCGGAGAATGGGAGGTGTCAACACCATGAATACGCATTTTGTATTTTGGATATTCATAATACGTGGAAATAAAAGGTATCATGTTTGCTTGTATCAGGGCCTGCGACTTAGGGAGCTATCCCATGCAAAAATAAAACATACACTTTCTAACTCTAAACTGTTAAGAGTTTTTGTCCATCTCAGTTGGATATCGATATTAGATCGATATTCATATTTTGGTAAATCATAGTTAGCATAGGAGAAAGGCATGCTTGGTATGTACCTGTGATAGTTAGGGCTAGCTTTTAGTTCTGCAATGTTATTACGAAACATAGATACGGTCTTGGCCAGTTGCCCCTCGTTGTGGGTACTTAACAAAGGTGAAAAGGTGATTAAAACTGAAATCCCTTGTGTCCTTTTGCACTCGGAGATCTGTAAACAAACCATCACGACCCTCACTTCTATTAGCAGATCGTGACATTAAACTGGCATCACGGACAGGATTTCTGACAGACAGAAGGGGTTGCAAGGTTGTGTGTAGTCTGTAATAGGGGAAGGACGTTTCACTCCAGCCGCACCTAGCCCGACACCCCGCAAAGGGTGAGCGGTGTCTAGAAAGCAAGGGGGGCGACTCGAATTTCCCACAAACTGCACACGCCTAGGTGAAAAGTACCCCATACTCAACTGAGGGCTCTGTCTTCAGATTTTTCACAAAAAGATCTCTTAGTGTAAAAGGGGGAACTGTTTTGGTGGGCGTGTGTGAATTTGGACTGCTTGGTGTAGCGAAGAGACAACCGTAAGTAACTTAAGGAGTACCTCCCAGGCAGATTTTGGTCTCTTCACCCACCCAGGGAAGCGAAGGGCGACACGGCGAAGCTGTTTGTGTGGCAATGTGTAATTAGGTTTTTACCTCCCTGTAGTGGTTTTGATCCCTTTATAAAATGACTGAAAACCCTAGTGCAAATCATAAAGCTGCATTTTATGCTCTGCTAGCAAAACATAATGCCCGGCCCTCTCCGGGAGGGGAAGAATGGGCTCAAAATAACTGGTTTAATTTGGAGAGTGTGACTGATAGAATATGTTCATTCCAACATGAGACAAAGTTTAAATTTGGCCAAAATAAAACCATAATCTGCTCCTAAATCTGTTTCAGGAGCATGCCTTACAGCAGCTATAGATCACTGCTTTAAGCGATGTAGTGAAGAGAAAGCAATCACAGATTCCCTTCAAAAGCTAGTGGAAATTTTACAGGAACAATCAGATGAAGAAAGGAATGAAAATCATTTGCTGCGGGCTGCTTTGAGGGAGGAATATTTTAAGAATTCAAAGAATGCTGACTCACCAAAAGAGAAAGAGGAAAAGAAAACTCCTCACATTAACCAAATATACCCCCAGGAAGAACTAGTGCTAGTGAAAAATTGTGGGGAAAACTGCTGCCCTCCTATGAGACCCCTAATTAAAACAGAATATAATTATATCAATGATGAAGATTTTGAACCGCATATCACCACTAAACAAATACCATACACTGCTACTGAGTTGGCGAAGTTAAAAAAGGAGTACGGGCGGCTTCCCCACGAAGCTGAGACGGAATATGCCTTCCAAGTGTCTCTCACCGGAGGAGACCAAATTCAATTCACTGAACAGGAGGCCAGTGGATACTGGGGACATGGAGTTCTCTTAACAACAGGAGACAAATGTAACACATGGTCGCTGACTCAGCGCGCAGCTTTCTGGGCCGGGGGACTCAATCCTTTAGAAAGGGGAGACCCTTTCGCTACAGTTGGTACCCCTGATCAACTTCTAGAAAGCGTCCACAAAGCCGCCTGTCTGCAAATGATCCATGAAAGGAAATTAACTCCTGGATATGAATCCCCCACGCAATTACCTGTGAAACCTGAACTGATGACCCCTTTAATTCGAGGCCTTCCAGAATCACTCAAATCTACAGCAGCTGTCCTTCAAAACACCATAGCTGCTGCAGGTCCTGTAGAGAGGTTGGACAGATTCCTTGGAAACCCGAGCGACCAAACTGCGTCTACCGATGCTGGGTTTACTCCATATTCAACCCCCTCTCAGCCGCCAGGTTCACAATCAAATTCACCTGCTGGTGATTGCAAAGTTTGGACATGGAGTGAGGTTGAAGAAGATCTGATTAATTACAGTAGGAAATATGGACCGATAAAAATCCCAGAGGAAAAATCAGAAAAAACAAAAGGTGTCAGGTACATTAGGGCTCCTCATAGTGAAAAACCAAAGAATGTAACCAGAGATCCCTAACCGTCAGCATTGGTGCTTATTAGGTATCAAAAAGGGGGTCCCCAGAAATGCGATGGATGGCTTAGCCCTTGATCAGTTGAGTAAGGTAGTGTCTAACTGGCACTGCCAAAAGCCCCTTCTACCGAATCCGTCACTTCAACCCAGTGCACCCCTCCTCCCTCAGAATCTGGGCAGTGAGTCAAAGCCACTTCTCCCTCAAAGTCCGGCCAATGAGCCAGAACAGATTCTTCCTCAAAACCAGGGAAACTAGACCCTCTGTTTCTTGTCAGTGGGCAAAGAAACGGAGCATAGGTCTACCTGAGAATGCTCACTAAAAATAAAACGGGAGATATAACGATCACAGCTATTACAAGTCCTAAACGGGCACCTGTAACTTTTCTGATTGACACTGGGGCACAAATTTCTGCGCTGACAAAGAAAGATGCCCAGAGGTGTGGAATTGTTCCAACAAAGAACCGATATTGTGTTTTAAGTGCCTTGGGCACTTAAACAGAATCTATGAATGGGGCCTTAGTCAAGCTCCCTTTGCCTGGAGAGGAAAACCAACTCTCCATCCATGGGGTGATTGGAGATATTCCAACCAATTTATTAGGGCTGAATGCCCTTGCTAGGAGGCAGTGGGAGGACTCAGAGGGTCTTCTGTGGTCTTTTGGCACACCACATTTTAACATCAGACTGCTCCAAGCTGCAGCCTCCCTACCATTCAGCAAAGTAACTAATGTGAAACAATACTTCCTTCCCCTGGGTGCCAAAGAGGGTATCAAGCCAGTGATACAGGAGCTACCACAACAAGGAGTAATACTTAATACCCATTCTCCTTTCAATTCTCCAGTGTGGCCAGTGCAAAATCCTAATGGGAAGTGGAGGCTGACAATAGATTTTCGTAGGCTAAATGCTAACACAGACCCTCTTACAGCAGCAGTCCCAAATCTAGCAGAATTCATAACATTGATTCAAGAAAAGGCTCATTCAATCATGCCACCTGTAGATGTCAAAGACATGTTTTTTATGACACCTTTACAGCCAGAAGATATGGACCGTTTTGCTTTCGCATGGCAAGGACAGCAACACACTTTCACTAGGCTTCCCCAAGGGTACAAACATTCTCCTACCCTGGCTCACCACGCTTTAGCCCAAGAGTTCGAAAAAGTACCCAAAGCGGACAATCTAGCTGTTCATCAACACACTGATGAGACCCTTGTGGGAGGAGATGAAATAGAAGAAGTGAGAGATACCCAACAGAAAATAACCTCCCACTTAGAAAGCCTTGATTTGCAAATTCCCTCAGAAAAAACCCAAACCCCTTCACATGAAGTGAAATTGTTGGGAATTTGGTGGAAAGGAGGTATGACACGTATCCCACCTGATACCCTAACCTCTTCAGATCAGATTAAAATGCCTGAATCCAAAAAAGATCTCCAACATGCTTTAGGATGTGTATTAGTGCTCCGGAGAAAACACATCCCAGATTTTCCATAATTGCCAGACCTCTTTACAACTTGTTAAGAAAAGGGACAAAATGGGAATGGAGTGCTTCCCAAGAAGAAGCACTGCAATTGTTGGTTTTTGAAGCAACAGCCTCACCAAGCCCTGGGCCCTATTCATCCCACAGATGCTTTTCAGGTCTCCTCAGGGTTGTCAGTACACATATGGCAGCGGGGTCCTGAGGGTCCGACGAAGCCTGTTGGTTTTTACTCCCGTGGCTTTAAAGATGCTGAAAAAAGGTACACTACCTGGGAGAAAGGATTGTTTGTGGTTAGCTTAGCTCTCCTAGAAGCGGAGAAGATTGCACAACAACAACCAATTGTTTTGAGAGGCCCTTTCAAAGTTATTAAGGCTGTCTCTACTGGCACCACCCCCACGTGACGGGGTGGCCCAGAGGACCTCAGTAAGGAAGTGGTATGCTCAGATTGAACATGATTGTAGCGTCTTCTCAAGAACTGAAGGAGCTGTACAAAATCTGGCAATCCAAGAAACTGAAAACTTGGGTAGCAGCCAGGACAAACCTGCCTCAGTCATTAGAGTAGCCCCTCCTTTTTCCCCCAAACGGTCAGCAAATTCTTGGCTTACGGATGCTTCTGCCAAGCGAGAAGGAAAGGTGTGGAAACATAAGGCTGTAGCCCTCCACACTTCCTCAGGTGAAGGAATTATCACAGAGGGGGAAGGCAGTGCCCAAGTTGGCAAGCTGATAGCTGTTTGGAGTGTTTTCCAACGTGAGGCACAGAATACTTCTCCTGTCTGTATCTACACCGATTATTCCTATGCTGTGTTTAAGGGATGGACTGAGTGGCTTCCTTTTTGGCAGCAAAAGGATTGTGAAGTTAACAGAATCCCAGTATGGCAAAAGGAAAAGTAGCAAGAAATTCTAAGTAAGTATTGCAAGTCCAGGGAATTTTGCCGTGGAGTGGGTAGCCTCTCACCAGACAGATGGAAATCCAGCAGGAGAGTGGAACACTAGAGCTGACGAATTAGCAAGACTAAGTCCTGTGAAAAAAGATCAAATTACAGAGGACTGGGAGCACTTCTTAGAATGGTTGCATGTAAAAAGACAACGCACAGGTGCAAAAGATTTGTACAAAGAAGCCCTTGCTCGCGGTTGGTCTGTTACCAGAGAAATGTGTAAAACATGCATGTCAGCCTGTGAACAACGTTGCAGACGGCTAGAAAGACACCCTTTGGAAGATGACCCTCTGCATTTAAGAAAGGGTAAAGGCTTACGGGAAGCGTGGCAGGTAGATTATATCGGCCCCTTTAAAAAGTCAGGAAGTAAACACTTTGGGCTGGTAGGAGTAGAGATGATATCTGGGTTAGTCCAGGCCAATGCTTTTAAAAGAGCTACAGGAGATCATACTGTTAAAGCATTGCAGGCATGGTTTGGAACTTTCCCAAAACCACAAGAAATTCAATCTGATCACGGGTCTCACTTTACTGCCAAAGTTGTACAGGACTGGGCAAAAGGTGAAGGGATTAAACGGACTTTTCACACTCCTTACTACCCTCAAGCTAACGGCATTGTAGAAAGGACCAATGGTCTCTTGAAAGGACTTTTGAAACCACAGGAGGGAAATTGGGATGTTCGGCTATGGGAAGCTGTGAAAGGTGTGAATGATAGATGGGGGGTAAACGGGTGTCCCAAAATCACTGTCTTTTTCCCAACAGCTCCAAGCATAATTCTCTCACTGCAGGGACCAAATGATCCTAAGAATCCTGCACACTACCCTGGACAACCTGTTTCGGTAGATCTCCCTACCGTAGGAGAAGTACCACCAGTGCTAAAACGCCCTCTGAATAAATATGCATGGCTAGCCTCTGATGCCCTAGGGAGAGAGCATCGGATACATACACGCTGCATAATTCCATCATTCTAATTTTCTGCCTTTCGGTGGCAGACTCTGTTGTGTTCACTTTTCACAGAAGAACTCCGAGGGACATGAAGAAGAGCACATAAACCATGATAAGACTAGTGATACTTTTCTGCATCCTACCACAACACCAGGGCCAAAAACCAGCTGAGTGGCCATGGTCTGAAGCTACCATTAGGTACACTAGTGCTCTAGGATCCTATCCCAGAGATGGTTGCCCGAACCTAGCCACTGTAGCACTGCACGACTCTGAGGTATACCGTCCAAGTGAATGGGGATGGGACTTGAAGGATTGGACTAGAATCCTAAAAGGAACAAGAGGTGAACAAATTAAGGTAGGATGCAGAAAAGTAGAAGGATCTCTTTACCAGAAAGCTTCCACCATTGCAATCGCTGGAAATGTTCTAAAACCAGATGGGAAAAGTGATTGGCACCCCAACATTACGGCCAAACTCTGCCCTACAACGGAGTGGGTGTGTGACAAACAAACCCCCTTCATCCTGTGTGGTTGTCAGAAGAATGTCGGTAACTACACCTTAGGCCCCAGTACCAACAATGTTGAAATCACAAAGCTTCGCAGAAACAAACTAACTGACTGCTGGTATAACTTTCCTCTAACCAAACCGACCTATGCAACATGCAATTGGCAAAATAACCCGGCAGATCAGCCAAGTCTGACAGGTTTAACTTATAAATTCAAAATAAACGCCGCAGCAAAGCCCATACTGAGTGCAGTAATCACATACCACGGTATAAGTACCCCCCTTGTGTTAGATGACAAGAATAAAGTTTTTCCACCCTTTATGGTAACCCGAGGTGACGATGTTACAATACGATGTGGATTAATTGCTGAATTTTTTACCGAACCTATACACAGTTATAGCACTGGACCTCATGGCCGTGTTTTGTTTGGTGAAATTCAAAATCAAGATTGTTGGCTAAACCTTAATTGCTGTACAATTTCTCCATAAAGTCACGTGTGGTAAAAACAATACAAAATACTGGGGGGAACTCAAAGTCGATGTTGCAATACCTACCACCCAACCACCGGTCATGCTAAGCCCGAGAATTTTTGAAATTGGACCACGTATAATCACAAAACCAGGCCAACAACAACTATTGCTCAATCCGGCATGGTCCCTTAAACAAGTCGAGTTGCTGGTGCAAAACAATGTCTCAGAAATTCAGCCAGCTTGTTCACCTTTTCTGCAGACTTCCTTCAAGGGGCAGACAACCGGGTTGCAAAAGCGGAACCCTTCTAAGAAACGGACGCAAAGAGACATAACCGGCGTTGTGGGAACAGGATTGGGAATCTTAAATAGTATTGATTCAGAAGTGCTAATGAATAAATTGGCTGCCACAACTACAGATTTGACTAAAATACAACAAGCCATCAGCGGTTGTTATCAAACATATTACCAAATTGAGAAAAGGTAAATGTGAATGACCACAAATTGATAATTGGCATGCTCCATGCTACGCAAAACAACATTTCTTTGGCTCTCAGCTGCGTCCAGGCTCAATTGTGGATGCAGTCCGTTGCTGCCTCAATTGTAAGAGAAGGCAAAGAAGGCACTTTTCCTACTTCGGAAATTCGGAAAATAATCTGGGACGGTGCCACTGATTTTGAAAGAGAATTCCAATCCTGGTGGAATTTAGTGAATTTTACCTACAATCCCATCACAAACACAGCCACAGCCTTTGTACTAACCATACGTAATGCTTCAGTGCATTGGATAGTCCCTATCATTGCATTAGGGCTGAACCATGATGCAGCTATTCTCTACCCTTTCCAGCACAGAGAATGGGCCCGTCAAACTGGGAAGAAGTGGCAAACTGTTAATTTGGAAACTTGTATTGTCCGAGAACAACAAGGGTTTATCTGTGAAAGCAGTGCAATTAGACCTCAAGACATTTGTTTGGACACAGAACAAAATATCTGTCCTTTTGAAATTCATCCTAACAAGATTCCTGAAACACTGCTTGTGTATATAGGCAATGGATGTGCATGCTTAAGAACTGCATGTGATAAGGTATTTCTAGAAAATGTAGTTGTAGATACTAAAACTCATTCAAATTCTTGTGTTTGTAACTTGACTAAAAGCACAGGATGTGATTTCTCTTATTTAGCCCCACTTACTTCTTATTGTATTTTACAGTCCAATTACACAGTGATCCACCAATTATTGCCTACCCCCACTGGGATGAACCTTACTTAGGTAAAGCACTTGTTGCTTCACCAGGATTTCATTGGAATTTTGGAAAAGATCAAGAAAAACAGACAGAAAACCTTGGTAACTGCTCATCACAATGGGAAAGAAACACATTGTTTTCTAGACAGAGGAAAGAAAGATGCTGGACACAGCTGCTGGGATACTCCTTTTGGGTGCTCACCTACTGCTACAGGTGTCCTGAACAAATTGTGTCATCCCATCCTTGTTCTCTTGATTTTAGTTTTGATTGGGTTTGTTTTATCAGCAATCTTACACATCATGAATTGCAGAATGATGAAACGGTTGACATCTGTAATAGATGTGCACAATTTGGACACTATCCCATCCACTGTGGACACCCCTAAGGTTATTGACACAAGATGAACTACATGAGTATTAAAATAAGATAAGACATGATTAAAAATTACAGGTGTATTTTGATTAAAAATTACTTATTCCTTCTTTTTCCTTTTCTTTCTCTTTTCTTATTTTCTCTACCCTTTTCTGGGATATGCTACCAACATTAACGAGTCCTGAAGACTTCGCAACAACACTACGAAATCGTGCTGATGGAGCTCTCCTGATGACAATCGTGAGTCATGGGGTGGTGTAAGAGACGGTCTGAAGATCCCTCATCTGCCTCACGATCATCGCCGAGGACAGAGGCTAAACACAGGAGTTCCGACCTGCCTAAGGTGGGATGTCTGCCAACTGTTGCCTGCAGGTGTGCCCGCTGGGAACTGGTACGCATTCCTGAGGAAATTTGTGCAGGTCACAGTGGACTGCGCCGTTCTTGCTGCCCAGGCGGGAAGGACTGCGCTGAAGCGGAAAGGAATGACCTGTCCTCTACACCTGTCCTGTACCTGTTTCCCAAAGCAACGGGCCTCATAACAACGGCTGTAGATTTGCCCCACCTCTTGGGGAAAAGGGCGAGATGTGGGGATACAGCTAGAAAGCAGAAGCGAGAGCACTGCTAAACTCATGCCAGAAGTAGACGCGCTAACGCTGCTAGGCCGCAAACCATAGCAGGCAGTATAGTTAGCATAGGAGAAAGGCATGCTTGGTATGTACCTGGGATAGTTAGGGCTAGCTTTTAGTTCTGCAATGTTATTACGAAACACAGATATGGTCTTGGCCAGTTGGCCCTCGTTTCAAAAAAGGCCTATAAAGGGACTTTCTGAAATAACTGAGATGAGATCTCCCCACGGAAAGAAGACAAATCTATTGGCAGCAGAGCACGAGGACTTCGTCTCATCCGTTGGTAGCCATTGCCCCCCCTTTCTTCCTCTCTACTCTTTTACTTTGTTTTTCTTTCTCTCTCTCTCTCTTTCTCTCCTCTATCGCATTACCGTGTTGTGGGTACTTAACAAAGGTGCACTGTTTTGATTAAAACTGAAATCCCTTGTGTCCTTTTGCACTCAGAGATCTGTAAACAAACCATCACGACCCTTACTTGTATTAACGGATCGTGACACATGTCCAAAAGAAAAAATCACTGGAACAAAAAGAGCAAACTGATCCAAGGTGAACTGATCCACGGTGAAAAACAGAAGCCTACGAAAATCTGGGGGGGAAAAAAAAAGGCAACTCACGTGCCCGATTCACAGATGCAACTCCTGCAAAACTTTTGAAGGCAGTCTCACTCCCTCTGCTGAACAATCAACTGGAGGAAATCCCACTCCAAATCTGTGGGAAACAACAAAAGTGGTGCAACAAGCACTTCATAGAATAAAAACTAAAACTCCACCTGAATAAATTAATGCAATTAACATTGCATTAATTTCACCTGGATTTTTTTTTTTTTTTTTTTTTTTTTGAGGAAATCTGTTTCTTTTCTCTTTTCTAAGAATGTCAAACATCCCTGCATTGACGATAAAGAAAGCAGTTTGAGGGCAGAGAAAGTGCAAGCAGCAGAATCACATCTAAATGTGATAACCATTTACTCACGTGGACGCTGTCCCTTTGTGTTAGCCCCAAGGAGTTGTACTTCTTTTTAATAATCGGTCTAGTGGGCCAAATTTTCACTTTTTAAGAACCTACCAACACATGGGATGGAGCTGCATGAAAACCAATGAAATGTAAAGTGTCACCATAATTGCTTGCATTGTCAGTTTGTTAACGTTTGTCATTTAAGAATTTATACATATTTGAAATCATACAAATATGTTCTAACCTTCCCAGTTCTGCCTCGGAAGACTTCAAAATTATTACCATTCAGCTAATTTTTTAAATTTACTATTTAGTGAATTAAAGAATCTTGACAAAACACAAGCAAATGCTAGAGAAGAAATGATTAAATCCCCCTTCCAGGGGACCCCAGGCGCTGACGGCTGCCACCGGCGTGCGCCAGGTCGGGACCGGCAGGCAGGGCTGCACCCCGCGTCTGCCACAACACCTGCAGCTTCTGCAGCCTGAAACACAGCTGGCTCAGGGGTTTCAATCAAGAGCCAAAAGATCTTGCTGGTCAATTTGGGGCAGAGAAAGGTCATCACTTCTAGCATGGCATAAGCCTGCCACTACATTTCTGTCAAGGACAATCACCTTGTTGCAGTGAAACTCCTGGGTAAAATACTGAAGCGCTTTCAGATTCATATTATCCGACATTTCTGTGACCTTCTTTTATACCTGCATTGCTTCATACTGCTGGTTGTGGGCACAAGTTCTTTGTACACTATCCTGGAAATTAAAAAGATCAGAAACAACACCCACCCCTCCCCCACCACCACCCCTTCCCCAGCCACAACCCTAACAAAACCAACCTCCAGAATGTTCAGGAGTTCAAATGAGAACAAGCATAGATGGGGCATAAAAAGATGGATCCTCCTTAGACATTTGTGCATGCAGTGCCCTGCAATCCACTAAGTTCTACTTCTCGTACACCAAATACCTATCTTCGGAACTCCTTGTTCTCCATTCAAACCCTTCTGGGAGGGTAATCGAGGAGATACTCTTACATATTTTTAGCACATCTTGCACTAGGCAATTAAATCCAGTGCGCAGCATTACCTGACGAACTGAGGCGGTGACGAGGTCAATTAAGACCTGTTCATATCTTCATTTGGAGCTCTTCCAACTGCTTGAAAAGTGAAGCCTTGGACATTGAAGGTTCCGACTAAGGAAAATCCAAAACGTGGACAGCATCTCCCTTCTGCTGGAAGCCTTCAAGTTCACCACTGCAGTCTGCAGCCTACACAGATCATCTGAGGATTGTAAAAGTTCTCCAAGGAAGAACAAGAACAAGGCTAATGCATGCACACAAACGCTGATCAAAAGCACTTGATGCTCTTGGACAAAAAGATGTAACCTTCACTTTTGGAAAGACAAGGTGACTATGGCTGTCTCCACAGTACTCGCAGGAAAAAATCCCTGAAGTTTTGTAAAACCTCTTTTCAGGGCTTTGTGAACTCCATTTTTGTTAAGAATTGGGGAACACAGAGAGACCTGTCACTTTTTTTGCAGAATGCCATAGAAACTGCTACACTCACTTCAACAACAGTCCACGTAACCTTCTCTGCAAATACTGACCATATGCAGTTCTGGTTGATACAAACCCCCATTACCTAAGAAAAGGAACAACTCGGCAAGCACTTTGCAAAGATGAACAACTTAGCACGATTGCGGCTGATGACATGCCCTGACTTTTTTTACCTTCAGCTGTGGGTGCCGTACCTTCCTACCCTCGCACATGCCACTCCAAGCTGCTTGCGTGGAGCTCTCGCACCACCTATGCCAGCAACTGTGCCCAGCCGCCACCCTTCTTCAGCACCATCGCACCTACCACAAGGTAGCTGAATCAGAGGGAAAAGGAGGTCGCCAATGGAGGGAAGTTGTTCCCCCTGACAGCTAAGCTCCGACTCCGGGGTCCCTTATGTCCTTCCCAGGATAGGCAGGAAAACGCCTCGGCGGAGCGCAGCGCTGGGCGGGAGCGGCCGGCAGAGCACCGAGCGCGCTCCCCACTCCCTCCCGCCCGCGCCGCTGCGGAGACCCCGGCTTCGCCGGAATCGGCCACGTGCTGCACGGAGGGCAGCGCGGCAAAGGCGGTCGCCCCTCGTTACCCTAGGAAGGCCGGCCTCGGATCCCCGCTCTCTCCACCGGCACGGGCAGTGCCAGCAGACTGTCGCTGCGGCCGCCGCTGGCCGAAAGCCTCGCCGCGCACCGCCCGGCCGGCCCCGCCGCTCCGCGGGGTCACACGGCACCTGCCGTGGGCGGCAGCCGAGCGACAGCAAGCAGAAGCGCTCACGGCCGCGCCACTCGCCGCCCCGCCCGGGCGCTCCTCTCCTCGCGCTACCACCATGGCGCCGGCCCGCCCCGCCTTCCCCGTCGCCTGCGGCGCAACGCGGGTGCTCCGAGCCACGCAGCACGCGTGCGGCCGGGCCCTGCCGAGCCGCAGGCGGAGCCGGGGCACGGCCCGGGCGGGAGAGCTTCCGGCGAGGCTGGGCGGGCGGCGAGCGCGGCCGAGCGTGAACGCGCCAGGCGGGGTCGGCCGGCGGCGCGATGGGGAGCTAGATGGAGGCGGCAGCACCGCGCGGCATAAAAGAGCTGATCGTCCCGCAGCCGCCCGCTCCGCAGCCCCTCGGCTGCTGTCGAGAAGGGCCCCGGCCCTGGCCGCGCCGGTGGCGAGGTGGCTCCGCAGACCTCAGGCAGCCCTGGCAGGGCAGGGGAGCACTGCGAGCAGCCCCGGCGCCGCGCAGCCGTCTGTAACGCGCGGTGAGAGCCGCCGGCAACTATTTTGCACCTCCCGGGGGGCTGGGGAAGAGCACGGAGACCACGCAGCAGGTCGCTGCCGTTAGGGAAAATTAATCCACCATGCCTGAGGTTTATGTCCGAAAAGGAGACAGAGGAGTCCTGCAACATTCTTCGACTACAGGGAGAGTCCCTGGGGCTTTTCCCATGGGGTCTGTCAAACGGTTGCGGGATGCAGCCCCCTTTTGATGTCAAGTTCCCAGCCACAGCACCCTCTTCCTTTTCCCCACTGGCTGAGGTATTCGGGAGATACAGACTTCCGGAACTGCCTACTCTATGCCCTCCTCTAATATGCACCCCCCTTTTGGCATCGAAAAGGAAGAAAAAAAACCATTTCTAATTCTATTAAGTCTTTGTTGCCTTGCTCTAGGTTCAGGAATTTAACACGGCCCTGATTAATCAACAGTCTCTGATGATTAGTAACAGTTCTAGGGAACTAATCGTTTCTTCTGTTACTTCACTCCGCATAAGTTCCTAGCCTTGTCTACAGGCCGATTCACACGGTCTGTTTGTAAAGACTCATCCATCTCATTCCTTTTAATCCCTCCTTTTTTTATTTAATCTGTATTTGTCTTTACAAACCTTAATTACCATTGATTTAATTTTTTCTTCTGGAGTCTTCTGGGCTTTTGCTATTATTTGCAGTGACATCCTTTTCTGTCCTTTTCTAGTCATTTCTGGATCAGGTAGGCATGGCTGCTAGCAGCATCCCCTTGACCACCTGCTGAAAGAGCTGCACCCAGCATGGTGTCACGCATGGTCAAAAGATTAGAGTTGCTATAGCATAGAAGAGGAGAAATGGTATTCATTTAGCCCAGAGCTGGCCAGTTAACCATGAAAACATGTCCCATTACCATCTTTTCAACACTTGGACAGGTCCATGAGCTGAGGTTATTTCCTCTGTTATTTGACCACTTTTCCGCTGTCATCTGCTTGCAAACAGCAGCTCGAGTCATTTAATTTCCCACAAACTCCTCCTTCTTCTGCTAACAGATAATCTAATACCATCCAATGTTGAAAATGCCACTTTCCTCATTGAAGTGGGTTGCTCAGCAAGACGGTCAAGAGCTGTGGCTGGCTGGTTGGTAATTATTTCTGAGACAGCTTGTACCCTAATTATCTCATTCAAATGATAAATGGGTTCCCAGGCATCTGGGATTAATTCCTTAGGTTTCCAAGTGGCTGGTCCATCATGTTGCGCAACTTGTTCTGGTGGCCATTCATCTTTTCCCCGTTTTGGGGTGCTCCCTGCAGCCAAGGCTGCATCAGCTGACTGCTTTTCTCTAATTAAATCATCACAGATTTGGATTCCTAAGCAATTTCCCTGAATTTGTAGTAGCAAAAAGAACAACGGTCTAATATACCCCAGGGATATACCATATCCCTGACCAGTTTGGAGGTAACCTGAGCTAAGCATGTTGGCCACAAATCCAATCATGTCCTTTCAAAGCCCGTGTTCCATTAGCAAAGGGGCCTTCCTACCGGTCATCAATTGGTAGGTCAAAATACTGCGGGTTTCCCTGGCCTAACGGTCCTCCAACAATAGCTGCCCCACCATAAGGGTCACAGCATTTGCATTTCCAAGCTCCCACACAGGGTTCCCATCTACATTTACATCTGCAAGTTGCTTGCTTGGATTTGGAGCAGAACTCACTAAAAGGCTTTGAGTTCCAATCCGCTGTTGCCATTCCCACTGATAATCACAAACAACATGTCTTCTACTTGTGGGATTTTTGTGGGGACAGCTTAAAAATAGGTGGTCAAAAAAACCCCTTGTCCCTCCGCATTGCTTTACAGGCTTCCAAATGTTTTTGGTAAGAACACCTTACGCAGCTACCATTAGTGAGCTGAACAGCTATTTGATTGCAGTTGTCTTGATATTTGGAACAATTGTAAGGAGGGCAACTGTGGGTCCAAACCCAATTGTTTAAAGCCAGAGGGAAAGTCAATTGACAAGCGCCTTTTCCTACATAGACCCGCCCTGTCCTGTTTAGGCAATAAGTGCCTGTTGGAGAAGAATGAAGTGGCCATGGACTTCCTTCTTTGGCCCCAAATCCCATCCTATTGTGGCCCTCACATTGACCCACCATTTAGGTTCAGCTGGGCTAGCCAACCGTAGGCACTCTTCAGATCCTCCTGGCCCTCCACAGAGCCAGCAATTGCTAAGGTGAAAAACTTTTGCTACTTCTTCTGCTAAGGCTGCAAATTGATTCTCCCACTCCTGGCCTAAACTTAGCTGACCATATAAAAGTAGAGTTATTAAGGAAAATGTTTTAATAGTGTGATCTAATTAGCTAGTCTAATTTTCCCGTTGTCTTCTGCACCATCTGTGGCAATTGAAGACACAGAAACTACTTAACGTGAAACAATGGCTGCAAGTATTAGCTCCCCAGTGAGTGGAGATTCTAGAGGAGGGATACCCATAGAGACTATTTCAGCAGGTGGTCTGTGGGTAGGCACACAGGGCTTCCTCTGATGTCGAAGCACTGGCCCACTCCTGCAGAGTGTCACAGCCTCCCGGCCTTCTCCTCCAGCTGAGATGTGCAAATCTCTGAGGCTTCAGAGACCTTGACCCGAGAGTGACGGGTCCACCTGTGTCCAGCTGTCTTCATGGCTGTTTCTGTCGTCAGTGACACTTGGAATGGGCCACGCCATTTCAGAACCACTGGCGCTTCTTTCTGCTCCTTAACTAGGACTCAATCTCCTGGTTGGATGTTACAAGCAGCAAAGTCCAAAGGTGGGGCTTGTGCCAGCTGAGCTTCCTGTTGAAGGGGTTTCACAAGAAGCAGCATCCTGGCCACAGATGGTTTTAAATATACATCACTTACCTCTACTCCCCCACTAGGTTGAGACTTACCCGGGTAATTCATAAGAACGACGGAAAGGGGGAGAACGGAATCCCTCTTCTGGGTCGGGCTCTCATTCTCGCCAAAGCCAATGTCCAAAGCCCTAGCCATGGCATCTTGGTTTCTATTACCAGCTTCAAAAGGTGTTTATTTCTCTAGTCATTGTTTTCTACCCGAGCCGAGCTCTGGGGGTGCCAGGGCCTATGGAGGTTCCATTGTGTTCCTAAAGAAGCCAAAACCCCTTGAAGGATCTTTCCTGTCAAATGAGTTCCCCTATCTGAGTCTATTGCTTCTACAATGCTGTATCTTGGAAAGATTTGTTCCAAAAATGCCTTAATACCTGATGCTGTCGTTGCTGAAGCAGTTGGAAATGCTTCTGGCCACCTTGCTAGCTGACATACCATTACCAGAAGACATGAAGCCTTCCCACTTGGGGCATCTCAGGAAAATCCACCTGGCATCTTTGGAAGGGACCTGCAGCCCAAGGCCTCCCTCCCCTGGCAAGTTCCTTTGTAACTTGGCTGTTTGCTTTAGCACAGATCAAGCAACCTTCAACAGCTCGTTCTGCCAGTCTAAAAAGACCCCCAGCAACATCCAGCATGAGGAAGGCTTCTGCCAATCCTCAGGAGGTGCAAGGACTCTCTTCACGGAGTGCTTTTACTATTGGTAGGGCCAAAGCTTCTGGTATCTCTTGTTTGCCATCCCTTGTAAACCAATTATTGCCTTTTTTCTCTGCCACACGGCTTTTAACTGTATCTCAAACTCCTCTGGGAGAAAAGACAGCTTCCCGGCCAGTGATGGAGTCACTGCGAGCAAAGGGGGCATCTTGGAGAGTTCTGGCAGAAGTGTTGCTTTCTGACTTTCTTCATCCACCAAAAAGGAGACAGAGGAGGCCTGTAACATTCTTCAACTACAGGGAGAGGCCATGCGGCTTTTGCCATGGAGTCTCTCAACTGATTGCGGGACGCAGCCCCCTTTTGATGCGAAGTTCCCTGGCAACAGCACCCTCGGAGGTACTCGGGAATTACAGACTTCTGGAACTGCCTACTCTAGGCTCCCCTCTAATATGCACCCCCCTCTTGGTATGGAAAAGGAAGAAAACGAAACTATTCCTAATGCTATTAAGTCTTTGCTGCCTTGCTCTAGGTTCAGCAATTTAACACGGCCTTGGCTGAGCAACAGTCTCTGTCGATTAGTAACAGTTTCTAGAACTTTCTTCTGTTACGCCCCTACCAGTAAATTCCTAGCCTTGTCTAAGGACGGATTCACACGGTCTCTTTGTAAAGACACATCTATGTTACTCCTTTCACTCCCACACCTTCTTGGCGGTGGGATGGCTCCCCCCGGCACAGCACCTGGCACAAAACCCCCCTATGTGCACACGCACACCTGCACTTACCCTGCACTCCGCTGCACACACACACACACACACACCTCCCGCACACTAACACCCCCCTCCACCTCCCCGCCATGCTACTTGCAGTGGCCCCGCCCCTGCCATCCCGGCCGGCTGGCAGCACTTACTCCTCACATGCCTTGCGTTTCCTTACTGCCCCCTCTGTAGCCTTCCCTCAACCTGCCTTTTCTCCCCTGCCTTGCATTGACTTGCTCACCCATCCCCCACCTGACTTCCTTTCACATTCGTCTAGCTCTGGCCTCACCTTTCCTTTTCCTTCTAGGACCCTCATTGCCTTGCCTCGCCTCGCCTCGCCAAGCCACCACTTGCCTTGCCCTGCCCTTGAAGCCCTCCCTTGCCTTGCATGACCTTGCTCACCCCTCCCCCACCTGGAATTCAAGACCCCTTTTCAATGCCATTTCATGGCCTTGCCCTGCCCTTTCTGCTCCTCCTAGGAATCTCAAAGCTCTCAAGCATCTCCCGTGTTTCAGGATCACAGGAGAGGAAGACCAGGGGAGGACGCGTGTTGCCACACTCATCTCTATGGGCAGCCTTGGTCTGGGAGCAATCCTTGCATGTCTTGAATCTTGCAAGGGCAATTCACATTTTGCCCTTGAGCTCGGGGACCAGAATGAGAGTTCTTTTGCCTACAAAGGAAAGCAGGTAGCTCAAGTCTTTGAGGTGCAGAGGAGACATGACCCACGCGGGATCAAGGCCACACAAAGCACTTGGTCCTGGCTACTTTTGTGTACCAGCAGTCCTTGAGTGTACTTCTCACCTGCCTTGCCTGGCCTTGCCTTGGCAACACAACACTTTCCTTGTCTTGCCCTGCTAGCCCTCTGGAGCCCTCTGGAGCCTTGCATTCCTTTGCATGGCCATGCCCCGCCCTTGACCTGCCTACCGCTTTCCTCCAAGGCCTTGACTTGCCAAGCCCTTCCTGTTTCTGCCTGGCCTTCCCATCAGTGGACTTCCCTTCCTACGGCCAGCCTTGCCTCTAACGTCTGGGCCTTCTCTTGCCTACCACTCCGTTTGCTTTCCCCTCACTGCTCTGGCCTTGCTTACCTCTCCCTTGACTTGCCCACAATTGCCTGCACTTGCTTTGCAGCGCCTTGCCTGCATGGAAGGCGAGGGCAAGAGTGGTAGGCAGGGCAAAGCAAAGCCAGCAAGTTGTAGGTAGTGCAAGGCAAGGCAGCAGAGGCAAAGGAAGCAGAGCAAGGGTAGCTTAAGAAGAACTAGACAAGGTACTGAAGGCGAGGCAAGGCCAAGAGACTCGGAGTGCCTTTCCTTGCGAAGGCAAGGACATAGTGCCAGTGTTGCTGGAGCAGATGTTAAGGTAGCACGGGGAGGAATAGAAAGTGCTGAGAACAGCGTGTGTGCTGCTAGTTTGAGGGGTGCAGTTGAAGTTGCAGGCAGCAAGATCTTCCTCAGCTGCCACTGTTTTGAGCTCTGTTTTTGCCAGATGGTTTCAAGTTGGTGGGCAGAATCTGCGAGAGGGCAAAGATTGGTTTGGGCCAAAGAGGTTTGTCTGCCTCTTGGAGTGCGGTATAAAGAAGAGTCCGCTCTTGGAAGGGGAAGATGAGGGAAATCTTTTTGTCCTGAGGTGCTGTTGATTTGACTGCAGGGACGTTTGCAACTTGCCTCTGCCCTTGGGGTGGTTTCGAGCAGCGCCAGGCGCTTGGCCTTCTTTTGCAAGTCGTCAGCGCCATCGTGTGCTTGTTTCGAGGAGCGCTGACAGTGCCGGGGAAAAAGCCAAGCGCTTCGCTGGCGCCGCCCCAAGTCGTGTGCGAGCAGTTGCTGGAAGAGCTCCGCTGTGCATCCTGCCTCTTGGAGACACAAAAGAATGTGATCCTGCGCGTAGCGGGGAAGCAAGAGGAGTCTTTTCATTGTTGGCTGTGCAGTTACTAAGCGGCAAAAGTCAAGGCAGCTGCAGCACGGCCTTTCTTTCAGAACCTTTTCTGTGCCATCATGAACATGCTCAACATGGAACTCGCACCCACTGAACTGCATCAAAGGTCCTGGAGAGACGCACTTTCCTTCAAGCTCTAGCTACCATCCTACCCTCCACCTCTCGCCGATCCCAAAGCCCTTCCAAACATGCAGCAGCTGCACGCAGAGAACAAGTGCTAGAAGAAGGCGTTGGCCTTCAGAGTCCCTCTAAAGTCTGTAAACTAGGCGAAACATTGCAGTGACCAGCACTTTCCTTCGCAACTATCTACAGAGCGTCATCACATTCTCTCAGAGTGGCTAAAGTCCACCCTTGCAGCACAGCAGCGTTTCCGGCCACAGTTCGGACTGAGAGATGGGCCAGGTGAGAAAGCATTTGTTGACTATCCCTCGTCTCTGGAAGACTTGATACTCGCAGCGCAATCACGTGCACACACCTTCAGTGTGGCCAAGTTCAAGCAGCTAGAGCTCACAGAGACGGGAGAGTCAGGAGAGAAGCCGTTCCAAAAGTACCGTGTACTTACAGCAGCATTCAAACTGTGCACAGCACTCTACAGCACTGTAGACCGTGGCTTCTCTGACAAGACGTGCCATCCCATTGTTGGCTCTCGCAGCTCGCTTGCTAGCTGCTCTCCTGAAGAAAAGAACTAGGAGGAAAAGCCAATGCTGGGCTGCACCTTCCCCTTGCCTCCCGTAAAGCCACTTCAACTCCCCGCTGCACTCTCTACTTCCCCTCTCCTTGGCATCGACCACTGTGTTTTCTGCATCTCGGAGCCCAAAGGTAAGCGCCAGTGCTCCCAGGGATGCTTGGAAGAGGGAGAAGTAGTAGCACAAGTAGCTGCCGTTGAACTTCCTCCTTCTCAATGCTAACGTGAAGTCGGCAGGCAGGCGAGCGCCAGCCACACTCCTTTCTCAGTTTGTACGCTGCGGACACGAGCCCGGTGCTCGGCGCCTTCGTTCGGCCTCTTTAGTAGCCATGTCGCGCTTTCATTCTGCCGGAGTCGAAGCGTCGTCTACTTGTGGCACAGAGAGCACGGTGCCGGCAGCCAAATGCTCCAGCCGACTGCTTCTGCCGACACACGCCTGGGCTATGCACTTTCCCTCTCAGCGCCATACAGCAGCACATTCGCTCTAAATGTAAAGGGAAAGATTCTCGGCTACGTCTGGCACAGAGAACAGTTTTAGTTCAACGGGCTTACCCAGAGCATGCCCCCGGACGCGTGGAAACCTGTATTTGCACCACATTCCAGTCGCAGTCCTCTTTCCTTTACAGGCTGCACAACGCCGGCAGATGGCCGTGCGCTCTGCACCTGCCTTCTCACTTCCAAGAAGCACCGCGCACATTAGAGCCTTGCAGGGAGAGAAGACGCGGCTAGGCGTCTCGCCCAGAAGAACGTGGCAGGGCGAAAAGGTGTTCTTCTTTTGTCTTCCTCGTCGCCCAGAGTGTGCTGCTGTGTTGAAAGTCTTGGCCAGCGAAAAGCTACACCAGCAAGTGTTTCTCTCCTGATGCATTGCGCTGAGCGAGAGCTGAGGAAAATCCTTGCACAGCGCACTGTGGATGCGTGCAGTACACACGCTGAAGAGCGGCACGGCTAAAAGTCATCGCTGGGCTTCAGTTCTGTCCAGACAGCAGAAGGCGAAGAACGAAGCAGCTGGGCACCGGCTGCATGTACTCAGTGGAGCGAATTTCACATGTCCAGCCAAGAGCTGCTTCACAAGCAGATTCAGCTGAGAATGCTCTGGCTGCTTCACAAAGGAAGGTGCTGTGTTGCACTCCTGGACACTACCTGGTCAGAAGCAGGTTCTTACACCTTCAATGCTGCAGAGTCCATGCAGCTGGAGCACCCGCAGAAGGACGCGTCCAGCTAGAAGGCGTTCCTCAAGTACCCCCCTCTTCCAAGTAGCCTTGAAACTGAGCACAACACACTGCGGCTCGGCAGCTTCCTTCTCAGATAGACGTGCCGTCACACTATTCACTCTCACAGCTCCGTTGCCCGCTTGCAGCAGCTGCTGCCAAAGAAAAAGGCTCCAGAAGGAAAAGCCACTGCAGGGCTGCCCTTTCCCCTTGCCTCACGTCAAGCACCAGAAACTGTCCGCTGCACTCTCTATTTCCTTTCTTCGTCGCATCTACCACTGTAATGTCTGCATCTCGAAGAATAAGCCCCGGCACAATTCTTTCCTGGGAAAGCTGGAAGACAAATAGGTAGCAGCACAAGTAGCTGCAAGTTGAACTTTAAGTTTCGAGCTGTTAACGTGAATCCGAAAACAAGCGAGTGACAGGCACGCTTCCTCTTGCAGCCTGGGCGATGCACACACCAGCTCGGTGCTCTGCCTTCATTCTTACGCCCTTCGTAGCAGGTCGCGCTTTCGTTTTGCTGGAGACGACCCGTCGTCTACTTCTCGCGCAGAGAGCACGGTGCCGGCAGCCAAAAGCTGCAGGCTGCTGCTTCTGCCGAAACACGCCTGGGCTATGCAATTTCTCTCTAGCGCTGAAGTAACACCACATTCTCTTTGCTTTGTAGCCAGCATCTTTACGGAAAGCTTCTCGGCTACGTCTGGCACAGGGAACAGCTTTATTTTAACCGGCTTAACCGGAGCTTGTCCCCAACGCGTGGGAACTTGTATTTGCACCACATTCCAGTCGCAGTCCTCTTTCCTTTACAGGCTGCACAGCGCCGGCAGATCGCGGTGCTCTCTGCACCTGCCTTCTCACTTCCAAGTAGCACCGCGCACATAAGAGCCTTGCAGGGACAGAAGACGCGGCTAGGCGTCTCGCACAGAAGAACGTGGCAGGGCGAAAAGATATTCTTCCTTTCTCTTTCTTCTTGCCCGAATTGTGCTGCTGTGTTGAAAGTCTTGGCCAGCGAAAAGCTACACCAGCAAGTGTTTCTCTCCTGACGCATTTCGCTGAGCGAGAGCTACGCGGACAGTTTGGACCCTGTGGAACAGCAAGAAAATGAATGTACGTCGAGCTGAGGAAAATCCGTGCACAGCGCACTGTGGCCGCGTGCAGTGTTCGCGCTGAAGAGCGGCAAAGCTCAAAGGCATCGCTGGGCTTCAGTTCAGTCCAGACAGCAGAAGGCGAAGAACGAAGCAGCTGAGCACCGGCTGCATGTACATAGTGGAGCGAATTTCACATGTCCAGCCAAGAGCTGCTTCACAAGCAGATTCAGCTGAGAATGCTCTGGCTGCTTCACAAAGGAAGGCGCAGCTGTTGCACTCCTGGACACTACCTGGTCAGAAGCAGGTTCTTACACCTTCAATGCTGCAGAGTCCATGCAGCTGGAGCACCCGCAGAAGGACGCGTCCAGCTAGAAGGCGTTCCTCAAGTACCCCCCTCTTCCAAGTAGCCTTGAAACTGAGCACAACACACTGCGGCTCGGCAGCTTTCTTCTCTCACACTATTCACTCTTGCAGCTCCCTTGCCCACTTGCAGCAGCTGCTCCCAAAGAAAAAGGCTCCAGAAGTAAAAGCCACTGCTGGACTGCCCTTTCCCCTTGCCTCACGTCAAGCACCTGAAACTGTCCGCTGCACTCTCTATTCCCATTCTCCGTCGCATCTACCACTGTAATGTCTGCATCTCGAAGCATAAGCCCCGGCACAATTCTTTCCAGGGAAAGCTGGAAGAGAAATAGGTAGCAGCACATGTAGCTGCAAGTTGAACTTTCTGTTTTCAACTGCTAATTCGAATCTGAAAACAAGCGAGTGGCAGCCACGCTTCCTCTTGCAGCCTGTGCTATGCACACACCAGCTAGGTGCTTCTGCCTTCATTCTTATGCTCTTCGTACCATTTCGTTCTTTTCATTCTGCCGGAGTCGAACCGTCGTCATCTTGTCGCACAGAGGGCACGCCGGCAGAGAAACCCTCCAGAGAAACGCTCCAGGTTGCTGTCTCTTCCGAAACACACCTGGGCTGTGCACTTTCCTTCGCTGCCCTTGGTAGCACCACATTCTCTTTGCTTTGTAGCCTGAATGTAAAGGGAAAGAATCTCAGCTACGTCTGGCACCGAGAACAGCTCTAGTTCAACGGGCTTACCCGGCGCTTACCCCGACGCGTGGGAACTTGTATTTGCACCACATTCCAGGGGTAGTCTTTCTTTCCTTTACAGCCTGCACAGCGCCGGCAGATGGCAGTGCTTCTCTGCACCTGCCTTCTCACTTCCAAGTAGCACCGCGCACATTAGAGCCTTGCAGGGAGCAAAGACGTGGATAGATGTGTGGCAGAGAAAATCGTGCAAAGACGAAAAGATGGTCTTCTTTTGTCCTCCTCGTCGCCCAGATTGTGCTGCTGTGCTGAAAGCGTGCGTTTTATTACCCCTTCTCGCAGTAAGACTATGTGCTGCGTTGCAACTGTTGGCCAGCGGAAGGCTAATGCAGCAAGTGCTTCTCTCCTGACACATTTCTCTGAGCGAGAGCTTGTGCGGACAGTTGGGCTCTGCGAAGCAGAAAGGCTGTACTTGCACGTAGCGCTGAGGAAAATCCGTGCACTGCGCACTGTGGATGCGTGCAGTACACACACTGAAGAGAGCCAAAGCTGAATGCTTCAGTTCTGTCCAGCGCCGGTAAGGGAGAAGAACGCAGCCCCAGGCCACTGGGCTGGTGTGTGCGATGACTAGGAGCTTTGCCGCTCTTCTGCTTGTATACTGCACGCATCCACAGTGCGCAGTGCACGGATTTTCCTCAGCTCTCGCTCAGCAAAATGCATCAGGAGGGAAGCACATGATGGATTAGCCTTGCACTGGCCAACAGTTCCAACGCAGCACCACAGTCTTCTTGCGAGAAGGGGTAATAAAACACATGTATTGTCCCGGAACAGTTCTCTGGGCGAGCCGTAGCCGAGAAGCTTTCCCTTAAGATAAAGACCACAACGCAGACAGAATGTTGTGCTACCTAGCGCTAGAGAGAAATTGCATAGCCCAGGCGTGTTTCGGCAGAAGCAGCAGCCTGCAGCATTTCGCTGCCGGCACCGCGCTCTCTGCGCGAGAAGTAGACGACGGGTCGTCTCCAGCAAAACGAAAGCGCGACCTGCTACGAGGAGCGTAAGAACGAAGGCAGAGCACGGAGCTGCTGTGTGCATCGCACAGGCTGCAAGAGGAAGCGTGCCTGCCACTCGCTTGTTTTCGGATTCATCTTAGCAGTTGGAAACTTGCAGCTACTTGTGCTGCTACCTATTTCTCTTCCAGCTTTCCCAGGAGAGAACTGTGCCGGGGTTTATGCTTCGAGATGCAGACATTACAGTGGTAGATGCGACGGAGAATGGAAATAGAGAGTGCAGCGGACAGTTTCAGGTGCTTCACGTGAGGCAAGGGGAAAGGGCAGTCCAGCAGTGGCTTTTACTTCTGGAGCTTTTTTCTTTGGGAGCAGCTGCTGCAAGTGGGCAAACGGAGCTGCGAGAGTGCATAATGTGACGGCACGTCTATCTGAGAAGGAAGCTGCCGAGCCGCAGTGTGTTGTGCTCAGTTTCAAGGCTACTTGGAAGAGGGGGGTACTTGAGGAACGCCTTCTAGCTGGACGCGTCCTTCTGCCTGTGCTCCAGCTGCATGGACTCTGCAGCATTGAAGGTGTAAGAAACTGCTTCTGACCAGGTAGTGTCCAGGAGTGCAACACAGCACCTTCCTTTGTGAAGCAGCCAGAGCATTCTGAGCTGAATCTGCTTGTGAAGCAGCTCTTGGCTGGACATGTGAAATTCGCTCCACTATGTACATGCAGCCGGTGCCCAGCTGCTTCGTTCTTCGCCTTCTGCTGTCTGGACAGAACTGAAGCCCAGCGATGACTTTTAGCCGTGCCGCTCTTCAGCGTGTGTACTGCACGCATCCACAGGGTGCTGTGCAAGGATTTTCCTCAGCTCTCGCTCAGCGCAACGCATCAGGAGAGAAACACTTGCTGGTGTAGCTTTTCGCTGGCCAAGACTTTCAACACAGCGGCACACTCTGGGCGACGAGGAAGACAAAAGAACACCTTTTCGCCCTGCCACGTTCTTCTGGGCGAGACGCCTAGCCGCGTCTTCTCTCCCTGCAAGGCTCTAAATGTGCGCGGTGCTACTTGGAAGTGAGAAGGCAGGTGCAGAGAGCACGGCCATCTGCCGGCGCTGTGCAGCCTGTAAAGGAAAGAAGACTACCCCTGGAATGTGGTGCAAATACGAGTTCCCACACGTCGGGGGCATGCTCTGGGTAAGCCCGTTGAACTAAAACTGTTCTCTGTGCCAGACGTAGCCGAGAATCTTTCCCTTTACATTTAGAGCTGTATGTCGCTGAGAGGGAAAGTGCATAGCCCAGGCGTGTGTCGGCAGAAGCAGTCGGCTGGAGCATTTGGCTGCCGGCACCGTGCTCTCTGTGCCACAAGTAGACGACGCTTCGACTCCGGCAGAATGAAAGCGCGACATGGCTACTAAAGAGGCCGAACGAAGGCGCCGAGCACCGGGCTCGTGTCCGCAGCGTCCAAACTGAGAAAGGAGCGTGGCTGGCGCTCGCCTGCCTGCCGACTTCACGTTAGCATTGAGAAGGAGGAAGTTCAACGGCAGCTACTTGTGCTACTACTTCTCCCTCTTCCAAGCATCCCTGGGAACACTGGCGCTTACCTTTGGGCTCCGAGATGCAGAAAACACAGTGGTCGATGCCAAGGAGAGGGGAAGTAGAGAGTGCAGCGGGGAGTTGAAGTGGCTTTACGGGAGGCAAGGGGAAGGTGCAGCCCAGCATTGGCTTTTCCTCCTAGTTCTTTTCTTCAGGAGAGCAGCTAGCAAGCGAGCTGCGAGAGCCAACAATGGGATGGCACGTCTTGTCAGAGAAGCCACGGTCTACAGTGCTGTAGAGTGCTGTGCACAGTTTGAATGCTGCCCTAAGTACACGGTACTTTTGGAACGGCTTCTCTCCTGACTCTCCCGTCTCTGTGAGCTCTAGCTGCTTGAACTTGGCCACACTGAAGGTGTGTGCACGTGATTGCGCTGCGAGTATCAAGTCTTCCAGAGACGAGGGATAGTCAACAAATGCTTTCTCACCTGGCCCATCTCTCAGTCCGAACTGTGGCCGGAAACGCTGCTGTGCTGCAAGGGCGGACTTAGCCACTCTGAGAGAATGTGATGACGCTCTGTAGATAGTTGCGAAGGAAAGTGCTGGTCACTGCAATGTTCCGCCTAGTTTACAGACTTTAGAGGGACTCTGAAGGCCAACGCCTTCTTCTAGCACTTGTTCTCTGCGTGCAGCTGCTGGATGTTCGGAAGGGCTTTGGGATCGGCGAGAGGTGGAGGGTAGGATGGTAGCTAGAGCTTGAAGGAAAGTGCGTCTCTCCAGGACCTTTGATGCAGTTCAGTGGGTGCGAGTTCCATGTTGAGCATGTTCATGATGGCACAGAAAAGGTTCTGAAAGAAAGAGGCCGTGCTGCAGCTGCCTTGACTTTTGCCGCTTAGTAACTGCACAGCCAACAATGAAAAGATTCCTCTTGCTTCCCCGCTACGCGCAGGATCACATTCTTTTGTGTCTCCAAGAGGCAGGATGCACAGCGGAGCTCTTCCAGCAACTGCTCGCACACGACTTGGGGCGGCGCCAGCGAAGCGCTTGGCTTTTTCCCCGGCACTGTCAGCGCTCCTCGAAACAAGCACACGATGGCGCTGACGACTTGCAAAAGAAGGCCAAGCGCCTGGCGCTGCTCGAAACCACCCCAAGGGCAGAGGCAAGTTGCAAACGTCCCTGCACTCAAATCAACAGCACCTCAGGACAAAAAGATTTCCCTCATCTTCCCCTTCCAAGAGCGGACTCTTCTTTATACCGCACTCCAAGAGGCAGACAAACCTCTTTGGCCCAAACCAATCTTTGCCCTCTCGCAGATTCTGCCCACCAACTTGAAACCATCTGGCAAAAACAGAGCTCAAAACAGTGGCAGCTGAGGAAGATCTTGCTGCCTGCAACTTCAACTGCACCCCCCAAACTAGCAGCACACACGCTGTTCTCAGCACTTTCCTTCTCAGCTCTAGGTACCATCCTAAGCCTTCCCTCTCCCAGAGTCAGCATCCAAAGACAACGGCACCACGGACTGCTCACACACTAAAGGCACCAGGACAAAAGGCTCACAAGCTTGGCCTTTGCATTCCCACGGACAGCTCAACAGCTCTAAGCCAGAGAGAGCTCTGCCTCTTGGGAAAAGCCTTTAAAATCCCTAAGAGCACCTGATGTGCACATCCAAACCTGCTTTCCTTGCCAAAGAGAGCAACTACAAGCCCATCTCCAAAGAAACGGCATCCCCTCCTCCAAAATACAACACATCCATCCACTGATCCACCTCCAGTATAGAATAGATCCAACAATTGCCCCTACACGCCCAGGGGCCAGAAGAGAAATGTCTTGCTGGACTATTCCTCCCCATGCTACCTTAACATCTGCTCCAGCAACACTGGCACTATGTCCTTGCCTTGGCAAGGAAAGGCACTCCGAGTCTCTTGGCCTTGCCTTGCCTTCAGTACCTTGTCTAGTTCTTCTTAAGCTACCCTTGCTCTGCTTCCTTTGCCTCTGCTGCCTTGCCTTGCACTACCTACAACTTGCTGGCTTTGCTTTGCCCTGCCTACCACTCTTGCCCTCGCCTTCCATGCAGGCAAGGCGCTGCAAAGCAAGTGCAGGCAATTGTGGGCAAGTCAAGGGAGAGGTAAGCAAGGCCAGAGCAGTGAGGGGAAAGCAAATGGAGTGGTAAGCAAGAGAAGGCCCAGACGTTAGAGGCAAGGCTGGCCGTAGGAAGGGAAGTCCACTGATGGGAAGGCCAGGCAGAAACAAGAAGGGCTCGGCAATCCAAGGCCCTGGAGGAAAGCAGTAGGCAGGTCAAGGGCGGGGCATGGACGTGCAAAGGAATGCAAGGCTCCAGAGAGCTAGCAGGGCACGGCAAGGAAACTGTTGTGTTGCCAAGGCAAGGCAAGGATAGGCAAGGCAGGTGAGAAGTACATTCGAGGACTGCTGGCACACAAAAGCGGCCAGGACCAAGTGCTCTGTGTGGCCTTGCTTGGCGAGGCGAGGCAAGGCAATGAGGGTCCTAGAAGGAAAAGGAAAGGTGAGGCCAGAGCTAGACGAATGTGAAAGGAAGTCAGGTGGGGGATGGGTGAGCAAGTCAATGCAAGGCAGGGGAGAAAAGGCAGGTTGAGGGAAGGCTACAGAGAGGGCAGCAAGGAAATGCAAGGCATGGGGAAGCACGTGAGGAGTGAGTGCTGCCAGCCGGCCGGGATGGCAGGGGCGGGGCCACTGCAAGTAGCATGGCGGGGAGGTGGAGGGGGGTGTTAGTGTGCGGGAGGTGTGTGTGTGTGTGTGCAGCGGAGTGCAGGGTAAGTGCAGGTGTGTGTGTATGTGCATAGGGGGGTTTTGTGCCAGGTGCTGTGCCGGGGGGAGCCGTCCTACTGCCAAGAAGGTGTGGGAGTGAAAGGAGTAACATAGATGTGTCTTTACAAAGAGACCGTGTGAATCCGTCCTTAGACAAGGCTGGGAATTTACTGGTAGGGGCGTAACAGAAGAAAGTCTTAGTTCTAGAAACTGTTACTAATCGACAGAGACTGTTGCTCAGCCAAGGCCGTGTTAAATTGCTGAACCTAGAGCAAGGCAGCAAAGACTTCATAGCATTAGGAATAGTTTCGTTTTCTTCCTTTTCCATACCAAGAGGGGGGTGCATATTAGAGGGGAGCCTAGAGTAGGCAGTTCCGGAAGTCTGTAATTCCCGAGTACCTCCGAGGGTGCTGTTGCCAGGAACTTTGCATCAAAAGGGGGCTGCGTCCCGCAATCAGTTGAGAGACTCCATGGCAAAAGCCCCATGGCCTCTCCCTGTAGTTGAAGAATGTTACAGGCCTCCTCTGTCTCCTTTTTGGTGGATGAAGAAAGTCAGAAAGCAACACTTCTGCCTGAACTCTCCAAGATGCCCCCTTTGCTCGCAGTGACTCCATCACTGGCTGGGAAGCTGTCTTTTCTCCCAGAGGAGTTTGAGATACAGTTAAAAGCCGTGTGGCAGAGAAAAAGGGCAATAATTGGTTTACAAGGGATGGCAAACAAGAGATACCAGAAGCTTTGGCCCTACCAATAGTAAAAGCACTCCGTGAAGAGAGTCCTTGCACCTCCTGAGGATTGGCAGAAGCCTTCCTCATGCTGGATGTTGCTGGGGGTCTTTTTAGACTGGCAGAACGAGCTGTTGAAGGTTGCTTGATCTGTGCTAAAGCAAACAGCCAAGTTACAAAGGAACTTGCCAGGGGAGGGAGGCCTTGGGCTGCAGGTCCCTTCCAAAGATGCCAGGTGGATTTTCCTGAGATGCCCCAAGTGGGAAGGCTTCATGTCTTCTGGTAATGGTATGTCAGCTAGCAAGGTGGCCAGAAGCATTTCCAACTGCTTCAGCAACGACAGCATCAGGTATTAAGGCATTTTTGGAACAAATCATTCCAAGATACAGCATTGTAGAAGCAATAGACTCAGATAGGGGAACTCATTTGACAGGAAAGATCCTTCAAGGGGTTTTGGCTTCTTTAGGAACACAATGGAACCTCCATAGGCCCTGGCACCCCCAGAGCTCGGCTCGGGTAGAAAACAATGAATAGAGAAATAAATACCTTTTGAAGCTGGTAATAGAAACCAAGATGCCATGGCTAGGGCTTTGGACATTGGCTTTGGCGAGAATGAGAGCCCGAGCCAGAAGAGGGATTCCGTTCTCCCCCTTTCCGTCGTTGTTATGAATTACCCGGCTAAGTCTCAACCTAGTGGGGGAGTAGAGGTAAGTGATGTATATTTAAAACCATCTGTGGCCAGGATGCTGCTTCTTGTAAAACCCCTTCAACAGGAAGCTCAGCTGGCACAAGCCCCACCTTTGGACTTTGCTGCTTGTAACATCCAACCAGGAGATTGAGTCCTAGTTAAGGAGTAGAAAGAAGCGCCAGTGGTTCTGAAATGGCGTGGCCCATTCCAAGTGTCACTGACGACAGAAACAGCCATGAAGACAGCTGGACACAGGTGGACCCGTCACTCTCGGGTCAAGGTCTCTGAAGCCTCAGAGATTTGCACATCTCAGCTGGAGGAGAAGGCCGGGAGGCTGTGACTGCAGGAGTGGGCCGGAGCAGTAGCCAGTGCTTCGACATCAGAGGAAGCCCTGCGTGCCTACCCACAGACCACCTGCTGAAATAGTCTCTATGGGCATCCCTCCTCTAGAATCTCCACTCACTGGGGCGCTAATACTTGCTGGATTCTTTTATGTTAAGTGGTTTCTGTGTCTTCAATTGCCACAGGTGCTGCAGAAGACAACGGGAAAATTAGACTAGCTAATTAGATCACATTATTAAAATATTTTCCTTACTAGTTCTACTTTTATATGGTCAGCTAAGTTTAGGCCAGGAGTGGGAGAATCAGTTTGCAGCCTTAGCAGAAAAAGTAGCAAAAGTTTTTCACCTTAGCAATTGCTGGCTCTGTGGAGGGCCAGGAGGATCTGAAGAGTGCCTATGGTTGGCTAGCCCAGCTGAACCTAAGTGGTGGCTCAACACCTGACATGAGGTCCATACTAGGACGGGATTTGGGGCCAAAGAAGGAAGTTCATGGCTATAGGAGAAGGTTTCACGAAGGATGTCTGGACTTCAGGTGGCTCTCTTGAAAGCTGTTTATTGCATAGGTGAAGTTACAGCATTTCAGGGAGCGGCTATCCAGAGCCAGCCCTATAGCTGCCAGCTCCAGCTGTAGGCATACCTGAAGCCGCTTGCTGTTCAAGTTACAGAGCATTCTATACTTTTCTTTGCCGAGTATCTTAGCACGTAACAACCAATAAGCACCATACACAATACCTTGACATTGGCCTATAGCCTATCATAGCTACTACCATCACCATATTATAGTCATTATTATCCAATCACAAGAGTAAGTTACAATTTAAGCTTCCAGTGGAAAATTCTTAGACCTTTCTTCTTCTTGCTACATCAACATTTCTTGTTTGCCTGCCATATCTTTCTTTTTGCTAAAGACACCTTTTCTATTCACTTATGCTCTTCTTGAGACTTACTTACTTGGTGAAAAACATGTCTTTGTTTGTAATCACATACCTTTGTCCTGCTCCTAAAAATCTCCTTCCAACTCATCTCCAACCTTTGCCTTCTCAGTTACTCAGCGATCACTGTTTCAGCAAAACACCTTTTCTTCTATATCAAAACTTGCTTTCATTTCTACCTCATCCCCAGCTTCTACATTCTCACACCTTGCTGCCAAGCCTACATACCTGTGAAACTTTCTTACCAAACTTTCATCCTCCCCAACACATGGCCACTTCATTCTTCTCCAACAGGCACTTATTGCCTAAACAGGACAGGGCGGGTCTATGTAGGAAAAGGCGTTTGTCAATTGACTTTCCCTCTGGCTTTAAACAATTGGGTTTGGACCCACAATTGCCCTCCTTACAATTGTTCCAAATATCAAGACAATTGCAATCAAAGAGCTGTTCAGCTCACTAATGGTAGCTGCGTAAGGTGTTCTTACCACACTTACCAAAACATTTGGAAGCCTGTAAAGCAATGCGGAGGGACAAGGGGTTTTTTTGACCACCTATTTTTAAGCTGTCCCCACAAAAATCCCACAAGTAGAAGACATGTTGTTTGTGATTATCAGTGGGAATGGCAACAGCGGATTGGAACTCAAAGCCTTTTAGTGAGTTCTGCTCCAAATCCAAGCAAGCAACTTGCAGATGTAAATGTAGATGGGAACCCTGTGTGGGAGCTTGGAAATGCAAATGCTGTGACCCTTATGGTGGGGCAGCTATTGTTGGAGGACCGTTAGGCCAGGGAAACCCGCAGTATTTTGACCTACCAATTGATGACCGGTAGGAAGGCCCCTTTGCTAATGGAACACGGGCTTTGAAAGGACATGATTGGATTTGTGGCCAACATGCTTAGCTCAGGTTACCTCCAAACTGGTCAGGGATATGGTATATCCCTGGGGTATATTAGACCGTTGTTCTTTTTGCTACTACAAATTCAGGGAAATCGCTTAGGAATCCAAATCTGTGATGATTTAATTAGAGAAAAGCAGTCAGCTGATGCAGCCTTGGCTGCAGGGAGCACCCCAAAACGGGGAAAAGATGAATGGCCACCAGAACAAGTTGCGCAACATGATGGACCAGCCACTTGGAAACCTAAGGAATTAATCCCAGATGCCTGGGAACCCATTTATCATTTGAATGAGATAATTAGGGTACAAGCTGTCTCAGAAATAATTACCAACCAGCCAGCCACAGCTCTTGACCGTCTTGCTGAGCAACCCACTTCAATGAGGAAAGCGGTATTTCAACATTGGATGGTATTAGATTATCTGTTAGCAGAAGAAGGAGGAGTTTGTGGGAAATTAAATGACTCGAGCTGTTGTTTGCAAGCAGATGACAGCGGAAAAGTGGTCAAACAAATAACAGAGGAAATAACCTCAGCTCATGGACCTGTCCAAGTGTTGAAAGGATGGTAATGGGACATGTTTTCCTGGCTAACTGGCCAGCTATGGGCTGAATTGTTACAGCAGGGATTACTGTAACACGCCTATATCAAACCAGGAATCCCGTGGAAAAGAAGTAGATATGGACAGATTGGTGGTAGATGTTTCAGAGGTCTTTATTTCTCCAGCCACATGGCCGGGGCTCTGCTCAGGAACTCCCCCAGTCACGGGACCCGAGGGTCCTTGGCCACACCGGGGAACACAAACCAACCAAGGGGGAATGAAGCTGACCAGGGGCAGGGAAACCCCGTGTCTCCCCCCCAGGGCCCATCGCCCAGGGCTCCATGGCAGGGGGGGAGACCCCAACACTAAATGAATGCCATTTCTCCTCTTCTATGCTATAGCAACTCTAATCTTTTGACCATACGTGACACCGTGCTGGGTGCAGCTCTTTCAGCAGGTAGCAGCCATGCCTACCTGATCCAGAAACGACTACAAAAGGACAGAAGAGGATGTCACTGCAAATAATAGCAAAAGCCCAGAAGACTCAAGAAGAAAAAATTAAATCAATGGTAATTAAGGTTTGTAAAGACAAATACAGATTAAATAAAAAAAGGAGGGATTAAAAGGAATGAGATGGATGAGTCTTTACAAACAGACCGTGTGAATCGGCCTGTAGACAAGGCTAGGAACTTATGCGGAGTGAAGTAACAGAAGAAACGATTAGTTCTCTAGAACTGTTACTAATCATCAGAGACTGTTGATTAATCAAGGCCGTGTTAAATTCCTGAACCTAGAGCAAGGCAACAAAGACGTAATAGAATTAGGAATGGTTTCTTTTTCTTTCTTTTCGATGCCAAAAGGGGGGTGCATATTAGAGGAGGGCATAGAGTAGGCAGTTCCGGAAGTCTGTATCCCCCTAATACCTCAGCCAGTGGAGAAAAGGAAGAGGGCGTTGTGGCCGGGAACTTGGCATCAAAAAGGGGCTGCATCCCGCAACCGTTTGACAGACCCCATGGGAAAAGCCCCAGGGACTCTCCCTGTAGTCGAAGAATGTTGCAGGACTCCTCTGTCTCCTTTTCGGACATAAACCTCAGGCATGGTGGATTAATTTTCCCTAACGGCAGCGACCTGCTGCGTGGTCTCCGTGCTCCTCCCCAGCCCCCCGGGAGGTGCAAAATAGTTCCCGGCGGCTCCCACCGCGCGTTACAGACGGCTGCGCGGCCCCAGGGCTGCCCGCAGTGCTCCCCTGCCCCGCCAGGGCTGCCTGAGGTCTGCGGAGCCACCTCGCCACCAGCGCGGCCAGGGCCGGGGCCCTTCTCGACAGCAGCCGAGGGGCTGCGGAGCGGGCGGCTGCGGGACGATCAGCTCTTTTATGCCGCGCGGTGCTGCCGCCTCCATCTAGCTCCCCATCGCGCCGCCGGCCGACCCCGCCTGGCGCGTTCACGCTCGGCCGCGCTCGCCGCCCGCCCAGCCTCGCCGGAAGCTCTCCCGCCCGGGCCGTGCCCCGGCTCCGCCTGCGGCTCGGCAGGGCCCGGCCGCACGCGTGCTGCGTGGCTCGGAGCACCCGCGTTGCGCCGCAGGCGACGGGGAAGGCGGGGCGGGCCGGCGCCATGGTGGTAGCGCGAGGAGAGGAGCGCCCGGGCGGGGCGGCGAGTGGCGCGGCGGTGAGCGCTTCTGCTTGCTGTCGCTCGGCTGCCGCCCACGGCAGGTGCCGTGTGACCCCGCGGAGCGGCGGGGCCGGCCGGGCGGTGCGCGGCGAGGCTTTCGGCCAGCGGCGGCCGCAGCGACAGTCTGCCGGCACTGCCCGTGCCGGCGAAGAGAGCGGGGATCCGAGGCCGGCCTTCCTAGGGTAACGAGGGGCGACCGCCTTTGCCGCGCTGCCCTCCGTGCAGCACGTGGCCGATTCCGGCGAAGCCGGGGTCTCCGCATCGGCGCGGGCGGGAGGGAGTGGGGAGCGCGCTCGGTGCTCTGCCGGCCGCTCCCGCCCAGCGCTGCGCTCCGCCGAGGCGTTTTCCTGCCTATCCTGGGAAGGACATAAGGGACCCCGGAGTCGGAGCTTAGCTGTCAGGGGGAACAACTTCCCTCCATTGGCGACCTCCTTTTCCCTCTGATTCAGCTACCTTGTGGTAGGTGCGATGGTGCTGAAGAAGGGTGGCGGCTGGGCACAGTTGCTGGCATAGGTGGTGCGAGAGCTCCACGCAAGCAGCTTGGAGTGGCATGTGCGAGGGTAGGAAGGTACGGCACCCACAGCTGAAGGTAAAAAAAGTCAGGGCATGTCATCAGCCGCAATCGTGCTAAGTTGTTCATCTTTGCAAACTGCTTGCCGAGTTGTTCCTTTTCTTAGGTAATGGGGGTTTGTATCAACCAGAACTGCATATGGTCAGTATTTGCAGAGAAAGTTACGTGGACTGTTGTTGAAGTGAGTGTAGCAGTTTCTATGGCATTCTGCAAAAAAGTGACAGGTCTCTCTGCGTTCCCCAATTCTTAACAAAAATGGAGTTCACAAAGCCCTGAAAAGAGGTTTTACAAAACTTCAGGGATTTTTTCCTGCGAGTACTGTGGAGACAGCCATAGTCACCTTGTCTTTCCAAAAGTGAAGGTTACATCTTTTTGTCCAAGAGCATCAAGTGCTTTTGATCAGCGTTTGTGTGCATGCATTAGCCTTGTTCTTGTTCTTCCTTGGAGAACTTTTACAATCCTCAGATGATCTGTGTAGGCTGCAGACTGCAGTGGTGAACTTGAAGGCTTCCAGCAGAAGGGAGATGCTGTCCACGTTTTGGATTTTCCTTAGTCTGAACTGATGATCTGTCATTTGCATGTTTGTTTAGCTGTGCTTAGAATAATTGATAAGTTGGTGTATAGAATAAAGACAATTACCAATTTCCTCCCTTTGTGGGAGCCCATCCAAAAGTCATGCAAGAAGCAACTTAGAGGTCACTAAAGTAATTAGAATTGTTAAAACTCAGAAAGGCATAAAGGTCAGAGTGAGGAAGATGAGTTACTTCATCTTCCTTAGGACCACTGACCCAATTCAAGACCACCGACTCCATTCAGATCACACGCTACGCATGCTTAATGACATGTAAGCTCATTTCCATACAAAGCGGAGAATGGGAGGTGCCAACACTATGAATACGCATTTTGTATTTTGGATATTCATAATACGTGGAAATAAAAGGTATCATGTTTGCTTGTATCAGGGCCTGCGACTTAGGGAGCTATCCCACGCAAAAATAAAACATACACTTTCTAACTCTAAACTGTTAAGAGTTTTTGTCCATCTCAGTTGGATATCGATATTAGATCGATATTCATATTTTGGTAAATCATAGTTAACATAGGAGAAAGGCATGCTTGGTATGTACCTGGGATAGTTAGGGCTAGCTTTTAGTTCTGCAATGTTATTACGAAACATAGATACGGTCTTGGCCAGTTGCCCCTCGTTTCGAAACAGGGCTATAAAGGGACTTTCTGAAATAACTGAGATAAGATCTCCCCACGGAAAGAAGACAAATCTATTGGCAGCAGAGCACGAGGACTTCGTCTCATCTGTTGGTAGCCATTGCCCCCCCTTTCTTCCTCTCTACTCTTTTACTTTGTTTTTCTTTCTCTCTCTCTCTCTCTCTTTCTCTCCTCTATCACATTACCATGTTGTGGGTACTTAACAAAGGTGAATAGGTGATTAAAACTGAAATCCCTTGTGTCCTTTTGCACTCGGAGATCTGTAAACAAACCATCACGACCCTCACTTCTATTAGCAGATCGTGACATTAAACTGGCATCACGGACAGGATTTCTGACAGACAGAAGGGGTTGCAAGGTTGTGTGTAGTCTGTAATAGGGGAAGGACGTTTCACTCCAGCCGCACCTAGCCCGACACCCCGCAAAGGGTGAGCGGTGTCTAGAAAGCAAGGGGGACGACTCGAATTTCCCACAAACTGCACACGCCTAGGTGAAAAGCACCCCATACTCAACTGAGGGCTCTGTCTTCAGATTTTTCACCAAAAGATCTCTTAGTGTAAAAGGGGGAACTGTTTTGGTGGGCGTGTGTGAATTTGGACTGCTTGGTGTAGCGAAGAGACAACCGTAAGTAACTTAAGGAGTACCTCCCAGGCAGATTTTGGTCTCTTCACCCACCCAGGGAAGCGAAGGGCGACACGGCGAAGCTGTTTGTGTCGCAATGTGTAATTAGGTTTTACCTCCCTGTAGTGGTTTTGATCCCTTTATAAAATGACTGAAAACCCTAGTGCAAATCATAAAGCTGCATTTTATGCTCTGCTAGCAAAACATAATGCCCGGCCCTCTCCGGGAGGGGAAGAATGGGCTCAAAATAACTGGTTTAATTTGGAGTGTGACTGATAGAATATGTTCATTCCAACATGAGACAAAGTTTAAATTTGGCCAAAATAAAACCATAATCTGCTCCTAAATCTGTTTCAGGAGCATGCCTTACAGCAGCTATAGATCACTGCTTTAAGCGATGTAGTGAAGAGAAAGCAATCACAGATTCCCTTCAAAAGCTAGTGGAAATTTTACAGGAACAATCAGATGAAGAAAGGAATGAAAATCATTTGCTGCGGGCTGCTTTGAGGGAGGAATATTTTAAGAATTCAAAGAATGCTGACTCACCAAAAGAGAAAGAGGAAAAGAAAACTCCTCACATTAACCAAATATACCCCCAGGAAGAACTAGTGCTAGTGAAAAATTGTGGGGAAAACTGCTGCCCTCCTATGGGACCTCTAATTAAAACAGAATATAATTATATCAATGATGAAGATTTTGAACCGCATATCACCACTAAACAAATACCATACACTGCTCCTGAGTTGGCGAAGTTAAAAAAGGAGTACGGGCGGCTTCCCCACGAAGCTGAGACGGAATATGCCTTCCAAGTGTCTCTCACCGGAGGAGACCAAATTCAATTCACTGAACAGGAGGCCAGTGGATACTGGGGACATGGAGTTCTCTTAACAACAGGAGACAAATGTAACACATGGTCGCTGACTCAGCGCGCAGCTTTCTGGGCCGGGGGACTCAATCCTTTAGAAAGGGGAGACCCTTTCGCTACAGTTGGTACCCCTGATCAACTTCTAGAAAGCGTCCACAAAGCCGCCTGTCTGCAAATGATCCATGAAAGGAAATTAACTCCTGGATATGAATCCCCCATGCAATTACCTGTGAAACCTGAACTGATGACCCCTTTAATTCGAGGCCTTCCAGAATCACTCCAATCTACAGCAGCTGTCCTTCAAAAAACCATAGCTGCTGCAGGTCCTGTAGAGAGGTTGGACAGATTCCTTGGAAACCCGAGCGACCAAACTGCATCTACCGATCCTGGGTTTACTCCATATTCAACCCCCTCTCAGCCGCCAGGTTCACAATCAAATTCACCTGCCGGTGATTGCAAAGTTTGGACATGGAGTGAGGTTGAAGAAGATCTGATTAATTACAGTAGGAAATATGGACCGATAAAAATCCCAGAGGAAAAATCAGAAAAAACAAAAGGTGTCAGGCACATTAGGGCTCCTCATAGTGAAAAACCAAAGAATGTAACCAGAGATCCCTAACCGTCAGCATTGGTGCTTATTAGGTATCAAAAAGGGGGTCCCCAGAAATGCAATGGATGGCTTAGCCCTTGATCAGTTGAGTAAGGTAGTGTCTAACTGGCACTGCCAAAAGCCCCTTCTACCGAATCCGTCACTTCAACCCAGTGCACCCCTCCTCCCTCAGAATCTGGGCAGTGAGTCAAAGCCACTTCTCCCTCAAAGTCTGGCCAATGAGCTAGAACAGATTCTTCCTCAAAACCAGGGAAACTAGACCCTCTGTTTCTTGTCAGTGGGCAAAGAAACGGAGCATAGGTCTACCTGAGAATGCTCACTAAAAATAAAACGGGAGATATAACGATCACAGCTATTACAAGTCCTAAACGGGCACCTGTAACTTTTCTGATTGACACTGGGGCACAAATTTCTGCGCTGACAAAGAAAGATGCCCAGAGGTGTGGAATTGTTCCAACAAAGAACCGATATTGTGTTTTAAGTGCCTTGGGCACAACAACAGAATCTATGAATGGGGCCTTAGTCAAGCTCCCTTTGCCTGGAGAGGAAAACCAACTCTCCATCCATGGGGTGATTGGAGATATTCCAACCAATTTATTAGGGCTGAATGCCCTTGCTAGGAGGCAGTGGGAGGACTCAGAGGGTCTTCTGTGGTCTTTTGGCACACCACATTTTAACATCAGACTGCTCCAAGCTGCAGCCTCCCTACCATTCAGCAAAGTAACTAATGTGAAACAATACCTCCTTCCCCTGGGTGCCAAAGAGGGTATCAAGCCAGTGATACAGGAGCTACGACAACAAGGAGTAATACTTCATACCCATTCTCCTTTCAATTCTCCGGTGTGGCCAGTGCAAAATCCTAATGGGAAGTGGAGGCTGACAATAGATTTTCGTAGGCTAAATGCTAACACAGACCCTCTTACAGCAGCAGTCCCAAATCTAGCAGAATTCATAACATTGATTCAAGAAAAGGCTCATTCAATCATGCCACCTGTAGATGTCAAAGACATGTTTTTTACGACACCTTTACAGCCAGAAGATATGGACCGTTTTGCTTTCGCATGGCAAGGACAGCAACGCACTTTCACTAGGCTTCCCCAAGGGTACAAACATTCTCCTACCCTGGCTCATCACGCTTTAGCCCAAGAGTTCGACAAAGTACCCAAAGCGGACAATCTAGCTGTTCATCAACACACTGATGAGACCCTTGTGGGAGGAGATGAAATAGAAGAAGTGAGAGATACCCAACAGAAAATAACCTCCCACTTAGAAAGCCTTGATTTGCAAATTCCCTCAGAAAAAACCCAAACCCCTTCACATGAAGTGAAATTGTTGGGAATTTGGTGGAAAGGAGGTATGACACGTATCCCACCTGATACCCTAACCTCTTCAGATCAGATTAAAATGCCTGAATCCAAAAAAGATCTCCAACATGCTTTAGGATGTGTATTAGTGCTCCGGAGAAAACACATCCCAGATTTTCCATAATTGCCAGACCTCTTTACAACTTGTTAAGAAAAGGGACAAAATGGGAATGGAGTGCTTCCCAAGAAGAAGCACGGCAATTGTTGGTTTTTGAAGCAACAGCCTCACCAAGCCCTGGGCCCTATTCATCCCACAGATGCTTTTCAGGTCTCCTCAGGGTTGTCAGTACACATATGGCAGCGGGGTCCTGAGGGTCCGATGAAGCCTCTTGGTTTTTACTCCCGTGGCTTTAAAGATGCTGAAAAAAGGTACACTACCTGGGAGAAAGGATTGTTTGTGGTTAGCTTAGCTCTCCTAGAAGCGGAGAAGATTGCACAACAACAACCAATTGTTTTGAGAGGCCCTTTCAAAGTTATTAAGGCTGTCTCTACTGGCACCACCCCCACGTGACGGGGTGGCCCAGAGGACCTCAGTAAGGAAGTGGTATGCTCAGATTGAACATGATTGTAGCGTCTTCTCAAGAACTGAAGGAGCTGTAAAAAATCTGGCAATCCAAGAAACTGAAAACTTGGGTAGCAGCCAGGACAAACCTGCCTCAGTCATTAGAGTAGCCCCTCCTTTTTCCCCCAAACGGTCAGCAAATTCTTGGCTTACGGATGCTTCTGCCAAGCGAGAAGGAAAGGTGTGGAAACATAAGGCTGTAGCCCTCCACACTTCCTCAGGTGAAGGAATTATCACAGAGGGGGAAGGCAGTGCCCAAGTTGGCAAGCTGATAGCTGTTTGGAGTGTTTTCCAACGTGAGGCACAGAATACTTCTCCTGTCTGTATCTACACCGATTATTCCTATGCTGTGTTTAAGGGATGGACTGAGTGGCTTCCTTTTTGGCAGCAAAAGGATTGTGAAGTTAACAGAATCCCAGTATGGCAAAAGGAAAAGTAGCAAGAAATTCTAAGTATTGCAAGTCCAGGGAATTTTGCCGTGGAGTGGGTAGCCTCTCACCAGACAGATGGAAATCCAGCAGGAGAGTGGAACACTAGAGCTGACGAATTAGCAAGACTAAGTCCTGTGAAAAAAGATCAAATTACAGAGGACTGGGAGCACTTCTTAGAATGGTTGCATGTAAAAAGACAACGCACAGGTGCAAAAGATTTGTACAAAGAAGCCCTTGCTCGCGGTTGGTCTGTTACCAGAGAAATGTGTAAAACATGCATGTCAGCCTGTGAACAACGTTGCAGACGGCTAGAAAGACACCCTTTGGAAGATGACCCTCTGCATTTAAGAAAGGGTAAAGGCTTACGGGAAGCGTGGCAGGTAGATTATATCGGCCCCTTTAAAAAGTCAGGAAGTAAACACTTTGGGCTGGTAGGAGTAGAGATGATATCTGGGTTAGTCCAGGCCAATGCTTTTAAAAGAGCTACAGGAGATCATACTGTTAAAGCATTGCAGGCATGGTTTGGAACTTTCCCAAAACCACAAGAAATTCAATCTGATCACGGGTCTCACTTTACTGCCAAAGTTGTACAGGACTGGGCAAAAGGTGAAGGGATTAAACGGACTTTTCACACTCCTTACTACCCTCAAGCTAACGGCATTGTAGAAAGGACCAATGGTCTCTTGAAAGGACTTTTGAAACCACAGGAGGGAAATTGGGATGTTCGGCTATGGGAAGCTGTGAAAGGTGTGAATGATAGATGGGGGGTAAACGGGTGTCCCAAAATCACTGTCTTTTCCCCAACAGCTCCAAGCATAATTCTCTCACTGCAGGGACCAAATGATCCTAAGAATCCTGCACACTACCCTGGACAACCTGTTTCGGTAGATCTCCCTACCGTAGGAGAAGTACCACTAGTGCTAAAACGCCCTCTGAATAAATATGCATGGCTAGCCTCTGATGCCCTAGGGAGAGAGCATCGGATACATACACGCTGCATAATTCCATCATTCTAATTTTCTGCCTTTTGGTGGCAGACTCTGTTGTGTTCACTTTTCACAGAAGAACTCCGAGGGACATGAAGAAGAGCACTTAAACCATGATAAGACTAGTGATACTTTTCTGCATCCTACCACAACACCAGGGCCAAAAACCAGCTGAGTGGCCATGGTCTGAAGCTACCATTAGGTACACTAGTGCTCTAGGATCCTATCCCAGAGATGGTTGCCCAAACCTAGCCACTGTAGCACTGCACGACTCTGAGGTATACCGTCCAAGTGAATGGGGATGGGACTTGAAGGATTGGACTAGAATCCTAAAAGGAACAAGAGGTGAACAAATTAAGGTAGGATGCAGAAAAGTAGAAGGATCTCTTTACCAGAAAGCTTCCACCATTGCAATCGCTGGAAATGTTCTAAAACCAGATGGGAAAAGTGATTTGCACCCCAACATTACGGCCAAACTCTGCCCTACAACGGAGTGGGTGTGTGACAAACAAACCCCCTTCATCCTGTGTGGTTGTCAGAAGAATGTCGGTAACTACACCTTAGGCCCCAGTACCAACAATGTGGAAATCACAAAGCTTCGCAGAAACAAACTAACTGACTGCTGGTATAACTTTCCTCTAACCAAACCGACCTATGCAACATGCAATTGGCAAAATAACCCGGCAGATCAGCCAAGTCTGACAGGTTTAACTTATAAATTCAAAATAAACGCCGCAGCAAAGCCCATACTGAGTGCAGTAATCACATACCACGGTATAAGTACCCCCCTCGTGTTAGATGACAAGAATAAAGTTTTTCCACCCTTTATGGTAACCCGAGGTGACGATGTTACAATACGATGTGGATTAATTGCTGAATGTTTTACCGAACCTGTACACAGTTATAGCATTGGACCTCATGGCCGTGTTTTGTTTGGTGAAATTCAAAATCAAGATTGTTGGCTAAACCTTAATTGCTGTACAATTTCCCCATAAAGTCACGTGTGGTAAAAACAATACAAAATACTGGGGGGAACTCAAAGTCGATGTTGCAATACCTACCACCCAACCACCGGTCATGCTAAGCCCGAGAATTTTTGAAATTGGACCACGTATAACCACAAAAACAGGCCAACAACAACTATTGCTCAATCCGGCATGGTCCCTTAAACAAGTCAAGTTGCTGATGCAAAACAATGTCTCAGAAATTCAGCCAGCTTGTTCACCTTTTCTGCAGACTTCCTTCAAGGGGCAGACAACCGGGTTGCAAAAGCGGAACCCTTCTAAGAAACGGACGCAAAGAGACATAACCGGCGTTGTGGGAACAGGATTGGGAATCTTAAATAGTATTGATTCAGAAGTGCTAATGAATAAATTGGCTGCCACAACTACAGATTTGACTAAAATACAACAAGCCATCAGCGGTTGTTATCAAACATATTACCAAATTGAGAAAAGGTAAATGTGAATGACCACAAATTGATAATTGGCATGCTCCGTGCTACACAAAACAACATCTCTTTGGCTCTCAGCTGCGTCCAGGCTCAATTGTGGATGCAGTCCGTTGCTGCCTCAATTGTAAGAGAAGGCAAAGAAGGCACTTTTCCTACTGAAATTCGGAACATAATCTGGGACGGTGCCACTGATTTTGAAAGAGAATTCCAATCCTGGTGGAATTTAGTGAATTTTACCTACAATCCCATCACAAACACAGCCACAGCCTTTGTACTAACCATACGTAATGCTTCAGTGCATTGGATAGTCCCTATCATTGCATTAGGGCTGAACCATGATGCAGCTATTCTCTACCCTTTCCAGCACAGAGAATGGGCCCATCAAACTGGTAAGAAGTGGCAAACTGTTAATTTGGAAACTTGTATTGTCCGAGAACAACAAGGGTTTATCTGTGAAAGCAGTGCAATTAGACCTCAAGACATTTGTTTGGACACAGAACAAAATATCTGTCCTTTTGAAATTCATCCTAACAAGATTCCTGAAACACTGCTTGTGTATATAGGCAATGGATGTGCATGCTTAAGAACTGCATGTGATAAGGTATTTCTAGAAAATGTAGTTGTAGATACTAAAACTCATTCAAATTCTTGTGTTTGTAACTTGACTAAAAGCACAGGATGTGATTTCTCTTATTTAGCCCCACTTACTTCTTATTGTATTTTACAGTCCAATTACACAGTGATCCACCAATTATTGCCTACCCCCACTGGGATGAACCTTACTTAGGTAAAGCACTTGTTGCTTCACCAGGATTTCATTGGAATTTTGGAAAAGATCAAGAAAAACAGACAGAAAACCTTGGTAACTGCTCATCACAATGGGAAAGAAACACATTGTTTTCTAGACAGAGGAAAGAAAGATGCTGGACACAGCTGCTGGGATACTCCTTTTGGGTGCTCACCTACTGCTACAGGTGTCCTGAACAAATTGTGTCATCCCATCCTTGTTCTCTTGATTTTAGTTTTGATTGGGTTTGTTTTATCAGCAATCTTACACATCATGAATTGCAGAATGATGAAACGGTTGACATCTGTAATAGATGTGCACAATTTGGACACTATCCCATCCACTGTGGACACCCCTAAGGTTATTGACACAAGATGAACTACATGAGTATTAAAATAAGATAAGACATGATTAAAAATTACAGGTGTATTTTGATTAAAAATTACTTATTCCTACTTTTTCCTTTTCTTTCTCTTTTCTTATTTTCTCTACCCTTTTCTGGGATATGCTACCAACATTAACGAGTCCTGAAGACTTCGCAACAACACTACGAAATCGTGCTGATGGAGCTCTCCTGATGACAATCGTGAGTCATGGGGTGGTGTAAGAGACGGTCTGAAGATCCCTCATCTGCCTCACGATCATCGCCGAGGACAGAGGCTAAACACAGGAGTTCCGACCTGCCTAAGGTGGGATGTCTGCCAACTGTTGCCTGCAGGTGTGCCCGCTGGGAACTGGTACGCATTCCTGAGGAAATTTGTGCAGGTCACAGTGGACTGCGCCGTTCTTGCTGCCCAGGCGGGAAGGACTGCGCTGAAGCGGAAAGGAATGACCTGTCCTCTACACCTGTCCTGTACCTGTTTCCCAAAGCAACGGGCCTCATAACAACGGCTGTAGATTTGCCCCACCTCTTGGGGAAAAGGGCGAGATGTGGGGATACAGCTAGAAAGCAGAAGCGAGAGCACTGCTAAACTCATGCCAGAAGTAGACGCGCTAACGCTGCTAGGCCGCAAACCATAGCAGGCAGTATAGTTAGCATAGGAGAAAGGCATGCTTGGTATGTACCTGGGATAGTTAGGGCTAGCTTTTAGTTCTGCAATGTTATTACGAAACACAGATATGGTCTTGGCCAGTTGGCCCTCGTTTCAAAAAAGGCCTATAAAGGGACTTTCTGAAATAACTGAGATGAGATCTCCCCACGGAAAGAAGACAAATCTATTGGCAGCAGAGCACGAGGACTTCGTCTCATCCGTTGGTAGCCATTGCCCCCCCTTTCTTCCTCTCTACTCTTTTACTTTGTTTTTCTTTCTCTCTCTCTCTCTTTCTCTCCTCTATCGCATTACCGTGTTGTGGGTACTTAACAAAGGTGCACTGTTTTGATTAAAACTGAAATCCCTTGTGTCCTTTTGCACTCAGAGATCTGTAAACAAACCATCACGACCCTTACTTGTATTAACGGATCGTGACACATGTCCAAAAGAAAAAATCACTGGAACAAAAAGAGCAAACTGATCCAAGGTGAACTGATCCACGGTGAAAAACAGAAGCCTACGAAAATCTGGGGGGGAAAAAAAAAGGCAACTCACGTGCCCGATTCACAGATGCAACTCCTGCAAAACTTTTGAAGGCAGTCTCACTCCCTCTGCTGAACAATCAACTGGAGGAAATCCCACTCCAAATCTGTGGGAAACAACAAAAGTGGTGCAACAAGCACTTCATAGAATAAAAACTAAAACTCCACCTGAATAAATTAATGCAATTAACATTGCATTAATTTCACCTGGATTTTTTTTTTTTTTTTTTTTTTTTTTGAGGAAATCTGTTTCTTTTCTCTTTTCTAAGAATGTCAAACATCCCTGCATTGACGATAAAGAAAGCAGTTTGAGGGCAGAGAAAGTGCAAGCAGCAGAATCACATCTAAATGTGATAACCATTTACTCACGTGGACGCTGTCCCTTTGTGTTAGCCCCAAGGAGTTGTACTTCTTTTTAATAATCGGTCTAGTGGGCCAAATTTTCACTTTTTAAGAACCTACCAACACATGGGATGGAGCTGCATGAAAACCAATGAAATGTAAAGTGTCACCATAATTGCTTGCATTGTCAGTTTGTTAACGTTTGTCATTTAAGAATTTATACATATTTGAAATCATACAAATATGTTCTAACCTTCCCAGTTCTGCCTCAGAAGACTTCAAAATTATTACCATTCAGCTAATTTTTTAAATTTACTATTTAGTGAATTAAAGAATCTTGACAAAACACAAGCAAATGCTAGAGAAGAAATGATTAAATCCCCCTTCCAGGGGACCCCAGGCGCTGACGGCTGCCACCGGCGTGCGCCAGGTCGGGACCGGCAGGCAGGGCTGCACCCCGCGTCTGCCACAACACCTGCAGCTTCTGCAGCCTGAAACACAGCTGGCTCAGGGGTTTCAATCAAGAGCCAAAAGATCTTGCTGGTCAATTTGGGGCAGAGAAAGGTCATCACTTCTAGCATGGCATAAGCCTGCCACTACATTTCTGTCAAGGACAATCACCTTGTTGCAGTGAAACTCCTGGGTAAAATACTGAAGCGCTTTCAGATTCATATTATCCGACATTTCGGTGACCTTCTTTTATACCTGCATTGCTTCATACTGCTGGTTGTGGGCACAAGTTCTTTGTACACTATCCTGGAAATTAAAAAGATCAGAAACAACACCCACCCCTCCCCCACCACCACCCCTTCCCCAGCCACAACCCTAACAAAACCAACCTCCAGAATGTTCAGGAGTTCAAATGAGAACAAGCATAGATGGGGCATAAAAAGATGGATCCTCCTTAGACATTTGTGCATGCAGTGCCCTGCAATCCACTAAGTTCTACTTCTCGTACACCAAATACCTGTCTTCGGAACTCCTTGTTCTCCATTCAAACCCTTCTGGGAGGGTAATCGAGGAGATACTCTTACATATTTTTAGCACATCTTGCACTAGGCAATTAAATCCAGTGCGCAGCATTACCTGACCAACTGAGGCGGTGACAAGGTCAATTAAGACCTGTTCATATCTTCATTTGGAGCTCTTCCAACTGCTTGAAAAGTGAAGCCTTGGACATTGAAGGTTCAGACTAAGGAAAATCCAAAACGTGGACAGCATCTCCCTTCTGCTGGAAGCCTTCAAGTTCACCACTGCAGTCTGCAGCCTACACAGATCATCTGAGGATTGTAAAAGTTCTCCAAGGAAGAACAAGAACAAGGCTAATGCATGCACACAAACGCTGATCAAAAGCACTTGATGCTCTTGGACAAAAAGATGTAACCTTCACTTTTGGAAAGACAAGGTGACTATGGCTGTCTCCACAGTACTCGCAGGAAAAAATCCCTGAAGTTTTGTAAAACCTCTTTTCAGGGCTTTGTGAACTCCATTTTTGTTAAGAATTGGGGAACACAGAGAGACCTGTCACTTTTTTTGCAGAATGCCATAGAAACTGCTACACTCACTTCAACAACAGTCCACGTAACCTTCTCTGCAAATACTGACCATATGCAGTTCTGGTTGATACAAACCCCCATTACCTAAGAAAAGGAACAACTCGGCAAGCAGTTTGCAAAGATGAACAACTTAGCACGATTGCGGCTGATGACATGCCCTGACTTTTTTTACCTTCAGCTGTGGGTGCCGTACCTTCCTACCCTCGCACATGCCACTCCAAGCTGCTTGCGTGGAGCTCTCGCACCACCTATGCCAGCAACTGTGCCCAGCCGCCACCCTTCTTCAGCACCATCGCACCTACCACAAGGTAGCTGAATCAGAGGGAAAAGGAGGTCGCCAATGGAGGGAAGTTGTTCCCCCTGACAGCTAAGCTCCGACTCCGGGGTCCCTTATGTCCTTCCCAGGATAGGCAGGAAAACGCCTCGGCGGAGCGCAGCGCTGGGCGGGAGCGGCCGGCAGAGCACCGAGCGCGCTCCCCACTCCCTCCCGCCCGCGCCGCTGCGGAGACCCCGGCTTCGCCGGAATCGGCCACGTGCTGCACGGAGGGCAGCGCGGCAAAGGCGGTCGCCCCTCGTTAGCCTAGGAAGGCCGGCCTCGGATCCCCGCTCTCTCCACCGGCACGGGCAGTGCCAGCAGACTGTCGCTGCGGCCGCCGCTGGCCGAAAGCCTCGCCGCGCACCGCCCGGCCGGCCCCGCCGCTCCGCGGGGTCACACGGCACCTGCCGTGGGCGGCAGCCGAGCGACAGCAAGCAGAAGCGCTCACGGCCGCGCCACTCGCCGCCCCGCCCGGGCGCTCCTCTCCTCGCGCTACCACCATGGCGCCGGCCCGCCCCGCCTTCCCCGTCGCCTGCGGCGCAACGCGGGTGCTCCGAGCCACGCAGCACGCGTGCGGCCGGGCCCTGCCGAGCCGCAGGCGGAGCCGGGGCACGGCCCGGGCGGGAGAGCTTCCGGCGAGGCTGGGCGGGCGGCGAGCGCGGCCGAGCGTGAACGCGCCAGGCGGGGTCGGCCGGCGGCGCGATGGGGAGCTAGATGGAGGCGGCAGCACCGCGCGGCATAAAAGAGCTGATCGTCCCGCAGCCGCCCGCTCCGCAGCCCCTCGGCTGCTGTCGAGAAGGGCCCCGGCCCTGGCCGCGCCGGTGGCGAGGTGGCTCCGCAGACCTCAGGCAGCCCTGGCAGGGCAGGGGAGCACTGCGAGCAGCCCCGGCGCCGCGCAGCCGTCTGTAACGCGCGGTGAGAGCCGCCGGCAACTATTTTGCACCTCCCGGGGGGCTGGGGAAGAGCACGGAGACCACGCAGCAGGTCGCTGCCGTTAGGGAAAATTAATCCACCATGCCTGAGGTTTATGTCCGAAAAGGAGACAGAGGAGTCCTGCAACATTCTTCGACTACAGGGAGAGTCCCTGGGGCTTTTCCCATGGGGTCTGTCAAACGGTTGCGGGATGCAGCCCCCTTTTGATGTCAAGTTCCCAGCCACAGCACCCTCTTCCTTTTCCCCACTGGCTGAGGTATTCGGGAGATACAGACTTCCGGAACTGCCTACTCTATGCCCTCCTCTAATATGCACCCCCCTTTTGGCATCGAAAAGGAAGAAAAAAAACCATTTCTAATTCTATTAAGTCTTTGTTGCCTTGCTCTAGGTTCAGGAATTTAACACGGCCCTGATTAATCAACAGTCTCTGATGATTAGTAACAGTTCTAGAGAACTAATCGTTTCTTCTGTTACTTCACTCCGCATAAGTTCCTAGCCTTGTCTACAGGCCGATTCACACGGTCTGTTTGTAAAGACTCATCCATCTCATTCCTTTTAATCCCTCCTTTTTTTATTTAATCTGTATTTGTCTTTACAAACCTTAATTACCATTGATTTAATTTTTTCTTCTTGAGTCTTCTGGGCTTTTGCTATTATTTGCAGTGACATCCTTTTCTGTCCTTTTGTAGTCATTTCTGGATCAGGTAGGCATGGCTGCTAGCAGCATCCCCTTGACCACCTGCTGAAAGAGCTGCACCCAGCATGGTGTCACGCATGGTCAAAAGATTAGAGTTGCTATAGCATAGAAGAGGAGAAATGGTATTCATTTAGCCCAGAGCTGGCCAGTTAACCAGGAAAACATGTCCCATTACCATCCTTTCAACACTTGGACAGGTCCATGAGCTGAGGTTATTTCCTCTGTTATTTGACCACTTTTCCGCTGTCATCTGCTTGCAAACAGCAGCTCGAGTCATTTAATTTCCCACAAACTCCTCCTTCTTCTGCTAACAGATAATCTAATACCATCCAATGTTGAAAATGCCACTTTCCTCATTGAAGTGGGTTGCTCAGCAAGACGGTCAAGAGCTGTGGCTGGCTGGTTGGTAATTATTTCTGAGACAGCTTGTACCCTAATTATCTCATTCAAATGATAAATGGGTTCCCAGGCATCTGGGATGAATTCCTTAGGTTTCCAAGTGGCTGGTCCATCATGTTGCGCAACTTGTTCTGGTGGCCATTCATCTTTTCCCCGTTTTGGGGTGCTCCCTGCAGCCAAGGCTGCATCAGCTGACTGCTTTTCTCTAATTAAATCATCACAGATTTGGATTCCTAAGCGATTTCCCTGAATTTGTAGTAGCAAAAAGAACAACGGTCTAATATACCCCAGGGATATACCATATCCCTGACCAGTTTGGAGGTAACCTGAGCTAAGCATGTTGGCCACAAATCCAATCATGTCCTTTCAAAGCCCGTGTTCCATTAGCAAAGGGGCCTTCCTACCGGTCATCAATTGGTAGGTCAAAATACTGCGGGTTTCCCTGGCCTAACGGTCCTCCAACAATAGCTGCCCCACCATAAGGGTCACAGCATTTGCATTTCCAAGCTCCCACACAGGGTTCCCATCTACATTTACATCTGCAAGTTGCTTGCTTGGATTTGGAGCAGAACTCACTAAAAGGCTTTGAGTTCCAATCCGCTGTTGCCATTCCCACTGATAATCACAAACAACATGTCTTCTACTTGTGGGATTTTTGTGGGGACAGCTTAAAAATAGGTGGTCAAAAAAACCCCTTGTCCCTCCGCATTGCTTTACAGGCTTCCAAATGTTTTTGGTAAGAACACCTTACGCAGCTACCATTAGTGAGCTGAACAGCTCTTTGATTGCAATTGTCTTGATATTTGGAACAATTGTAAGGAGGGCAATTGTGGGTCCAAACCCAATTGTTTAAAGCCAGAGGGAAAGTCAATTGACAAACGCCTTTTCCTACATAGACCCGCCCTGTCCTGTTTAGGCAATAAGTGCCTGTTGGAGAAGAATGAAGTGGCCATGTGTTGGGGAGGATGAAAGTTTGGTAAGAAAGTTTCACAGGTATGTAGGCTTGGCAGCAAGGTGTGAGAATGTAGAAGCTGGGGATGAGGTAGAAATGAAAGCAAGTTTTGATATAGAAGAAAAGGTGTTTTGCTGAAACAGTGATCGCTGAGTAACTGAGAAGGCAAAGGTTGGAGATGAGTTGGAAGGAGATTTTTAGGAGCAGGACAAAGGTATGTGATTACAAACAAAGACATGTTTTTCACCAAGTAAGTAAGTCTCAAGAAGAGCATAAGTGAATAGAAAAGGTGTCTTTAGCAAAAAGAAAGATATGGCAGGCAAACAAGAAATGTTGATGTAGCAAGAAGAAGAAAGGTCTAAGAATTTTCCACTGGAAGCTTAAATTGTAACTTACTCTTGTGATTGGATAATAATGACTATAATATGGTGATGGTAGTAGCTATGATAGGCTATAGGCCAATGTCAAGGTATTGTGTATGGTGCTTATTGGTTGTTACGTGCTAAGATACTCGGCAAAGAAAAGTATCGAATGCTCTGTAACTTGAACAGCAAGCGGCTTCAGGTATGCCTACAGCTGGAGCTGGCAGCTATAGGGCTGGCTCTGGATAGCCGCTCCCTGAAATGCTGTAACTTCACCTATGCAATAAACAGCTTTCAAGAGAGCCACCTGAAGTCCAGACATCCTTCGTGAAACCTTCTCCTATAGCCATGGACTTCCTTCTTTGGCCCCAAATCCCGTCCTAGTATGGACCTCATGTCAGGTGTTGAGCCACCACTTAGGTTCAGCTGGGCTAGCCAACCATAGGCACTCTTCAGATCCTCCTGGCCCTCCACAGAGCCAGCAATTGCTAAGGTGAAAAACTTTTGCTACTTTTTCTGCTAAGGCTGCAAACTGATTCTCCCACTCCTGGCCTAAACTTAGCTGACCATATAAAAGTAGAACTAGTAAGGAAAATATTTTAATAATGTGATCTAATTAGCTAGTCTAATTTTCCCGTTGTCTTCTGCAGCACCTGTGGCAATTGAAGACACAGAAACCACTTAACATAAAAGAATCCAGCAAGTATTAGCGCCCCAGTGAGTGGAGATTCTAGAGGAGGGATGCCCATAGAGACTATTTCAGCAGGTGGTCTGTGGGTAGGCACGCAGGGCTTCCTCTGATGTCGAAGCACTGGCTACTGCTCCGGCCCACTCCAGCAGTCACAGCCTCCCGGCCTTCTCCTCCAGCTGAGATGTGCAAATCTCTGAGGCTTCAGAGACCTTGACCCGAGAGTGACGGGTCCACCTGTGTCCAGCTGTCTTCATGGCTGTTTCTGTCGTCAGAGACACTTGGAATGGGCCACGCCATTTCAGAACCACTGGCGCTTCTTTCTGCTCCTTAACTAGGACTCAATCTCCTGGTTGGATGTTACAAGCAGCAAAGTCCAAAGGTGGGGCTTGTGCCAGCTGAGCTTCCTGTTGAAGGGGTTTCACAAGAAGCAGTATCCTGGCCACAGATGGTTTTAAATATACATCACTTACCTCTACTCCCCCACTAGGTTGAGACTTACCCGGGTAATTCATAAGAACGACGGAAAGGGGGAGAACAGAATCCCTCTTCTGGCTCGGGCTCTCATTCTCGCCAAAGCCAATGTCCAAAGCCCTAGCCATGGCATCTTGGTTTCTATTACCAGCTTCAAAAGGTATTTATTTCTCTAGTCATTGTTTTCTACCCGAGCCGAGCTCTGGGGGTGCCAGGGCCTATGGAGGTTCCATTGTGTTCCTAAAGAAGCCAAAACCCCTTGAAGGATCTTTCCTGTCAAATGAGTTCCCCTATCTGAGTCTATTGCTTCTACAATGCTGTATCTTGGAATGATTTGTTCCAAAAATGCCTTAATACCTGATGCTGTCGTTGCTGAAGCAGTTGGAAATGCTTCTGGCCACCTTGCTAGCTGACATACCATTACCAGAAGAGATGAAGCCTTCCCACTTGGGGCATCTCAGGAAAATCCACCTGGCATCTTTGGAAGGGACCTGCAGCCCAAGGCCTCCCTCCCCTGGCAAGTTCCTTTGTAACTTGGCTGTTTGCTTTAGCACAGATCAAGCAACCTTCAACAGCTCGTTCTGCCAGTCTAAAAAGACCCCCAGCAACATCCAGCATGAGGAAGGCTTCTGCCAATCCTCAGGAGGTGCAAGGACTCTCTTCACGGAGTGCTTTTACTATTGGTAGGGCCAAAGCTTCTGGTATCTCTTGTTTGCCATCCCTTGTAAACCAATTATTGCCCTTTTTCTCTGCCACACGGCTTTTAACTGTATCTCAAACTCCTCTGGGAGAAAAGACAGCTTCCCGGCCAGTGATGGAGTCACTGCGAGCAAAGGGGGCATCTTGGAGAGTTCTGGCAGAAGTGTTGCTTTCTGACTTTCTTCATCCACCAAAAAGGAGACAGAGGAGGCCTGTAACATTCTTCAACTACAGGGAGAGGCCATGGGGCTTTTGCCATGGAGTCTCTCAACTGATTGCGGGACGCAGCCCCCTTTTGATGCAAAGTTCCTGGCAACAGCACCCTCGGAGGTACTCGGGAATTACAGACTTCTGGAACTGCCTACTCTAGGCTCCCCTCTAATATGCACCCCCCTCTTGGTATGGAAAAGGAAGAAAACGAAACTATTCCTAATGCTATGAAGTCTTTGCTGCCTTGCTCTAGGTTCAGCAATTTAACACGGCCTTGGCTGAGCAACAGTCTCTGTCGATTAGTAACAGTTTCTAGAACTAAGACTTTCTTCTGTTACGCCCCTACCAGTAAATTCCTAGCCTTGTCTAAGGACGGATTCACACGGTCTCTTTGTAAAGACACATCTATGTTACTCCTTTCACTCCCACACCTTCTTGGCGGTGGGATGGCTCCCCCCGGCACAGCACCTGGCACAAAACCCCCCTATGCGCACACGCACACCTGCACTTACCCTGCACTCCGCTGCACACACACACACACACACACACACACCTCCCGCACACTAACACCCCCCTCCACATCCCTGCCATGCTACTTGCAGTGGCCCCGCCCCTGCCATCCCGGCCGGCTGGCAGCACTTACTCCTCACATGCCTTGCGTTTCCTTACTGCCCCCTCTGTAGCCTTCCCTCAACCTGCCTTTTCTCCCCTGCCTTGCATTGACTTGCTCACCCATCCCCCACCTGACTTCCTTTCACATTCGTCTAGCTCTGGCCTCACCTTTCCTTTTCCTTCTAGGACCCTCATTGCCTTGCCTCGCCTCGCCTCACCAAGCCACCACTTGCCTTGCCCTGCCCTTGAAGCCCTCCCTTGCCTTGCATGACCTTGCTCACCCCTCCCCCACCTGGAATTCAAGACCCCTTTTCAATGCCATTTCATGGCCTTGCCCTGCCCTTTCTGCTCCTCCTAGGAATCTCAAAGCTCTCAAGCATCTCCCGTGTTTCAGGATCACAGGAGAGGAAGACCAGGGGAGGACGCGTGTTGCCACACTCATCTCTATGGGCAGCCTTGGTCTGGGAGCAATCCTTGCATGTCTTGAATCTTGCAAGGGCAATTCACATTTTGCCCTTGAGCTCGGGGACCAGAATGAGAGTTCTTTTGCCTACAAAGGAAAGCAGGTAGCTCAAGTCTTTGAGGTGCAGAGGAGACATGACCCACGCGGGATCAAGGCCACACAAAGCACTTGGTCCTGGCTACTTTTGTGTACCAGCAGTCCTTGAATGTACTTCTCACCTGCCTTGCCTGGCCTTGCCTTGGCAACACAACACTTTCCTTGTCTTGCCCTGCTAGCCCTCTGGAGCCCTGCCCCGCCCTTGACCTGCCTACTGCTTTCCTCCAAGGCCTTGACTTGCCAAGCCCTTCCTGTTTCTGCCTGGCCTTCCCATCAGTGGACTTCTCTTCCTACGGCCAGCCTTGCCTCTAACGTCTGGGCCTTCTCTTGCCTACCACTCCATTTGCTTTCCCCTCACTGCTCTGGCCTTGCTTACCTCTCCCTTGACTTGCCCACAATTGCCTGCACTTGCTTTGCAGCGCCTTGCCTGCATGGAAGGCGAGGGCAAGAGTGGTAGGCAGGGCAAAGCAAAGCCAGCAAGTTGTAGGTAGTGCAAGGCAAGGCAGCAGAGGCAAAGGAAGCAGAGCAAGGGTAGCTTAAGAAGAACTAGACAAGGTACTGAAGGCAAGGCAAGGCCAAGAGACTCGGAGTGCCTTTCCTTGCCAAGGCAAGGACATAGTGCCAGTGTTGCTGGAGCAGATGTTAAGGTAGCACGGGGAGGAATAGAAAGTGCTGAGAACAGCGTGTGTGCTGCTAGTTTGAGGGGTGCAGTTGAAGTTGCCGGCAGCAAGATCTTCCTCAGCTGCCACTGTTTTGAGCTCTGTTTTTGCCAGATGGTTTCAAGTTGGTGGGCAGAATCTGCGAGAGGGCAAAGATTGGTTTGGGCCAAAGAGGTTTGTCTGCCTCTTGGAGTGCGGTATAAAGAAGAGTCCGCTCTTGGAAGGGGAAGATGAGGGAAATCTTTTTGTCCTGAGGTGCTGTTGATTTGAGTGCAGGGACGTTTGCAACTTGCCTCTGCCCTTGGGGTGGTTTCGAGCAGCGCCAGGCGCTTGGCCTTCTTTTGCAAGTCGTCAGCGCCATCGTGTGCTTGTTTCGAGGAGCGCTGACAGTGCCGGGGAAAAAGCCAAGCGCTTCGCTGGCGCCGCCCCAAGTCGTGTGCGAGCAGTTGCTGGAAGAGCTCCGCTGTGCATCCTGCCTCTTGGAGACACAAAAGAATGTGATCCTGCGCGTAGCGGGGAAGCAAGAGGAATCTTTTCATTGTTGGCTGTGCAGTTACTAAGCGGCAAAAGTCAAGGCAGCTGCAGCACGGCCTCTTTCTTTCAGAACCTTTTCTGTGCCATCATGAACATGCTCAACATGGAACTCGCACCCACTGAACTGCATCAAAGGTCCTGGAGAGACGCACTTTCCTTCAAGCTCTAGCTACCATCCTACCCTCCACCTCTCGCCGATCCCAAAGCCCTTCCGAACATCCAGCAGCTGCACGCAGAGAACAAGTGCTAGAAGAAGGCGTTGGCCTTCAGAGTCCCTCTAAAGTCTGTAAACTAGGCGGAACATTGCAGTGACCAGCACTTTCCTTCGCAACTATCTACAGAGCGTCATCACATTCTCTCAGAGTGGCTAAAGTCCGCCCTTGCAGCACAGCAGCGTTTCCGGCCACAGTTGGGACTGAGAGATGGGCCAGGTGAGAAAGCATTTGTTGACTATCCCTCGTCTCTGGAAGACTTGATACTCGCAGCGCAATCACGTGCACACACCTTCAGTGTGGCCAAGTTCAAGCAGCTAGAGCTCACAGAGACGGGAGAGTCAGGAGAGAAGCCGTTCCAAAAGTACCGTGTACTTACAGCAGCATTCAAACTGTGCACAGCACTCTACAGCACTGTAGACCGTGGCTTCTCTGACAAGACGTGCCATCCCATTGTTGGCTCTCGCAGCTCGCTTGCTAGCTGCTCTCCTGAAGAAAAGAACTAGGAGGAAAAGCCAATGCTGGGCTGCACCTTCCCCTTGCCTCACGTAAAGCCACTTCAACTCCCCGCTGCACTCTCTACTTCCCCTCTCCTTGGCATCGACCACTGTGTTTTCTGCATCTCGGAGCCCAAAGGTAAGCGCCAGTGTTCCCAGGGATGCTTGGAAGAGGGAGAAGTAGTAGCACAAGTAGCTGCCGTTGAACTTCCTCCTTCTCAATGCTAACGTGAAGTCGGCAGGCAGGCGAGCGCCAGCCACGCTCCTTTCTCAGTTTGGACGCTGCGGACACGAGCCCGGTGCTCCGGCGCCTTCGTTCGGCCTCTTTAGTAGCCATGTCGCGCTTTCATTCTGCCGGAGTCGAAGCGTCGTCTACTTGTGGCACAGAGAGCACGGTGCCGGCAGCCAAATGCTCCAGCCGACTGCTTCTGCCGACACACGCCTGGGCTATGCACTTTCCCTCTCAGGGCCATACAGCAGCACATTCGCTCTAAATGTAAAGGGAAAGATTCTCGGCTACGTCTGGCACAGGGAACAGCTTTATTTTAACCGGCTTAGCCGGAGCTTGCCCCGACGCGTGGGAACTTGTATTTGCACCACATTCCAGTCGCAGTCCTCTTTCCTTTACAGGCTGCACAACGCCGGCAGATGGCCCGTGCGCTCTGCACCTGCCTTCTCACTTCCAAGTAGCACCGCGCACATTAGAGCCTTGCAGGGAGAGAAGACGCGGCTAGGCGTCTCGCCCAGAAGAACGTGGCAGGGCGAAAAGGTGTTCTTCTTTTGTCTTCCTCGTCGCCCAGAGTGTGCTGCTGTGTTGAAAGTCTTGGCCAGCGAAAAGCTACACCAGCAAGTATTTCTCTCCTGATGCATTGCGCTGAGCGAGAGCTGAGGAAAATCCTTGCACAGCACCCTGTGGATGCGTGCAGTACACACGCTGAAGAGCGGCACGGCTAAAAGTCATGGCTGGGCTTCAGTTCTGTCCAGAGCACAGAAGGCGAAGAACGAAGCAGCTGGGCGCCGGCTGCATGTACTCAGTGGAGCGAATTTCACATGTCCAGCCAAGAGCTGCTTCACAAGCAGATTCAGCTGAGAATGCTCTGGCTGCTTCACAAAGGAAGGTGCTGTGTTGCACTCCTGGACACTACGTGGTCAGAAGCAGGTTCTTACACCTTCAATGCTGCAGAGTCCATGCAGCTGGAGCACCCGCAGAAGGACTCGTCCAGCTAGAAGGCGTTCCTCAAGTACCCCCCTCTTCCAAGTAGCCTTGAAACTGAGCACAACACACTGCGGCTCGGCAGCTTCCTTCTCAGATAGACGTGCCGTCACACTATTCACTCTCACAGCTCCGTTGCCCGCTTGCAGCAGCTGCTGCCAAAGAAAAAGGCTCCAGAAGGAAAAGCCACTGCAGGGCTGCCCTTTCCCCTTGCCTCACGTGAAGCACCAGAAACTGTCCGCTGCACTCTCTATTTCCTTTCTTCGTCGCATCTACCACTGTTATCTCTGCATCTCGGAGAATAAGCCCCGGCACAATTCTTTCCAGGGAAAGCTGGAAGAGAAATAGGTAGCAGCACAAGTAGCTGCAAGTTGAACTTTAAGTTTCCAGCTGCTAACGTGAATCCGAAAACAAGCGAGTGGCAGGCACGCTTCCTCTTGCAGCCTGGGCGATGCACACACCAGCTCGGTGCTCTGCCTTCATTCTTACGCCCTTCGTAGCAGGTCGCGCTTTCGTTTTGCTGGAGACGACCCGTCGTCTACTTCTCGCGCAGAGAGCACGGTGCCGGCAGCCAAAAGCTGCAGGCTGCTGCTTCTGCCGAAACACACCTTGGCTATGCAATTTCTCTCTAGCGCTGAAGTAGCACCACATTCTCTTTGCTTTGTAGCCAGCATCTTTACGGAAAGCTTCTCGGCTACGTCTGGCACAGGGAACAGCTTTATTTTAACCGGCTTAGCCGGAGCTTGCCCCGACGCGTGGGAACTTGTATTTGCACCACATTCCAGTCGCAGTCCTCTTTCCTTTACAGGCTGCACAACGCCGGCAGATGGCCCGTGCGCTCTGCACCTGCCTTCTCACTTCCAAGTAGCACCGCGCACATTAGAGCCTTGCAGGGAGAGAAGACGCGGCTAGGCGTCTCGCACAGAAGAACGTGGCAGGGCGAAAAGGTGTTCTTCTTTTGTCTTCCTCGTCGCCCAGAGTGTGCTGCTGTGTTGAAAGTCTTGGCCAGCGAAAAGCTACACCAGCAAGTGTTTCTCTCCTGATGCATTGCGCTGAGCGAGAGCTGAGGAAAATCCTTGCACAGCACCCTGTGGATGCGTGCAGTACACACGCTGAAGAGCGGCACGGCTAAAAGTCATCGCTGGGCTTCAGTTCTGTCCAGACAGCAGAAGGCGAAGAACGAAGCAGCTGGGCACCGGCTGCATGTACATAGTGGAGCGAATTTCACATGTCCAGCCAAGAGCTGCTTCACAAGCAGATTCAGCTGAGAATGCTCTGGCTGCTTCACAAAGGAAGGCGCAGCTGTTGCACTCCTGGACACTACCTGGCCAGTAGCAGGTTCTTACACCTTCAATGCTGTAGAGTCCATGCAGCTGGAGCACCCGCAGAAGGACGCGTCCAGCTAGAAGGCGTTCTTCAAGTACCCCCCTCTTCCAAGTAGCCTTGAAACTGAGCACAACACACTGCGGCTCGGCAGCTTTCTTCTCTCACACTATTCACTCTTGCAGCTCAGTTGCCCACTTGCAGCAGCTGCTCCCAAAGAAAAAGGCTCCAGAAGTAAAAGCCACTGCTGGACTGCCCTTTCCCCTTGCCTCACGTCAAGCACCTGAAACTGTCCGCTGCACTCTCCTTTCTCCGCCATATGGCGAAGCATAAACCTAACCGCAATTGTTTCCAGGGCAAAGCTGGAAGAGAAATAGGTAGCAGCACAAGTAGCTGCAAGTTGAACTTTAAGTTTCCAGCTGCTAACGTGAATCCGAAAACAAGCGAGTGACAGGCACGCTTCCTCTTGCAGCCTGGGCGATGCACACACCAGCTCGGTGCTCTGCCTTCATTCTTACGCCCTTCGTAGCAGGTCGCGCTTTCGTTTTGCTGGAGACGACCCGTCGTCTACTTCTCGCGCAGAGAGCGCGGTGCCGGCAGCCAAAAGCTGCAGGCTGCTGCTTCTGCCGAAACACGCCTGGGCTATGCAATTTCTCTCTAGCGCTGAAGTAACACCACATTCTCTTTGCTTTGTAGCCAGCATCTTTACGGAAAGCTTCTCGGCTACGTCTGGCACAGGGAACAGCTTTATTTTAACCGGCTTAACCGGAGCTTGTCCCCAACGCGTGGGAACTTGTATTTGCACCACATTCCAGTCGCAGTCCTCTTTCCTTTACAGGCTGCACAGCGCCGGCAGATCGCGGTGCTCTCTGCACCTGCCTTCTCACTTCCAAGTAGCACCGCGCACATAAGAGCCTTGCAGGGAGAGAAGACGCGGCTAGGCGTCTCGCACAGAAGAACGTGGCAGGGCGAAAAGATATTCTTCCTTTCTCTTTCTTCTTGCCCGAATTGTGCTGCTGTGTTGAAAGTCTTGGCCAGCGAAAAGCTACACCAGCAAGTGTTTCTCTCCTGACGCATTTCGCTGAGCGAGAGCTACGCGGACAGTTTGGACCCTGTGGAACAGCAAGAAAATGAATGTACGTCGAGCTGAGGAAAATCCGTGCACAGCGCACTGTGGCCGCGTGCAGTGTTCGCGCTGAAGAGCGGCAAAGCTCAAAGGCATCGCTGGGCTTCAGTTCAGTCCAGACAGCAGAAGGCGAAGAACGAAGCAGCTGAGCACCGGCTGCATGTACATAGTGGAGCGAATTTCACATGTCCAGCCAAGAGCTGCTTCACAAGCAGATTCAGCTGAGAATGCTCTGGCTGCTTCACAAAGGAAGGCGCAGCTGTTGCACTCCTGGACACTACCTGGTCAGAAGCAGGTTCTTACACCTTCAATGCTGCAGAGTCCATGCAGCTGGAGCACCCGCAGAAGGACGCGTCCAGCTAGAAGGCGTTCCTCAAGTACCCCCCTCTTCCAAGTAGCCTTGAAACTGAGCACAACACACTGCGGCTCGGCAGCTTTCTTCTCTCACACTATTCACTCTTGCAGCTCCCTTGCCCACTTGCAGCAGCTGCTCCCAAAGAAAAAGGCTCCAGAAGTAAAAGCCACTGCTGGACTGCCCTTTCCCCTTGCCTCACGTCAAGCACCTGAAACTGTCCGCTGCACTCTCTATTCCCATTCTCCGTCGCATCTACCACTGTAATGTCTGCATCTCGAAGCATAAGCCCCGGCACAATTCTTTCCAGGGAAAGCTGGAAGAGAAATAGGTAGCAGCACATGTAGCTGCAAGTTGAACTTTCTGTTTTCAACTGCTAATTCGAATCTGAAAACAAGCGAGTGGCAGCCACGCTTCCTCTTGCAGCCTGTGCTATGCACACACCAGCTAGGTGCTTCTGCCTTCATTCTTATGCTCTTCGTACCATTTCGTTCTTTTCATTCTGCCGGAGTCGAACCGTCGTCATCTTGTCGCACAGAGGGCACGCCGGCAGAGAAACCCTCCAGAGAAACGCTCCAGGTTGCTGTCTCTTCCGAAACACACCTGGGCTGTGCACTTTCCTTCGCTGACCTTGGTAGCACCACATTCTCTTTGCTTTGTAGCCTGAATGTAAAGGGAAAGAATCTCAGCTACGTCTGGCACCGAGAACAGCTCTAGTTCAACGGGCTTACCCGGCGCTTACCCCGACGCGTGGGAACTTGTATTTGCACCACATTCCAGGGGTAGTCTTTCTTTCCTTTACAGCCTGCACAGCGCCGGCAGATGGCAGTGCTTCTCTGCACCTGCCTTCTCACTTCCAAGTAGCACCGCGCACATTAGAGCCTTGCAGGGAGCAAAGACGTGGATAGATGTGTGGCAGAGAAAATCGTGCAAAGACGAAAAGATGGTCTTCTTTTGTCCTCCTCGTCGCCCAGATTGTGCTGCTGTGCTGAAAGCGTGCGTTTTATTACCCCTTCTCGCAGTAAGACTATGTGCTGCGTTGCAACTGTTGGCCAGCGGAAGGCTAATGCAGCAAGTGCTTCTCTCCTGACACATTTCTCTGAGCGAGAGCTTGTGCGGACAGTTGGGCTCTGCGAAGCAGAAAGGCTGTACTTGCACGTAGCGCTGAGGAAAATCCGTGCACTGCGCACTGTGGATGCGTGCAGTACACACACTGAAGAGAGCCAAAGCTGAATGCTTCAGTTCTGTCCAGCGCCGGTAAGGGAGAAGAACGCAGCCCCAGGCCACTGGGCTGGTGTGTGCGATGACTAGGAGCTTTGCCGCTCTTCTGCTTGTATACTGCACGCATGCACAGTGCGCAGTGCACGGATTTTCCTCAGCTCTCGCTCAGCAAAATGCATCAGGAGGGAAGCACATGATGGATTAGCCTTGCACTGGCCAACAGTTCCAACGCAGCACCACAGTCTTCTTGCGAGAAGGGGTAATAAAACACATGTATTGTCCCGGAACAGTTCTCTGGGCGAGCCGTAGCCGAGAAGCTTTCCCTTAAGATAAAGACCACAACGCAGACAGAATGTTGTGCTACCTAGCGCTAGAGAGAAATTGCATAGCCCAGGCGTGTTTCGGCAGAAGCAGCAGCCTGCAGCATTTCGCTGCCGGCACCGCGCTCTCTGCGCGAGAAGTAGACGACGGGTCGTCTCCAGCAAAACGAAAGCGCGACCTGCTACGAGGAGCGTAAGAACGAAGGCAGAGCACGGAGCTGCTGTGTGCATCGCACAGGCTGCAAGAGGAAGCGTGCCTGCCACTCGCTTGTTTTCGGATTCATCTTAGCAGTTGGAAACTTGCAGCTACTTGTGCTGCTACCTATTTCTCTTCCAGCTTTCCCAGGAGAGAACTGTGCCGGGGTTTATGCTTCGAGATGCAGACATTACAGTGGTAGATGCGACGGAGAATGGAAATAGAGAGTGCAGCGGACAGTTTCTGGTGCTTCACGTGAGGCAAGGGGAAAGGGCAGTCCAGCAGTGGCTTTTCCTTCTGGAGCTTTTTTCTTTGGGAGCAGCTGCTGCAAGTGGGCAAACGGAGCTGCGAGAGTGCATAATGTGACGGCACGTCTATCTGAGAAGGAAGCTGCCGAGCCGCAGTGTGTTGTGCTCAGTTTCAAGGCTACTTGGAAGAGGGGGGTACTTGAGGAACGCCTTCTAGCTGGACGCGTCCTTCTGCCTGTGCTCCAGCTGCATGGACTCTGCAGCATTGAAGGTGTAAGAAACTGCTTCTGACCAGGTAGTGTCCAGGAGTGCAACACAGCACCTTCCTTTGTGAAGCAGCCAGAGCATTCTCAGCTGAATCTGCTTGTGAAGCAGCTCTTGGCTGGACATGTGAAATTCGCTCCACTATGTACATGCAGCCGGTGCCCAGCTGCTTCGTTCTTCGCCTTCTGCTGTCTGGACAGAACTGAAGCCCAGCGATGACTTTTAGCCGTGCCGCTCTTCAGCGTGTGTACTGCACGCATCCACAGGGTGCTGTGCAAGGATTTTCCTCAGCTCTCGCTCAGCGCAATGCATCAGGAGAGAAACACTTGCTGGTGTAGCTTTTCGCTGGCCAAGACTTTCAACACAGCGGCACACTCTGGGCGACGAGGAAGACAAAAGAAGAACACCTTTTCGCCCTGCCACGTTCTTCTGGGCGAGACGCCTAGCCGCGTCTTCTCTCCCTGCAAGGCTCTAAATGTGCGCGGTGCTACTTGGAAGTGAGAAGGCAGGTGCAGAGAGCACGGCCATCTGCCGGCGCTGTGCAGCCTGTAAAGGAAAGAAGACTACCCCTGGAATGTGGTGCAAATACGAGTTCCCACACGTCGGGGGCATGCTCTGGGTAAGCCCGTTGAACTAAAACTGTTCTCTGTGCCAGACGTAGCCGAGAATCTTTCCCTTTACATTTAGAGCTGTATGTCGCTGAGAGGGAAAGTGCATAGCCCAGGCGTGTGTCGGCAGAAGCAGTCGGCTGGAGCATTTGGCTGCCGGCACCGTGCTCTCTGTGCCACAAGTAGACGACGCTTCGACTCCGGCAGAATGAAAGCGCGACATGGCTACTAAAGAGGCCGAACGAAGGCGCCGAGCACCGGGCTCGTGTCCGCAGCGTCCAAACTGAGAAAGGAGCGTGGCTGGCGCTCGCCTGCCTGCCGACTTCACGTTAGCATTGAGAAGGAGGAAGTTCAACGGCAGCTACTTGTGCTACTACTTCTCCCTCTTCCAAGCATCCCTGGGAACACTGGCGCTTACCTTTGGGCTCCGAGATGCAGAAAACACAGTGGTCGATGCCAAGGAGAGGGGAAGTAGAGAGTGCAGCGGGGAGTTGAAGTGGCTTTACGTGAGGCAAGGGGAAGGTGCAGCCCAGCATTGGCTTTTCCTCCTAGTTCTTTTCTTCAGGAGAGCAGCTAGCAAGCGAGCTGCGAGAGCCAACAATGGGATGGCACGTCTTGTCAGAGAAGCCACGGTCTACAGTGCTGTAGAGTGCTGTGCACAGTTTGAATGCTGCTGTAAGTACACGGTACTTTTGGAACGGCTTCTCTCCTCACTCTCCCGTCTCTGTGAGCTCTAGCTGCTTGAACTTGGCCACACTGAAGGTGTGTGCACGTGATTGCGCTGCGAGTATCAAGTCTTCCAGAGACGAGGGATAGTCAACAAATGCTTTCTCACCTGGCCCATCTCTCAGTCCGAACTGTGGCCGGAAACGCTGCTGTGCTGCAAGGGCGGACTTTAGCCACTCTGAGAGAATGTGATGACGCTCTGTAGATAGTTGCGAAGGAAAGTGCTGGTCACTGCAATGTTCCGCCTAGTTTACAGACTTTAGAGGGACTCTGAAGGCCAACGCCTTCTTCTAGCACTTGTTCTCTGCGTGCAGCTGCTGGATGTTTGGAAGGGCTTTGGGATCGGCGAGAGGTGGAGGGTAGGATGGTAGCTAGAGCTTGAAGGAAAGTGCGTCTCTCCAGGACCTTTGATGCAGTTCAGTGGGTGCGAGTTCCATGTTGAGCATGTTCATGATGGCACAGAAAAGGTTCTGAAAGAAAGAGGCCGTGCTGCAGCTGCCTTGACTTTTGCCGCTTAGTAACTGCACAGCCAACAATGAAAAGATTCCTCTTGCTTCCCCGCTACGCGCAGGATCACATTCTTTTGTGTCTCCAAGAGGCAGGATGCACAGCGGAGCTCTTCCAGCAACTGCTCGCACACGACTTGGGGCGGCGCCAGCGAAGCGCTTGGCTTTTTCCCCGGCACTGTCAGCGCTCCTCGAAACAAGCACACGATGGCGCTGACGACTTGCAAAAGAAGGCCAAGCGCCTGGCGCTGCTCGAAACCACCCCAAGGGCAGAGGCAAGTTGCAAACGTCCCTGCACTCAAATCAACAGCACCTCAGGACAAAAAGATTTCCCTCATCTTCCCCTTCCAAGAGCGGACTCTTCTTTATACCGCACTCCAAGAGGCAGACAAACCTCTTTGGCCCAAACCAATCTTTGCCCTCTCGCAGATTCTGCCCACCAACTTGAAACCATCTGGCAAAAACAGAGCTCAAAACAGTGCGGGCTGAGGAAGATCTTGCTGCCTGCAACTTCAACTGCACCCCCCAAACTAGCAGCACACACGCTGTTCTCAGCACTTTCCTTCTCAGCTCTAGGTACCATCCTAAGCCTTCCCTCTCCCAGAGTCAGCATCCAAAGACAACGGCACCACGGACTGCTCACACACTAAAGGCACCAGGACAAAAGGCTCACAAGCTTGGCCTTTGCATTCCCACGGACAGCTCAACAGCTCTAAGCCAGAGAGAGCTCTGCCTCTTGGGAAAAGCCTTTAAAATCCCTAAGAGCACCTGATGTGCACATCCAAACCTGCTTTCCTTGCCAAAGAGAGCAACTACAAGCCCATCTCCAAAGAAACGGCATCCCCTCCTCCAAAATACAACACATCCATCCACTGAGCCACCTCCAGTATAGAATAGATCCAACAATTGCCCCTACACGCCCAGGGGCCAGAAGAGAAATGTCTTGCTGGACTATTCCTCCCCATGCTACCTTAACATCTGCTCCAGCAACACTGGCACTATGTCCTTGCCTTGGCAAGGAAAGGCACTCCGAGTCTCTTGGCCTTGCCTTGCCTTCAGTACCTTGTCTAGTTCTTCTTAAGCTACCCTTGCTCTGCTTCCTTTGCCTCTGCTGCCTTGCCTTGCACTACCTACAACTTGCTGGCTTTGCTTTGCCCTGCCTACCACTCTTGCCCTCGCCTTCCATGCAGGCAAGGCGCTGCAAAGCAAGTGCAGGCAATTGTGGGCAAGTCAAGGGAGAGGTAAGCAAGGCCAGAGCAGTGAGGGGAAAGCAAATGGAGTGGTAAGCAAGAGAAGGCCCAGACGTTAGAGGCAAGGCTGGCCGTAGGAAGGGAAGTCCACTGATGGGAAGGCCAGGCAGAAACAAGAAGGGCTCGGCAATCCAAGGCCCTGGAGGAAAGCGGTAGGCAGGTCAAGGGCGGGGCATGGACGTGCAAAGGAATGCAAGGCTCCAGAGAGCTAGCAGGGCAAGGCAAGGAAACTGTTGTGTTGCCAAGGCAAGGCAAGGATAGGCAAGGCAGGTGAGAAGTACATTCGAGGACTGCTGGCACACAAAAGCGGCCAGGACCAAGTGCTCTGTGTGGCCTTGCTTGGCGAGGCGAGGCAAGGCAATGAGGGTCCTAGAAGGAAAAGGAAAGGTGAGGCCAGAGCTAGACGAATGTGAAAGGAAGTCAGGTGGGGGATGGGTGAGCAAGTCAATGCAAGGCAGGGGAGAAAAGGCAGGTTGAGGGAAGGCTACAGAGAGGGCAGCAAGGAAATGCAAGGCATGGGGAAGCACGTGAGGAGTGAGTGCTGCCAGCCGGCCGGGATGGCAGGGGCGGGGCCACTGCAAGTAGCATGGCGGGGAGGTGGAGGGGGGTGTTAGTGTGCGGGAGGTGTGTGTGTGTGTGTGCAGCGGAGTGCAGGGTAAGTGCAGGTGTGTGTGTATGTGCATAGGGGGGTTTTGTGCCAGGTGCTGTGCCGGGGGGAGCCGTCCTACTGCCAAGAAGGTGTGGGAGTGAAAGGAGTAACATAGATGTGTCTTTACAAAGAGACCGTGTGAATCCGTCCTTAGACAAGGCTGGGAATTTACTGGTAGGGGCGTAACAGAAGAAAGTCTTAGTTCTAGAAACTGTTACTAATCGACAGAGACTGTTGCTCAGCCAAGGCCGTGTTAAATTCCTGAACCTAGAGCAAGGCAGCAAAGACTTCATAGCATTAGGAATAGTTTCGTTTTCTTCCTTTTCCATACCAAGAGGGGGGTGCATATTAGAGGGGAGCCTAGAGTAGGCAGTTCCGGAAGTCTGTAATTCCCGAGTACCTCCGAGGGTGCTGTTGCCAGGAACTTTGCATCAAAAGGGGGCTGCGTCCCGCAATCAGTTGAGAGACTCCATGGCAAAAGCCCCATGGCCTCTCCCTGTAGTTGAAGAATGTTACAGGCCTCCTCTGTCTCCTTTTTGGTGGATGAAGAAAGTCAGAAAGCAACACTTCTGCCAGAACTCTCCAAGATGCCCCCTTTGCTCGCAGTGACTCCATCACTGGCCGGGAAGCTGTCTTTTCTCCCAGAGGAGTTTGAGATACAGTTAAAAGCCGTGTGGCAGAGAAAAAGGGCAATAATTGGTTTACAAGGGATGGCAAACAAGAGATACCAGAAGCTTTGGCCCTACCAATAGTAAAAGCACTCCGTGAAGAGAGTCCTTGCACCTCCTGAGGATTGGCAGAAGCCTTCCTCATGCTGGATGTTGCTGGGGGTCTTTTTAGACTGGCAGAACGAGCTGTTGAAGGTTGCTTGATCTGTGCTAAAGCAAACAGCCAAGTTACAAAGGAACTTGCCAGGGGAGGGAGGCCTTGGGCTGCAGGTCCCTTCCAAAGATGCCAGGTGGATTTTCCTGAGATGCCCCAAGTGGGAAGGCTTCATGTCTTCTGGTAATGGTATGTCAGCTAGCAAGGTGGCCAGAAGCATTTCCAACTGCTTCAGCAACGACAGCATCAGGTATTAAGGCATTTTTGGAACAAATCATTCCAAGATACAGCATTGTAGAAGCAATAGACTCAGATAGGGGAACTCATTTGACAGGAAAGATCCTTCAAGGGGTTTTGGCTTCTTTAGGAACACAATGGAACCTCCATAGGCCCTGGCACCCCCAGAGCTCGGCTCGGGTAGAAAACAATGAATAGAGAAATAAATACCTTTTGAAGCTGGTAATAGAAACCAAGATGCCATGGCTAGGGCTTTGGACATTGGCTTTGGCGAGAATGAGAGCCCGAGCCAGAAGAGGGATTCCGTTCTCCCCCTTTCCGTCGTTGTTATGAATTACCCGGCTAAGTCTCAACCTAGTGGGGGAGTAGAGGTAAGTGATGTATATTTAAAACCATCTGTGGCCAGGATGCTGCTTCTTGTAAAACCCCTTCAACAGGAAGCTCAGCTGGCACAAGCCCCACCTTTGGACTTTGCTGCTTGTAACATCCAACCAGGAGATTGAGTCCTAGTTAAGGAGCAGAAAGAAGCGCCAGTGGCGGTGAAATGGCGTGGCCCATTCCAAGTGTCACTGACGACAGAAACAGCCATGAAGACAGCTGGACACAGGTGGACCCGTCACTCTCGGGTCAAGGTCTCTGAAGCCTCAGAGATTTGCACATCTCAGCTGGAGGAGAAGGCCGGGAGGCTGTGACTGCTGGAGTGGGCCGGAGCAGTAGCCAGTGCTTCGACATCAGAGGAAGCCCTGCGTGCCTACCCACAGACCACCTGCTGAAATAGTCTCTATGGGCATCCCTCCTCTAGAATCTCCACTCACTGGGGCGCTAATACTTGCTGGATTCTTTTATGTTAAGTGGTTTCTGTGTCTTCAATTGCCACAGGTGCTGCAGAAGACAACGGGAAAATTAGACTAGCTAATTAGATCACATTATTAAAATATTTTCCTTACTAGTTCTACTTTTATATGGTCAGCTAAGTTTAGGCCAGGAGTGGGAGAATCAGTTTGCAGCCTTAGCAGAAAAAGTAGCAAAAGTTTTTCACCTTAGCAATTGCTGGCTCTGTGGAGGGCCAGGAGGATCTGAAGAGTGCCTATGGTTGGCTAGCCCAGCTGAACCTAAGTGGTGGCTCAACACCTGACATGAGGTCCATACTAGGACGGGATTTGGGGCCAAAGAAGGAAGTCCATGGCTATAGGAGAAGGTTTCACGAAGGATGTCTGGACTTCAGGTGGCTCTCTTGAAAGCTGTTTATTGCATAGGTGAAGTTACAGCATTTCAGGGAGCGGCTATCCAGAGCCAGCCCTATAGCTGCCAGCTCCAGCTGTAGGCATACCTGAAGCCGCTTGCTGTTCAAGTTACAGAGCATTCGATACTTTTCTTTGCCGAGTATCTTAGCACGTAACAACCAATAAGCACCATACACAATACCTTGACATTGGCCTATAGCCTATCATAGCTACTACCATCACCATATTATAGTCATTATTATCCAATCACAAGAGTAAGTTACAATTTAAGCTTCCAGTGGAAAATTCTTAGACCTTTCTTCTTCTTGCTACATCAACATTTCTTGTTTGCCTGCCATATCTTTCTTTTTGCTAAAGACACCTTTTCTATTCACTTATGCTCTTCTTGAGACTTACTTACTTGGTGAAAAACATGTCTTTGTTTGTAATCACATACCTTTGTCCTGCTCCTAAAAATCTCCTTCCAACTCATCTCCAACCTTTGCCTTCTCAGTTACTCAGCGATCACTGTTTCAGCAAAACACCTTTTCTTCTATATCAAAACTTGCTTTCATTTCTACCTCATCCCCAGCTTCTACATTCTCACACCTTGCTGCCAAGCCTACATACCTGTGAAACTTTCTTACCAAACTTTCATCCTCCCCAACACATGGCCACTTCATTCTTCTCCAACAGGCACTTATTGCCTAAACAGGACAGGGCGGGTCTATGTAGGAAAAGGCGTTTGTCAATTGACTTTCCCTCTGGCTTTAAACAATTGGGTTTGGACCCACAATTGCCCTCCTTACAATTGTTCCAAATATCAAGACAATTGCAATCAAAGAGCTGTTCAGCTCACTAATGGTAGCTGCGTAAGGTGTTCTTACCACACTTACCAAAACATTTGGAAGCCTGTAAAGCAATGCGGAGGGACAAGGGGTTTTTTTGACCACCTATTTTTAAGCTGTCCCCACAAAAATCCCACAAGTAGAAGACATGTTGTTTGTGATTATCAGTGGGAATGGCAACAGCGGATTGGAACTCAAAGCCTTTTAGTGAGTTCTGCTCCAAATCCAAGCAAGCAACTTGCAGATGTAAATGTAGATGGGAACCCTGTGTGGGAGCTTGGAAATGCAAATGCTGTGACCCTTATGGTGGGGCAGCTATTGTTGGAGGACCGTTAGGCCAGGGAATCCTGCTGTATTTTGACCCACCAATTGATGACCAAGGGTAGGAAGGCCCCTTTGCTAATGGAACACGGGCTTTGAAAGGACATGATTGGATTTGTGGCCAACATGCTTAGCTCAGGTTACCTCCAAACTGGTCAGGGATATGGTATATCCCTGGGGTATATTAGACCGTTGTTCTTTTTGCTACTACAAATTCAGGGAAATCGCTTAGGAATCCAAATCTGTGATGATTTAATTAGAGAAAAGCAGTCAGCTGATGCAGCCTTGGCTGCAGGGAGCACCCCAAAACGGGGAAAAGATGAATGGCCACCAGAACAAGTTGCGCAACATGATGGACCAGCCACTTGGAAACCTAAGGAATTAATCCCAGATGCCTGGGAACCCATTTATCATTTGAATGAGATAATTAGGGTACAAGCTGTCTCAGAAATAATTACCAACCAGCCAGCCACAGCTCTTGACCGTCTTGCTGAGCAACCCACTTCAATGAGGAAAGCGGTATTTCAACATTGGATGGTATTAGATTATCTGTTAGCAGAAGAAGGAGGAGTTTGTGGGAAATTAAATGACTCGAGCTGTTGTTTGCAAGCAGATGACAGCGGAAAAGTGGTCAAACAAATAACAGAGGAAATAACCTCAGCTCATGGACCTGTCCAAGTGTTGAAAGGATGGTAATGGGACATGTTTTCCTGGCTAACTGGCCAGCTATGGGCTGAATTGTTACAGCAGGGATTACTGTAACACGCCTATATCAAACCAGGAATCCCGTGGAAAAGAAGTAGATATGGACAGATTGGTGGTAGATGTTTCAGAGGTCTTTATTTCTCCAGCCACATGGCCGGGGCTCTGCTCAGGAACTCCCCCAGTCACGGGACCCGAGGGTCCTTGGCCACACCGGGGAACACAAACCAACCAAGGGGGAATGAAGCTGACCAGGGGCAGGGAAACCCCGTGTCTCCCCCCCAGGGCCCATCGCCCAGGGCTCCATGGCAGGGGGGGAGACCCCAACACTAAATGAATGCCATTTCTCCTCTTCTATGCTATAGCAACTCTAATCTTTTGACCATACGTGACACCGTGCTGGGTGCAGCTCTTTCAGCAGGTAGCAGCCATGCCTACCTGATCCAGAAACGACTACAAAAGGACAGAAGAGGATGTCACTGCAAATAATAGCAAAAGCCCAGAAGACTCAAGAAGAAAAAATTAAATCAATGGTAATTAAGGTTTGTAAAGACAAATACAGATTAAATAAAAAAAGGAGGGATTAAAAGGAATGAGATGGATGAGTCTTTACAAACAGACCGTGTGAATCGGCCTGTAGACAAGGCTAGGAACTTATGCGGAGTGAAGTAACAGAAGAAACGATTAGTTCTCTAGAACTGTTACTAATCATCAGAGACTGTTGATTAATCAAGGCCGTGTTAAATTCCTGAACCTAGAGCAAGGCAACAAAGACGTAATAGAATTAGGAATGGTTTCTTTTTCTTTCTTTTCGATGCCAAAAGGGGGGTGCATATTAGAGGAGGGCATAGAGTAGGCAGTTCCGGAAGTCTGTATCCCCCTAATACCTCAGCCAGTGGAGAAAAGGAAGAGGGCGTTGTGGCCGGGAACTTGGCATCAAAAAGGGGCTGCATCCCGCAACCGTTTGACAGACCCCATGGGAAAAGCCCCAGGGACTCTCCCTGTAGTCGAAGAATGTTGCAGGACTCCTCTGTCTCCTTTTCGGACATCAACCTCAGGCATGGTGGATTAATTTTCCCTAACGGCAGCGACCTGCTGCGTGGTCTCCGTGCTCCTCCCCAGCCCCCCGGGAGGTGCAAAATAGTTCCCGGCGGCTCCCACCGCGCGTTACAGACGGCTGCGCGGCCCCAGGGCTGCCCGCAGTGCTCCCCTGCCCCGCCAGGGCTGCCTGAGGTCTGCGGAGCCACCTCGCCACCAGCGCGGCCAGGGCCGGGGCCCTTCTCGACAGCAGCCGAGGGGCTGCGGAGCGGGCGGCTGCGGGACGATCAGCTCTTTTATGCCGCGCGGTGCTGCCGCCTCCATCTAGCTCCCCATCGCGCCGCCGGCCGACCCCGCCTGGCGCGTTCACGCTCGGCCGCGCTCGCCGCCCGCCCAGCCTCGCCGGAAGCTCTCCCGCCCGGGCCGTGCCCCGGCTCCGCCTGCGGCTCGGCAGGGCCCGGCCGCACGCGTGCTGCGTGGCTCGGAGCACCCGCGTTGCGCCGCAGGCGACGGGGAAGGCGGGGCGGGCCGGCGCCATGGTGGTAGCGCGAGGAGAGGAGCGCCCGGGCGGGGCGGCGAGTGGCGCGGCGGTGAGCGCTTCTGCTTGCTGTCGCTCGGCTGCCGCCCACGGCAGGTGCCGTGTGACCCCGCGGAGCGGCGGGGCCGGCCGGGCGGTGCGCGGCGAGGCTTTCGGCCAGCGGCGGCCGCAGCGACAGTCTGCCGGCACTGCCCGTGCCGGCGAAGAGAGCGGGGATCCGAGGCCGGCCTTCCTAGGGTAACGAGGGGCGACCGCCTTTGCCGCGCTGCCCTCCGTGCAGCACGTGGCCGATTCCGGCGAAGCCGGGGTCTCCGCATCGGCGCGGGCGGGAGGGAGTGGGGAGCGCGCTCGGTGCTCTGCCGGCCGCTCCCGCCCAGCGCTGCGCTCCGCCGAGGCGTTTTCCTGCCTATCCTGGGAAGGACATAAGGGACCCCGGAGTCGGAGCTTAGCTGTCAGGGGGAACAACTTCCCTCCATTGGCGACCTCCTTTTCCCTCTGATTCAGCTACCTTGTGGTAGGTGCGATGGTGCTGAAGAAGGGTGGCGGCTGGGCACAGTTGCTGGCATAGGTGGTGCGAGAGCTCCACGCAAGCAGCTTGGAGTGGCATGTGCGAGGGTAGGAAGGTACGGCACCCACAGCTGAAGGTAAAAAAAGTCAGGGCATGTCATCAGCCGCAATCGTGCTAAGTTGTTCATCTTTGCAAACTGCTTGCCGAGTTGTTCCTTTTCTTAGGTAATGGGGGTTTGTATCAACCAGAACTGCATATGGTCAGTATTTGCAGAGAAAGTTACGTGGACTGTTGTTGAAGTGAGTGTAGCAGTTTCTATGGCATTCTGCAAAAAAGTGACAGGTCTCTCTGCGTTCCCCAATTCTTAACAAAAATGGAGTTCACAAAGCCCTGAAAAGAGGTTTTACAAAACTTCAGGGATTTTTTCCTGCGAGTACTGTGGAGACAGCCATAGTCACCTTGTCTTTCCAAAAGTGAAGGTTACATCTTTTTGTCCAAGAGCATCAAGTGCTTTTGATCAGCGTTTGTGTGCATGCATTAGCCTTGTTCTTGTTCTTCCTTGGAGAACTTTTACAATCCTCAGATGATCTGTGTAGGCTGCAGACTGCAGTGGTGAACTTGAAGGCTTCCAGCAGAAGGGAGATGCTGTCCACGTTTTGGATTTTCCTTAGTCTGAACTGATGATCTGTCATTTGCATGTTTGTTTAGCTGTGCTTAGAATAATTGATAAGTTGGTGTATAGAATAAAGACAATTACCAATTTCCTCCCTTTGTGGGAGCCCATCCAAAAGTCATGCAAGAAGCAACTTAGAGGTCACTAAAGTAATTAGAATTGTTAAAACTCAGAAAGGCATAAAGGTCAGAGTGAGGAAGATGAGTTACTTCATCTTCCTTAGGACCACTGACCCAATTCAAGACCACCGACTCCATTCAGATCACACGCTACGCATGCTTAATGACATGTAAGCTCATTTCCATACAAAGCGGAGAATGGGAGGTGCCAACACTATGAATACGCATTTTGTATTTTGGATATTCATAATACGTGGAAATAAAAGGTATCATGTTTGCTTGTATCAGGGCCTGCGACTTAGGGAGCTATCCCACGCAAAAATAAAACATACACTTTCTAACTCTAAACTGTTAAGAGTTTTTGTCCATCTCAGTTGGATATCGATATTAGATCGATATTCATATTTTGGTAAATCATAGTTAACATAGGAGAAAGGCATGCTTGGTATGTACCTGGGATAGTTAGGGCTAGCTTTTAGTTCTGCAATGTTATTACGAAACATAGATACGGTCTTGGCCAGTTGCCCCTCGTTTCGAAACAGGGCTATAAAGGGACTTTCTGAAATAACTGAGATAAGATCTCCCCACGGAAAGAAGACAAATCTATTGGCAGCAGAGCACGAGGACTTCGTCTCATCTGTTGGTAGCCATTGCCCCCCCTTTCTTCCTCTCTACTCTTTTACTTTGTTTTTCTTTCTCTCTCTCTCTCTCTCTTTCTCTCCTCTATCACATTACCATGTTGTGGGTACTTAACAAAGGTGAATAGGTGATTAAAACTGAAATCCCTTGTGTCCTTTTGCACTCGGAGATCTGTAAACAAACCATCACGACCCTCACTTCTATTAGCAGATCGTGACATTAAACTGGCATCACGGACAGGATTTCTGACAGACAGAAGGGGTTGCAAGGTTGTGTGTAGTCTGTAATAGGGGAAGGACGTTTCACTCCAGCCGCACCTAGCCCGACACCCCGCAAAGGGTGAGCGGTGTCTAGAAAGCAAGGGGGACGACTCGAATTTCCCACAAACTGCACACGCCTAGGTGAAAAGCACCCCATACTCAACTGAGGGCTCTGTCTTCAGATTTTTCACCAAAAGATCTCTTAGTGTAAAAGGGGGAACTGTTTTGGTGGGCGTGTGTGAATTTGGACTGCTTGGTGTAGCGAAGAGACAACCGTAAGTAACTTAAGGAGTACCTCCCAGGCAGATTTTGGTCTCTTCACCCACCCAGGGAAGCGAAGGGCGACACGGCGAAGCTGTTTGTGTCGCAATGTGTAATTAGGTTTTACCTCCCTGTAGTGGTTTTGATCCCTTTATAAAATGACTGAAAACCCTAGTGCAAATCATAAAGCTGCATTTTATGCTCTGCTAGCAAAACATAATGCCCGGCCCTCTCCGGGAGGGGAAGAATGGGCTCAAAATAACTGGTTTAATTTGGAGTGTGACTGATAGAATATGTTCATTCCAACATGAGACAAAGTTTAAATTTGGCCAAAATAAAACCATAATCTGCTCCTAAATCTGTTTCAGGAGCATGCCTTACAGCAGCTATAGATCACTGCTTTAAGCGATGTAGTGAAGAGAAAGCAATCACAGATTCCCTTCAAAAGCTAGTGGAAATTTTACAGGAACAATCAGATGAAGAAAGGAATGAAAATCATTTGCTGCGGGCTGCTTTGAGGGAGGAATATTTTAAGAATTCAAAGAATGCTGACTCACCAAAAGAGAAAGAGGAAAAGAAAACTCCTCACATTAACCAAATATACCCCCAGGAAGAACTAGTGCTAGTGAAAAATTGTGGGGAAAACTGCTGCCCTCCTATGGGACCTCTAATTAAAACAGAATATAATTATATCAATGATGAAGATTTTGAACCGCATATCACCACTAAACAAATACCATACACTGCTCCTGAGTTGGCGAAGTTAAAAAAGGAGTACGGGCGGCTTCCCCACGAAGCTGAGACGGAATATGCCTTCCAAGTGTCTCTCACCGGAGGAGACCAAATTCAATTCACTGAACAGGAGGCCAGTGGATACTGGGGACATGGAGTTCTCTTAACAACAAGAGACAAATGTAACACATGGTCGCTGACTCAGCGCGCAGCTTTCTGGGCCGGGGGACTCAATCCTTTAGAAAGGGGAGACCCTTTCGCTACAGTTGGTACCCCTGATCAACTTCTAGAAAGCGTCCACAAAGCCGCCTGTCTGCAAATGATCCATGAAAGGAAATTAACTCCTGGATATGAATCCCCCATGCAATTACCTGTGAAACCTGAACTGATGACCCCTTTAATTCGAGGCCTTCCAGAATCACTCCAATCTACAGCAGCTGTCCTTCAAAAAACCATAGCTGCTGCAGGTCCTGTAGAGAGGTTGGACAGATTCCTTGGAAACCCGAGCGACCAAACTGCATCTACCGATCCTGGGTTTACTCCATATTCAACCCCCTCTCAGCCGCCAGGTTCACAATCAAATTCACCTGCCGGTGATTGCAAAGTTTGGACATGGAGTGAGGTTGAAGAAGATCTGATTAATTACAGTAGGAAATATGGACCGATAAAAATCCCAGAGGAAAAATCAGAAAAAACAAAAGGTGTCAGGCACATTAGGGCTCCTCATAGTGAAAAACCAAAGAATGTAACCAGAGATCCCTAACCGTCAGCATTGGTGCTTATTAGGTATCAAAAAGGGGGTCCCCAGAAATGCAATGGATGGCTTAGCCCTTGATCAGTTGAGTAAGGTAGTGTCTAACTGGCACTGCCAAAAGCCCCTTCTACCGAATCCGTCACTTCAACCCAGTGCACCCCTCCTCCCTCAGAATCTGGGCAGTGAGTCAAAGCCACTTCTCCCTCAAAGTCTGGCCAATGAGCTAGAACAGATTCTTCCTCAAAACCAGGGAAACTAGACCCTCTGTTTCTTGTCAGTGGGCAAAGAAACGGAGCATAGGTCTACCTGAGAATGCTCACTAAAAATAAAACGGGAGATATAACGATCACAGCTATTACAAGTCCTAAACGGGCACCTGTAACTTTTCTGATTGACACTGGGGCACAAATTTCTGCGCTGACAAAGAAAGATGCCCAGAGGTGTGGAATTGTTCCAACAAAGAACCGATATAGTGTTTTAAGTGCCTTGGGCACAACAACAGAATCTATGAATGGGGCCTTAGTCAAGCTCCCTTTGCCTGGAGAGGAAAACCAACTCTCCATCCATGGGGTGATTGGAGATATTCCAACCAATGTATTAGGGCTGAATGCCCTTGCTAGGAGGCAGTGGGAGGACTCAGAGGGTCTTCTGTGGTCTTTTGGCACACCACATTTTAACATCAGACTGCTCCAAGCTGCAGCCTCCCTACCATTCAGCAAAGTAACTAATGTGAAACAATACCTCCTTCCCCTGGGTGCCAAAGAGGGTATCAAGCCAGTGATACAGGAGCTACGACAACAAGGAGTAATACTTCATACCCATTCTCCTTTCAATTCTCCGGTGTGGCCAGTGCAAAATCCTAATGGGAAGTGGAGGCTGACAATAGATTTTCGTAGGCTAAATGCTAACACAGACCCTCTTACAGCAGCAGTCCCAAATCTAGCAGAATTCATAACATTGATTCAAGAAAAGGCTCATTCAATCATGCCACCTGTAGATGTCAAAGACATGTTTTTTACGACACCTTTACAGCCAGAAGATATGGACCGTTTTGCTTTCGCATGGCAAGGACAGCAACGCACTTTCACTAGGCTTCCCCAAGGGTACAAACATTCTCCTACCCTGGCTCATCACGCTTTAGCCCAAGAGTTCGACAAAGTACCCAAAGCGGACAATCTAGCTGTTCATCAACACACTGATGAGACCCTTGTGGGAGGAGATGAAATAGAAGAAGTGAGAGATACCCAACAGAAAATAACCTCCCACTTAGAAAGCCTTGATTTGCAAATTCCCTCAGAAAAAACCCAAACCCCTTCACATGAAGTGAAATTGTTGGGAATTTGGTGGAAAGGAGGTATGACACGTATCCCACCTGATACCCTAACCTCTTCAGATCAGATTAAAATGCCTGAATCCAAAAAAGATCTCCAACATGCTTTAGGATGTGTATTAGTGCTCCGGAGAAAACACATCCCAGATTTTCCATAATTGCCAGACCTCTTTACAACTTGTTAAGAAAAGGGACAAAATGGGAATGGAGTGCTTCCCAAGAAGAAGCACGGCAATTGTTGGTTTTTGAAGCAACAGCCTCACCAAGCCCTGGGCCCTATTCATCCCACAGATGCTTTTCAGGTCTCCTCAGGGTTGTCAGTACACATATGGCAGCGGGGTCCTGAGGGTCCGATGAAGCCTCTTGGTTTTTACTCCCGTGGCTTTAAAGATGCTGAAAAAAGGTACACTACCTGGGAGAAAGGATTGTTTGTGGTTAGCTTAGCTCTCCTAGAAGCGGAGAAGATTGCACAACAACAACCAATTGTTTTGAGAGGCCCTTTCAAAGTTATTAAGGCTGTCTCTACTGGCACCACCCCCACCTGACGGGGTGGCCCAGAGGACCTCAGTAAGGAAGTGGTATGCTCAGATTGAACATGATTGTAGCGTCTTCTCAAGAACTGAAGGAGCTGTACAAAATCTGGCAATCCAAGAAACTGAAAACTTGGGTAGCAGCCAGGACAAACCTGCCTCAGTCATTAGAGTAGCCCCTCCTTTTTCCCCCAAACGGTCAGCAAATTCTTGGCTTACGGATGCTTCTGCCAAGCGAGAAGGAAAGGTGTGGAAACATAAGGCTGTAGCCCTCCACACTTCCTCAGGTGAAGGAATTATCACAGAGGGGGAAGGCAGTGCCCAAGTTGGCACGCTGATAGCTGTTTGGAGTGTTTTCCAACGTGAGGCACAGAATACTTCTCCTGTCTGTATCTACACCGATTATTCCTATGCTGTGTTTAAGGGATGGACTGAGTGGCTTCCTTTTTGGCAGCAAAAGGATTGTGAAGTTAACAGAATCCCAGTATGGCAAAAGGAAAAGTAGCAAGAAATTCTAAGTATTGCAAGTCCAGGGAATTTTGCCGTGGAGTGGGTAGCCTCTCACCAGACAGATGGAAATCCAGCAGGAGAGTGGAACACTAGAGCTGACGAATTAGCAAGACTAAGTCCTGTGAAAAAAGATCAAATTACAGAGGACTGGGAGCACTTCTTAGAATGGTTGCATGTAAAAAGACAACGCACAGGTGCAAAAGATTTGTACAAAGAAGCCCTTGCTCGCGGTTGGTCTGTTACCAGAGAAATGTGTAAAACATGCATGTCAGCCTGTGAACAACGTTGCAGACGGCTAGAAAGACACCCTTTGGAAGATGACCCTCTGCATTTAAGAAAGGGTAAAGGCTTACGGGAAGCGTGGCAGGTAGATTATATCGGCCCCTTTAAAAAGTCAGGAAGTAAACACTTTGGGCTGGTAGGAGTAGAGATGATATCTGGGTTAGTCCAGGCCAATGCTTTTAAAAGAGCTACAGGAGATCATACTGTTAAAGCATTGCAGGCATGGTTTGGAACTTTCCCAAAACCACAAGAAATTCAATCTGATCACGGGTCTCACTTTACTGCCAAAGTTGTACAGGACTGGGCAAAAGGTGAAGGGATTAAACGGACTTTTCACACTCCTTACTACCCTCAAGCTAACGGCATTGTAGAAAGGACCAATGGTCTCTTGAAAGGACTTTTGAAACCACAGGAGGGAAATTGGGATGTTCGGCTATGGGAAGCTGTGAAAGGTGTGAATGATAGATGGGGGGTAAACGGGTGTCCCAAAATCACTGTCTTTTCCCCAACAGCTCCAAGCATAATTCTCTCACTGCAGGGACCAAATGATCCTAAGAATCCTGCACACTACCCTGGACAACCTGTTTCGGTAGATCTCCCTACCGTAGGAGAAGTACCACTAGTGCTAAAACGCCCTCTGAATAAATATGCATGGCTAGCCTCTGATGCCCTAGGGAGAGAGCATCGGATACATACACGCTGCATAATTCCATCATTCTAATTTTCTGCCTTTTGGTGGCAGACTCTGTTGTGTTCACTTTTCACAGAAGAACTCCGAGGGACATGAAGAAGAGCACTTAAACCATGATAAGACTAGTGATACTTTTCTGCATCCTACCACAACACCAGGGCCAAAAACCAGCTGAGTGGCCATGGTCTGAAGCTACCATTAGGTACACTAGTGCTCTAGGATCCTATCCCAGAGATGGTTGCCCAAACCTAGCCACTGTAGCACTGCACGACTCTGAGGTATACCGTCCAAGTGAATGGGGATGGGACTTGAAGGATTGGACTAGAATCCTAAAAGGAACAAGAGGTGAAAAAATTAAGGTAGGATGCAGAAAAGTAGAAGGATCTCTTTACCAGAAAGCTTCCACCATTGCAATCGCTGGAAATGTTCTAAAACCAGATGGGAAAAGTGATTTGCACCCCAACATTACGGCCAAACTCTGCCCTACAACGGAGTGGGTGTGTGACAAACAAACCCCCTTCATCCTGTGTGGTTGTCAGAAGAATGTCGGTAACTACACCTTAGGCCCCAGTACCAACAATGTTGAAATCACAAAGCTTCGCAGAAACAAACTAACTGACTGCTGGTATAACTTTCCTCTAACCAAACCGACCTATGCAACATGCAATTGGCAAAATAACCCGGCAGATCAGCCAAGTCTGACAGGTTTAACTTATAAATTCAAAATAAACGCCGCAGCAAAGCCCATACTGAGTGCAGTAATCACATACCACGGTATAAGTACCCCCCTCGTGTTAGATGACAAGAATAAAGTTTTTCCACCCTTTATGGTAACCCGAGGTGACGATGTTACAATACGATGTGGATTAATTGCTGAATGTTTTACCGAACCTGTACACAGTTATAGCATTGGACCTCATGGCCGTGTTTTGTTTGGTGAAATTCAAAATCAAGATTGTTGGCTAAACCTTAATTGCTGTACAATTTCCCCATAAAGTCACGTGTGGTAAAAACAATACAAAATACTGGGGGGAACTCAAAGTCGATGTTGCAATACCTACCACCCAACCACCGGTCATGCTAAGCCCGAGAATTTTTGAAATTGGACCACGTATAACCACAAAAACAGGCCAACAACAACTATTGCTCAATCCGGCATGGTCCCTTAAACAAGTCAAGTTGCTGATGCAAAACAATGTCTCAGAAATTCAGCCAGCTTGTTCACCTTTTCTGCAGACTTCCTTCAAGGGGCAGACAACCGGGTTGCAAAAGCGGAACCCTTCTAAGAAACGGACGCAAAGAGACATAACCGGCGTTGTGGGAACAGGATTGGGAATCTTAAATAGTATTGATTCAGAAGTGCTAATGAATAAATTGGCTGCCACAACTACAGATTTGACTAAAATACAACAAGCCATCAGCGGTTGTTATCAAACATATTACCAAATTGAGAAAAGGTAAATGTGAATGACCACAAATTGATAATTGGCATGCTCCGTGCTACACAAAACAACATCTCTTTGGCTCTCAGCTGCGTCCAGGCTCAATTGTGGATGCAGTCCGTTGCTGCCTCAATTGTAAGAGAAGGCAAAGAAGGCACTTTTCCTACTGAAATTCGGAACATAATCTGGGACGGTGCCACTGATTTTGAAAGAGAATTCCAATCCTGGTGGAATTTAGTGAATTTTACCTACAATCCCATCACAAACACAGCCACAGCCTTTGTACTAACCATACGTAATGCTTCAGTGCATTGGATAGTCCCTATCATTGCATTAGGGCTGAACCATGATGCAGCTATTCTCTACCCTTTCCAGCACAGAGAATGGGCCCATCAAACTGGTAAGAAGTGGCAAACTGTTAATTTGGAAACTTGTATTGTCCGAGAACAACAAGGGTTTATCTGTGAAAGCAGTGCAATTAGACCTCAAGACATTTGTTTGGACACAGAACAAAATATCTGTCCTTTTGAAATTCATCCTAACAAGATTCCTGAAACACTGCTTGTGTATATAGGCAATGGATGTGCATGCTTAAGAACTGCATGTGATAAGGTATTTCTAGAAAATGTAGTTGTAGATACTAAAACTCATTCAAATTCTTGTGTTTGTAACTTGACTAAAAGCACAGGATGTGATTTCTCTTATTTAGCCCCACTTACTTCTTATTGTATTTTACAGTCCAATTACACAGTGATCCACCAATTATTGCCTACCCCCACTGGGATGAACCTTACTTAGGTAAAGCACTTGTTGCTTCACCAGGATTTCATTGGAATTTTGGAAAAGATCAAGAAAAACAGACAGAAAACCTTGGTAACTGCTCATCACAATGGGAAAGAAACACATTGTTTTCTAGACAGAGGAAAGAAAGATGCTGGACACAGCTGCTGGGATACTCCTTTTGGGTGCTCACCTACTGCTACAGGTGTCCTGAACAAATTGTGTCATCCCATCCTTGTTCTCTTGATTTTAGTTTTGATTGGGTTTGTTTTATCAGCAATCTTACACATCATGAATTGCAGAATGATGAAACGGTTGACATCTGTAATAGATGTGCACAATTTGGACACTATCCCATCCACTGTGGACACCCCTAAGGTTATTGACACAAGATGAACTACATGAGTATTAAAATAAGATAAGACATGATTAAAAATTACAGGTGTATTTTGATTAAAAATTACTTATTCCTTCTTTTTCCTTTTCTTTCTCTTTTCTTATTTTCTCTACCCTTTTCTGGGATATGCTACCAACATTAACGAGTCCTGAAGACTTCGCAACAACACTACGAAATCGTGCTGATGGAGCTCTCCTGATGACAATCGTGAGTCATGGGGTGGTGTAAGAGACGGTCTGAAGATCCCTCATCTGCCTCACGATCATCGCCGAGGACAGAGGCTAAACACAGGAGTTCCGACCTGCCTAAGGTGGGATGTCTGCCAACTGTTGCCTGCAGGTGTGCCCGCTGGGAACTGGTACGCATTCCTGAGGAAATTTGTGCAGGTCACAGTGGACTGCGCCGTTCTTGCTGCCCAGGCGGGAAGGACTGCGCTGAAGCGGAAAGGAATGACCTGTCCTCTACACCTGTCCTGTACCTGTTTCCCAAAGCAACGGGCCTCATAACAACGGCTGTAGATTTGCCCCACCTCTTGGGGAAAAGGGCGAGATGTGGGGATACAGCTAGAAAGCAGAAGCGAGAGCACTGCTAAACTCATGCCAGAAGTAGACGCGCTAACGCTGCTAGGCCGCAAACCATAGCAGGCAGTATAGTTAGCATAGGAGAAAGGCATGCTTGGTATGTACCTGGGATAGTTAGGGCTAGCTTTTAGTTCTGCAATGTTATTACGAAACACAGATATGGTCTTGGCCAGTTGGCCCTCGTTTCAAAAAAGGCCTATAAAGGGACTTTCTGAAATAACTGAGATGAGATCTCCCCACGGAAAGAAGACAAATCTATTGGCAGCAGAGCACGAGGACTTCGTCTCATCCGTTGGTAGCCATTGCCCCCCCTTTCTTCCTCTCTACTCTTTTACTTTGTTTTTCTTTCTCTCTCTCTCTCTTTCTCTCCTCTATCGCATTACCGTGTTGTGGGTACTTAACAAAGGTGCACTGTTTTGATTAAAACTGAAATCCCTTGTGTCCTTTTGCACTCAGAGATCTGTAAACAAACCATCACGACCCTTACTTGTATTAACGGATCGTGACACATGTCCAAAAGAAAAAATCACTGGAACAAAAAGAGCAAACTGATCCAAGGTGAACTGATCCACGGTGAAAAACAGAAGCCTACGAAAATCTGGGGGGGAAAAAAAAAGGCAACTCACGTGCCCGATTCACAGATGCAACTCCTGCAAAACTTTTGAAGGCAGTCTCACTCCCTCTGCTGAACAATCAACTGGAGGAAATCCCACTCCAAATCTGTGGGAAACAACAAAAGTGGTGCAACAAGCACTTCATAGAATAAAAACTAAAACTCCACCTGAATAAATTAATGCAATTAACATTGCATTAATTTCACCTGGATTTTTTTTTTTTTTTTTTTTTTTTTTTGAGGAAATCTGTTTCTTTTCTCTTTTCTAAGAATGTCAAACATCCCTGCATTGACGATAAAGAAAGCAGTTTGAGGGCAGAGAAAGTGCAAGCAGCAGAATCACATCTAAATGTGATAACCATTTACTCACGTGGACGCTGTCCCTTTGTGTTAGCCCCAAGGAGTTGTACTTCTTTTTAATAATCGGTCTAGTGGGCCAAATTTTCACTTTTTAAGAACCTACCAACACATGGGATGGAGCTGCATGAAAACCAATGAAATGTAAAGTGTCACCATAATTGCTTGCATTGTCAGTTTGTTAACGTTTGTCATTTAAGAATTTATACATATTTGAAATCATACAAATATGTTCTAACCTTCCCAGTTCTGCCTCAGAAGACTTCAAAATTATTACCATTCAGCTAATTTTTTAAATTTACTATTTAGTGAATTAAAGAATCTTGACAAAACACAAGCAAATGCTAGAGAAGAAATGATTAAATCCCCCTTCCAGGGGACCCCAGGCGCTGACGGCTGCCACCGGCGTGCGCCAGGTCGGGACCGGCAGGCAGGGCTGCACCCCGCGTCTGCCACAACACCTGCAGCTTCTGCAGCCTGAAACACAGCTGGCTCAGGGGTTTCAATCAAGAGCCAAAAGATCTTGCTGGTCAATTTGGGGCAGAGAAAGGTCATCACTTCTAGCATGGCATAAGCCTGCCACTACATTTCTGTCAAGGACAATCACCTTGTTGCAGTGAAACTCCTGGGTAAAATACTGAAGCGCTTTCAGATTCATATTATCCGACATTTCGGTGACCTTCTTTTATACCTGCATTGCTTCATACTGCTGGTTGTGGGCACAAGTTCTTTGTACACTATCCTGGAAATTAAAAAGATCAGAAACAACACCCACCCCTCCCCCACCACCACCCCTTCCCCAGCCACAACCCTAACAAAACCAACCTCCAGAATGTTCAGGAGTTCAAATGAGAACAAGCATAGATGGGGCATAAAAAGATGGATCCTCCTTAGACATTTGTGCATGCAGTGCCCTGCAATCCACTAAGTTCTACTTCTCGTACACCAAATACCTGTCTTCGGAACTCCTTGTTCTCCATTCAAACCCTTCTGGGAGGGTAATCGAGGAGATACTCTTACATATTTTTAGCACATCTTGCACTAGGCAATTAAATCCAGTGCGCAGCATTACCTGACCAACTGAGGCGGTGACAAGGTCAATTAAGACCTGTTCATATCTTCATTTGGAGCTCTTCCAACTGCTTGAAAAGTGAAGCCTTGGACATTGAAGGTTCAGACTAAGGAAAATCCAAAACGTGGACAGCATCTCCCTTCTGCTGGAAGCCTTCAAGTTCACCACTGCAGTCTGCAGCCTACACAGATCATCTGAGGATTGTAAAAGTTCTCCAAGGAAGAACAAGAACAAGGCTAATGCATGCACACAAACGCTGATCAAAAGCACTTGATGCTCTTGGACAAAAAGATGTAACCTTCACTTTTGGAAAGACAAGGTGACTATGGCTGTCTCCACAGTACTCGCAGGAAAAAATCCCTGAAGTTTTGTAAAACCTCTTTTCAGGGCTTTGTGAACTCCATTTTTGTTAAGAATTGGGGAACACAGAGAGACCTGTCACTTTTTTTGCAGAATGCCATAGAAACTGCTACACTCACTTCAACAACAGTCCACGTAACCTTCTCTGCAAATACTGACCATATGCAGTTCTGGTTGATACAAACCCCCATTACCTAAGAAAAGGAACAACTCGGCAAGCAGTTTGCAAAGATGAACAACTTAGCACGATTGCGGCTGATGACATGCCCTGACTTTTTTTACCTTCAGCTGTGGGTGCCGTACCTTCCTACCCTCGCACATGCCACTCCAAGCTGCTTGCGTGGAGCTCTCGCACCACCTATGCCAGCAACTGTGCCCAGCCGCCACCCTTCTTCAGCACCATCGCACCTACCACAAGGTAGCTGAATCAGAGGGAAAAGGAGGTCGCCAATGGAGGGAAGTTGTTCCCCCTGACAGCTAAGCTCCGACTCCGGGGTCCCTTATGTCCTTCCCAGGATAGGCAGGAAAACGCCTCGGCGGAGCGCAGCGCTGGGCGGGAGCGGCCGGCAGAGCACCGAGCGCGCTCCCCACTCCCTCCCGCCCGCGCCGCTGCGGAGACCCCGGCTTCGCCGGAATCGGCCACGTGCTGCACGGAGGGCAGCGCGGCAAAGGCGGTCGCCCCTCGTTACCCTAGGAAGGCCGGCCTCGGATCCCCGCTCTCTCCACCGGCACGGGCAGTGCCAGCAGACTGTCGCTGCGGCCGCCGCTGGCCGAAAGCCTCGCCGCGCACCGCCCGGCCGGCCCCGCCGCTCCGCGGGGTCACACGGCACCTGCCGTGGGCGGCAGCCGAGCGACAGCAAGCAGAAGCGCTCACGGCCGCGCCACTCGCCGCCCCGCCCGGGCGCTCCTCTCCTCGCGCTACCACCATGGCGCCGGCCCGCCCCGCCTTCCCCGTCGCCTGCGGCGCAACGCGGGTGCTCCGAGCCACGCAGCACGCGTGCGGCCGGGCCCTGCCGAGCCGCAGGCGGAGCCGGGGCACGGCCCGGGCGGGAGAGCTTCCGGCGAGGCTGGGCGGGCGGCGAGCGCGGCCGAGCGTGAACGCGCCAGGCGGGGTCGGCCGGCGGCGCGATGGGGAGCTAGATGGAGGCGGCAGCACCGCGCGGCATAAAAGAGCTGATCGTCCCGCAGCCGCCCGCTCCGCAGCCCCTCGGCTGCTGTCGAGAAGGGCCCCGGCCCTGGCCGCGCCGGTGGCGAGGTGGCTCCGCAGACCTCAGGCAGCCCTGGCAGGGCAGGGGAGCACTGCGAGCAGCCCCGGCGCCGCGCAGCCGTCTGTAACGCGCGGTGAGAGCCGCCGGCAACTATTTTGCACCTCCCGGGGGGCTGGGGAAGAGCACGGAGACCACGCAGCAGGTCGCTGCCGTTAGGGAAAATTAATCCACCATGCCTGAGGTTTATGTCCGAAAAGGAGACAGAGGAGTCCTGCAACATTCTTCGACTACAGGGAGAGTCCCTGGGGCTTTTCCCATGGGGTCTGTCAAACGGTTGCGGGATGCAGCCCCCTTTTGATGTCAAGTTCCCAGCCACAGCACCCTCTTCCTTTTCCCCACTGGCTGAGGTATTCGGGAGATACAGACTTCCGGAACTGCCTACTCTATGCCCTCCTCTAATATGCACCCCCCTTTTGGCATCGAAAAGGAAGAAAAAAAACCATTTCTAATTCTATTAAGTCTTTGTTGCCTTGCTCTAGGTTCAGGAATTTAACACGGCCCTGATTAATCAACAGTCTCTGATGATTAGTAACAGTTCTAGAGAACTAATCGTTTCTTCTGTTACTTCACTCCCCATAAGTTCCTAGCCTTGTCTACAGGCCGATTCACACGGTCTGTTTGTAAAGACTCATCCATCTCATTCCTTTTAATCCCTCCTTTTTTTATTTAATCTGTATTTGTCTTTACAAACCTTAATTACCATTGATTTAATTTTTTCTTCTTGAGTCTTCTGGGCTTTTGCTATTATTTGCAGTGACATCCTTTTCTGTCCTTTTGTAGTCATTTCTGGATCAGGTAGGCATGGCTGCTAGCAGCATCCCCTTGACCACCTGCTGAAAGAGCTGCACCCAGCATGGTGTCACGCATGGTCAAAAGATTAGAGTTGCTATAGCATAGAAGAGGAGAAATGGTATTCATTTAGCCCAGAGCTGGCCAGTTAACCATGAAAACATGTCCCATTACCATCCTTTCAACACTTGGACAGGTCCATGAGCTGAGGTTATTTCCTCTGTTATTTGACCACTTTTCCGCTGTCATCTGCTTGCAAACAGCAGCTCGAGTCATTTAATTTCCCACAAACTCCTCCTTCTTCTGCTAACAGATAATCTAATACCATCCAATGTTGAAAATGCCACTTTCCTCATTGAAGTGGGTTGCTCAGCAAGACGGTCAAGAGCTGTGGCTGGCTGGTTGGTAATTATTTCTGAGACAGCTTGTACCCTAATTATCTCATTCAAATGATAAATGGGTTCCCAGGCATCTGGGATTAATTCCTTAGGTTTCCAAGTGGCTGGTCCATCATGTTGCGCAACTTGTTCTGGTGGCCATTCATCTTTTCCCCGTTTTGGGGTGCTCCCTGCAGCCAAGGCTGCATCAGCTGACTGCTTTTCTCTAATTAAATCATCACAGATTTGGATTCCTAAGCGATTTCCCTGAATTTGTAGTAGCAAAAAGAACAACGGTCTAATATACCCCAGGGATATACCATATCCCTGACCAGTTTGGAGGTAACCTGAGCTAAGCATGTTGGCCACAAATCCAATCATGTCCTTTCAAAGCCCGTGTTCCATTAGCAAAGGGGCCTTCCTACCCTTGGTCATCAATTGGTAGGTCAAAATACTGCGGGTTTCCCTGGCCTAACGGTCCTCCAACAATAGCTGCCCCACCATAAGGGTCACAGCATTTGCATTTCCAAGCTCCCACACAGGGTTCCCATCTACATTTACATCTGCAAGTTGCTTGCTTGGATTTGGAGCAGAACTCACTAAAAGGCTTTGAGTTCCAATCCGCTGTTGCCATTCCCACTGATAATCACAAACAACATGTCTTCTACTTGTGGGATTTTTGTGGGGACAGCTTAAAAATAGGTGGTCAAAAAAACCCCTTGTCCCTCCGCATTGCTTTACAGGCTTCCAAATGTTTTTGGTAAGAACACCTTACGCAGCTACCATTAGTGAGCTGAACAGCTCTTTGATTGCAATTGTCTTGATATTTGGAACAATTGTAAGGAGGGCAATTGTGGGTCCAAACCCAATTGTTTAAAGCCAGAGGGAAAGTCAATTGACAAACGCCTTTTCCTACATAGACCCGCCCTGTCCTGTTTAGGCAATAAGTGCCTGTTGGAGAAGAATGAAGTGGCCATGTGTTGGGGAGGATGAAAGTTTGGTAAGAAAGTTTCACAGGTATGTAGGCTTGGCAGCAAGGTGTGAGAATGTAGAAGCTGGGGATGAGGTAGAAATGAAAGCAAGTTTTGATATAGAAGAAAAGGTGTTTTGCTGAAACAGTGATCGCTGAGTAACTGAGAAGGCAAAGGTTGGAGATGAGTTGGAAGGAGATTTTTAGGAGCAGGACAAAGGTATGTGATTACAAACAAAGACATGTTTTTCACCAAGTAAGTAAGTCTCAAGAAGAGCATAAGTGAATAGAAAAGGTGTCTTTAGCAAAAAGAAAGATATGGCAGGCAAACAAGAAATGTTGATGTAGCAAGAAGAAGAAAGGTCTAAGAATTTTCCACTGGAAGCTTAAATTGTAACTTACTCTTGTGATTGGATAATAATGACTATAATATGGTGATGGTAGTAGCTATGATAGGCTATAGGCCAATGTCAAGGTATTGTGTATGGTGCTTATTGGTTGTTACGTGCTAAGATACTCGGCAAAGAAAAGTATCGAATGCTCTGTAACTTGAACAGCAAGCGGCTTCAGGTATGCCTACAGCTGGAGCTGGCAGCTATAGGGCTGGCTCTGGATAGCCGCTCCCTGAAATGCTGTAACTTCACCTATGCAATAAACAGCTTTCAAGAGAGCCACCTGAAGTCCAGACATCCTTCGTGAAACCTTCTCCTATAGCCATGGACTTCCTTCTTTGGCCCCAAATCCCGTCCTAGTATGGACCTCATGTCAGGTGTTGAGCCACCACTTAGGTTCAGCTGGGCTAGCCAACCATAGGCACTCTTCAGATCCTCCTGGCCCTCCACAGAGCCAGCAATTGCTAAGGTGAAAAACTTTTGCTACTTTTTCTGCTAAGGCTGCAAACTGATTCTCCCACTCCTGGCCTAAACTTAGCTGACCATATAAAAGTAGAACTAGTAAGGAAAATATTTTAATAATGTGATCTAATTAGCTAGTCTAATTTTCCCGTTGTCTTCTGCAGCACCTGTGGCAATTGAAGACACAGAAACCACTTAACATAAAAGAATCCAGCAAGTATTAGCGCCCCAGTGAGTGGAGATTCTAGAGGAGGGATGCCCATAGAGACTATTTCAGCAGGTGGTCTGTGGGTAGGCACGCAGGGCTTCCTCTGATGTCGAAGCACTGGCTACTGCTCCGGCCCACTCCAGCAGTCACAGCCTCCCGGCCTTCTCCTCCAGCTGAGATGTGCAAATCTCTGAGGCTTCAGAGACCTTGACCCGAGAGTGACGGGTCCACCTGTGTCCAGCTGTCTTCATGGCTGTTTCTGTCGTCAGAGACACTTGGAATGGGCCACGCCATTTCAGAACCACTGGCGCTTCTTTCTGCTCCTTAACTAGGACTCAATCTCCTGGTTGGATGTTACAAGCAGCAAAGTCCAAAGGTGGGGCTTGTGCCAGCTGAGCTTCCTGTTGAAGGGGTTTCACAAGAAGCAGTATCCTGGCCACAGATGGTTTTAAATATACATCACTTACCTCTACTCCCCCACTAGGTTGAGACTTAGCCGGGTAATTCATAACAACGACGGAAAGGGGGAGAACGGAATCCCTCTTCTGGCTCGGGCTCTCATTCTCGCCAAAGCCAATGTCCAAAGCCCTAGCCATGGCATCTTGGTTTCTATTACCAGCTTCAAAAGGTGTTTATTTCTCTAGTCATTGTTTTCTACCCGAGCCGAGCTCTGGGGGTGCCAGGGCCTATGGAGGTTCCATTGTGTTCCTAAAGAAGCCAAAACCCCTTGAAGGATCTTTCCTGTCAAATGAGTTCCCCTATCTGAGTCTATTGCTTCTACAATGCTGTATCTTGGAATGATTTGTTCCAAAAATGCCTTAATACCTGATGCTGTCGTTGCTGAAGCAGTTGGAAATGCTTCTGGCCACCTTGCTAGCTGACATACCATTACCAGAAGACATGAAGCCTTCCCACTTGGGGCATCTCAGGAAAATCCACCTGGCATCTTTGGAAGGGACCTGCAGCCCAAGGCCTCCCTCCCCTGGCAAGTTCCTTTGTAACTTGGCTGTTTGCTTTAGCACAGATCAAGCAACCTTCAACAGCTCGTTCTGCCAGTCTAAAAAGACCCCCAGCAACATCCAGCATGAGGAAGGCTTCTGCCAATCCTCAGGAGGTGCAAGGACTCTCTTCACGGAGTGCTTTTACTATTGGTAGGGCCAAAGCTTCTGGTATCTCTTGTTTGCCATCCCTTGTAAACCAATTATTGCCCTTTTTCTCTGCCACACGGCTTTTAACTGTATCTCAAACTCCTCTGGGAGAAAAGACAGCTTCCCGGCCAGTGATGGAGTCACTGCGAGCAAAGGGGGCATCTTGGAGAGTTCTGGCAGAAGTGTTGCTTTCTGACTTTCTTCATCCACCAAAAAGGAGACAGAGGAGGCCTGTAACATTCTTCAACTACAGGGAGAGGCCATGGGGCTTTTGCCATGGAGTCTCTCAACTGATTGCGGGACGCAGCCCCCTTTTGATGCAAAGTTCCTGGCAACAGCACCCTCGGAGGTACTCGGGAATTACAGACTTCCGGAACTGCCTACTCTAGGCTCCCCTCTAATATGCACCCCCCTCTTGGTATGGAAAAGGAAGAAAACGAAACTATTCCTAATGCTATGAAGTCTTTGCTGCCTTGCTCTAGGTTCAGCAATTTAACACGGCCTTGGCTGAGCAACAGTCTCTGTCGATTAGTAACAGTTTCTAGAACTAAGACTTTCTTCTGTTACGCCCCTACCAGTAAATTCCTAGCCTTGTCTAAGGACGGATTCACACGGTCTCTTTGTAAAGACACATCTATGTTACTCCTTTCACTCCCACACCTTCTTGGCGGTGGGATGGCTCCCCCCGGCACAGCACCTGGCACAAAACCCCCCTATGCGCACACGCACACCTGCACTTACCCTGCACTCCGCTGCACACACACACACACACACACACCTCCCGCACACTAACACCCCCCTCCACATCCCTGCCATGCTACTTGCAGTGGCCCCGCCCCTGCCATCCCGGCCGGCTGGCAGCACTTATTCCTCACATGCCTTGCGTTTCCTTACTGCCCCCTCTGTAGCCTTCCCTCAACCTGCCTTTTCTCCCCTGCCTTGCATTGACTTGCTCACCCATCCCCCACCTGACTTCCTTTCACATTCGTCTAGCTCTGGCCTCACCTTTCCTTTTCCTTCTAGGACCCTCATTGCCTTGACTCGCCTCGCCTCACCAAGCCACCACTTGCCTTGCCCTGCCCTTGAAGCCCTCCCTTGCCTTGCATGACCTTGCTCACCCCTCCCCCACCTGGAATTCAAGACCCCTTTTCAATGCCATTTCATGGCCTTGCCCTGCCCTTTCTGCTCCTCCTAGGAATCTCAAAGCTCTCAAGCATCTCCCGTGTTTCAGGATCACAGGAGAGGAAGACCAGGGGAGGACGCGTGTTGCCACACTCATCTCTATGGGCAGCCTTGGTCTGGGAGCAATCCTTGCATGTCTTGAATCTTGCAAGGGCAATTCACATTTTGCCCTTGAGCTCGGGGACCAGAATGAGAGTTCTTTTGCCTACAAAGGAAAGCAGGTAGCTCAAGTCTTTGAGGTGCAGAGGAGACATGACCCACGCGGGATCAAGGCCACACAAAGCACTTGGTCCTGGCTACTTTTGTGTACCAGCAGTCCTTGAATGTACTTCTCACCTGCCTTGCCTGGCCTTGCCTTGGCAACACAACACTTTCCTTGTCTTGCCCTGCTAGCCCTCTGGAGCCCTGCCCCGCCCTTGACCTGCCTACTGCTTTCCTCCAAGGCCTTGACTTGCCAAGCCCTTCCTGTTTCTGCCTGGCCTTCCCATCAGTGGACTTCTCTTCCTACGGCCAGCCTTGCCTCTAACGTCTGGGCCTTCTCTTGCCTACCACTCCATTTGCTTTCCCCTCACTGCTCTGGCCTTGCTTACCTCTCCCTTGACTTGCCCACAATTGCCTGCACTTGCTTTGCAGCGCCTTGCCTGCATGGAAGGCGAGGGCAAGAGTGGTAGGCAGGGCAAAGCAAAGCCAGCAAGTTGTAGGTAGTGCAAGGCAAGGCAGCAGAGGCAAAGGAAGCAGAGCAAGGGTAGCTTAAGAAGAACTAGACAAGGTACTGAAGGCGAGGCAAGGCCAAGAGACTCGGAGTGCCTTTCCTTGCGAAGGCAAGGACATAGTGCCAGTGTTGCTGGAGCAGATGTTAAGGTAGCACGGGGAGGAATAGAAAGTGCTGAGAACAGCGTGTGTGCTGCTAGTTTGAGGGGTGCAGTTGAAGTTGCAGGCAGCAAGATCTTCCTCAGCTGCCACTGTTTTGAGCTCTGTTTTTGCCAGATGGTTTCAAGTTGGTGGGCAGAATCTGCGAGAGGGCAAAGATTGGTTTGGGCCAAAGAGGTTTGTCTGCCTCTTGGAGTGCGGTATAAAGAAGAGTCCGCTCTTGGAAGGGGAAGATGAGGGAAATCTTTTTGTCCTGAGGTGCTGTTGATTTGAGTGCAGGGACGTTTGCAACTTGCCTCTGCCCTTGGGGTGGTTTCGAGCAGCGCCAGGCGCTTGGCCTTCTTTTGCAAGTCGTCAGCGCCATCGTGTGCTTGTTTCGAGGAGCGCTGACAGTGCCGGGGAAAAAGCCAAGCGCTTCGCTGGCGCCGCCCCAAGTCGTGTGCGAGCAGTTGCTGGAAGAGCTCCGCTGTGCATCCTGCCTCTTGGAGACACAAAAGAATGTGATCCTGCGCGTAGCGGGGAAGCAAGAGGAATCTTTTCATTGTTGGCTGTGCAGTTACTAAGCGGCAAAAGTCAAGGCAGCTGCAGCACGGCCTCTTTCTTTCAGAACCTTTTCTGTGCCATCATGAACATGCTCAACATGCAACTCGCACCCACTGAACTGCATCAAAGGTCCTGGAGAGACGCACTTTCCTTCAAGCTCTAGCTACCATCCTACCCTCCACCTCTCGCCGATCCCAAAGCCCTTCCGAACATCCAGCAGCTGCACGCAGAGAACAAGTGCTAGAAGAAGGCGTTGGCCTTCAGAGTCCCTCTAAAGTCTGTAAACTAGGCGGAACATTGCAGTGACCAGCACTTTCCTTCGCAACTATCTACAGAGCGTCATCACATTCTCTCAGAGTGGCTAAAGTCCGCCCTTGCAGCACAGCAGCGTTTCCGGCCACAGTTCGGACTGAGAGATGGGCCAGGTGAGAAAGCATTTGTTGACTATCCCTCGTCTCTGGAAGACTTGATACTCGCAGCGCAATCACGTGCACACACCTTCAGTGTGGCCAAGTTCAAGCAGCTAGAGCTCACAGAGACGGGAGAGTGAGGAGAGAAGCCGTTCCAAAAGTACCGTGTACTTACAGCAGCATTCAAACTGTGCACAGCACTCTACAGCACTGTAGACCGTGGCTTCTCTGACAAGACGTGCCATCCCATTGTTGGCTCTCGCAGCTCGCTTGCTAGCTGCTCTCCTGAAGAAAAGAACTGGGAGGAAAAGCCAATGCTGGGCTGCACCTTCCCCTTGCCTCACGTAAAGCCACTTCAACTCCCCGCTGCACTCTCTACTTCCCCTCTCCTTGGCATCGACCACTGGGTTTTCTGCATCTCGGAGCCCAAAGGTAAGCGCCAGTGTTCCCAGGGATGCTTGGAAGAGGGAGAAGTAGTAGCACAAGTAGCTGCCGTTGAACTTCCTCCTTCTCAATGCTAACGTGAAGTCGGCAGGCAGGCGAGCGCCAGCCACGCTCCTTTCTCAGTTTGTACGCTGCGGACACGAGCCCGGTGCTCCGGCGCCTTCGTTCGGCCTCTTTAGTAGCCATGTCGCGCTTTCATTCTGCCGGAGTCGAAGCGTCGTCTACTTGTGGCACAAAGAGCACGGTGCCGGCAGCCAAATGCTCCAGCCGACTGCTTCTGCCGACACACGCCTGGGCTATGCACTTTGCCTCTCAGCGCCATACAGCAGCACATTCGCTCTAAATGTAAAGGGAAAGATTCTCGCCTACGTCTGGCACAGAGAACAGCTTTAGTTCAACGGGCTTACCCAGAGCATGCCCCCGGACGCGTGGAAACCTGTATTTGCACCACATTCCAGTCGCAGTCCTCTTTCCTTTACAGGCTGCACAGCGCCGGCAGATGGCCCGTGCGCTCTGCACCTGCCTTCTCACTTCCAAGTAGCACCGCGCACATTAGAGCCTTGCAGGGAGAGAAGACGCGGCTAGGCGTCTCGCACAGAAGAACGTGGCAGGGCGAAAAGGTGTTCTTCTTTTGTCTTCCTCGTCGCCCAGAGTGTGCTGCTGTGTTGAAAGTCTTGGCCAGCGAAAAGCTACACCAGCAAGTGTTTCTCTCCTGATGCATTGCGCTGAGCGAGAGCTGAGGAAAATCCTTGCACAGCACCCTGTGGATGCGTGCAGTACACACGCTGAAGAGCGGCACGGCTAAAAGTCATCGCTGGGCTTCAGTTCTGTCCAGAGCACAGAAGGCGAAGAACGAAGCAGCTGGGCACCGGCTGCATGTACATAGTGGAGCGAATTTCACATGTCCAGCCAAGAGCTGCTTCACAAGCAGATTCAGCTGAGAATGCTCTGGCTGCTTCACAAAGGAAGGTGCTGTGTTGCACTCCTGGACACTACCTGGTCAGAAGCAGTTTCTTACACCTTCAATGCTGCAGAGTCCATGCAGCTGGAGCACCCCCAGAAGGATGCGTCCAGCTGGAAGGCGTTCCTCAAGTACCCCCCTCTTCCAAGTAGCCTTGAAACTGAGCACAACACACTGCCTAGGCAGCTTCCTTCTCAGATAGGCGTGCCGTCACACTATTCACTCTCGCAGCTCCGTTGCCCACTTGCAGCAGCTGCTCCCAAAGATAAAAACTCCAGAAGTAAAAGCCACTGCTGGGCTGCCCTTTCCCCTTGCCTCACGTGAAGCACCAGAAACTGTCCGCTGCACTCTCGATTTCCTTTCTTCGTCGCATCTACCACTGTTATCTCTGCATCTCGAAGCATAAGCCCCGGCACAATTCTTTCCAGGGAAAGCTGGAAGACAAATAGGTAGCAGCACAAGTAGCTGCAAGTTGAACTTTAAGTTTCCAGCTGCTAACGTGAATCCGAAAACAAGCGAGTGGCAGGCACGCTTCCTCTTGCAGCCTGGGCGATGCACACACCAGCTCGGTGCTCTGCCTTCATTCTTACGCCCTTCGTAGCAGGTCGCGCTTTCGTTTTGCTGGAGACGACCCGTCGTCTACTTCTCGCGCAGAGAGCGCGGTGCCGGCAGCCAAAAGCTGCAGGCTGCTGCTTCTGCCGAAACACACCTTGGCTATGCAATTTCTCTCTAGCGCTGAAGTAGCACCACATTCTCTTTGCTTTGTAGCCAGCATCTTTGCGGAAAGATTCTCGGCTACGTCTGGCACAGAGAACAGCTTTAGTTCAACGGGCTTAGCCGGAGCTTGCCCCGACGCGTGGCAACTTGTATTTGCACCACATTGCAGTGGCAGTCCTCTTTCCTTTACAGGCTGCACAACGCCGGCAGATGGCCCGTGCGCTCTGCACCTGCCTTCTCACTTCCAAGTAGCACCGCGCACATTAGAGCCTTGCAGGGAGAGAAGACGCGGCTAGGCGTCTCGCCCAGAAGAACGTGGCAGGGCGAAAAGGTGTTCTTCTTTTGTCTTCCTCGTCGCCCAGAGTGTGCTGCTGTGTTGAAAGTCTTGGCCAGCGAAAAGCTACACCAGCAAGTGTTTCTCTCCTGATGCATTGCGCTGAGCGAGAGCTGAGGAAAATCCTTGCACAGCACCCTGTGGATGCGTGCAGTACACACGCTGAAGAGCGGCACGGCTAAAAGTCATCGCTGGGCTTCAGTTCTGTCCAGACAGCAGAAGGCGAAGAACGAAGCAGCTGGGCACCGGCTGCATGTACATAGTGGAGCGAATTTCACATGTCCAGCCAAGAGCTGCTTCACAAGCAGATTCAGCTGAGAATGCTCTGGCTGCTTCACAAAGGAAGGCGCAGCTGTTGCACTCCTGGACACTACCTGGCCAGTAGCAGGTTCTTACACCTTCAATGCTGTAGAGTCCATGCAGCTGGAGCACCCGCAGAAGGACGCGTCCAGCTAGAAGGCGTTCTTCAAGTACCCCCCTCTTCCAAGTAGCCTTGAAACTGAGCACAACACACTGCGGCTCGGCAGCTTTCTTCTCTCACACTATTCACTCTTGCAGCTCCCTTGCCCACTTGCAGCAGCTGCTCCCAAAGAAAAAGGCTCCAGAAGTAAAAGCCACTGCTGGGCTGCCCTTTCCCCTTGCCTCACGTCAAGCACCTGAAACTGTCCGCTGCACTCTCCTTTCTCCGCCGTATGGCGAAGCATAAACCTAACCGCAATTGTTTCCAGGGCAAAGCTGGAAGAGAAATAAGTAGCAGCACAAGTAGCTGCAAGTTGAACTTTAAGTTTCCAGCTGCTAACGTGAATCCGAAAACAAGCGAGTGACAGGCACGCTTCCTCTTGCAGCCTGGGCGATGCACACACCAGCTCGGTGCTCTGCCTTCATTCTTAAGCCCTTCGTAGCAGGTCGCGCTTTCGTTTTGCTGGAGACGACCCGTCGTCTACTTCTCGCGCAGAGAGCACGGTGCCGGCAGCCAAATGCTGCAGGCTGCTGCTTCTGCCGAAACACGCCTGGGCTATGCAATTTCTCTCTAGCGCTGAAGTAACACCACATTCTCTTTGCTTTGTAGCCAGCATCTTTACGGAAAGCTTCTCGGCTACGTCTGGCACAGGGAACAGTTTTATTTTAACCGGCTTAGCCGGAGCTTGCCCCCGGACGCGTGGGAACTTGTATTTGCACCACATTCCAGTGGCAGTCCTCTTTCCTTTACAGGCTGCACAACGCCGGCAGATGGCAGTGCTTCTCTGCACCTGCCTTCTCACTTCCAAGTAGCACCGCGCACATTAGAGCCTTGCAGGGAGAGAAGACGCGGCTAGGCGTCTCGCACAGAAGAACGTGGCAGGGCGAAAAGATATTCTTCCTTTCTCTTTCTTCTTGCCCGAATTGTGCTGCTGTGTTGAAAGTCTTGGCCAGCGAAAAGCTACTCCAGCAAGTGTTTCTCTCCTGACGCATTTCGCTGAGCGAGAGCTACGCGGACAGTTTGGACCCTGTGGAACAGCAAGAAAATGAATGTACGTCGAGCTGAGGAAAATCCGTGCACAGCGCACTGTGGCCGCGTGCAGTGTTCGCGCTGAAGAGCGGCAAAGCTCAAAGGCATCGCTGGGCTTCAGTTCAGTCCAGACAGCAGAAGGCGAAGAACGAAGCAGCTGAGCACCGGCTGCATGTGCTCAGTGAAGCGAATTTCACATGTCCAGCCAAGAGCTGCTTCACAAGCAGATTCAGCTGAGAATGCTCTGGCTGCTTCACAAAGGGAGGCGCAGCTGTTGCACTCCTGGACACTACCTGGCCAGTAGCAGTTTCTTACACCTTCAATGCTGCAGAGTCCATGCAGCTGGAGCACCCCCAGAAGGACGCGTCCAGCTAGAAGGCGTTCCTCAAGTACCCCCCTCTTCCAAGTAGCCTTGAAACTGAGCACAACACACTGCGGCTCGGCAGCTTTCTTCTCTCACACTATTCACTCTTGCAGCTCCCTTGCCCACTTGCAGCAGCTGCTCCCAAAGAAAAAGGCTCCAGAAGTAAAAGCCACTGCTGGGCTGCCCTTTCCCCTTGCCTCACGTCAAGCACCTGAAACTGTCCGCTGCACTCTCTATTCCCATTCTCCGTCGCATCTACCACTGTAATGTCTGCATCTCGAAGCATAAGCCCCGGCACAATTCTTTCCAGGGAAAGCTGGAAGAGAAATAGGTAGCAGCACATGTAGCTGCAAGTTGAACTTTCTGTTTTCAACTGCTAATTCGAATCTGAAAACAAGCGAGTGACAGGCACGCTTCCTCTTGCAGCCTGTGCTATGCACACACCAGCTAGGTGCTTCTGCCTTCATTCTTATGCTCTTCGTACCATTTCGTTCTTTTCATTCTGCCGGAGTCGAACCGTCGTCATCTTGTCGCACAGAGGGCACGCCGGCAGAGAAACCCTCCAGAGAAACGCTCCGGGTTGCTGTCTCTTCCGAAACACACCTGGGCTGTGCACTTTCCTTCGCTGCCCTTGGTAGCACCACATTCTCTTTGCTTTGTAGCCTGAATGTAAAGGGAAAGAGTCTCAGCTACGTCTGGCACCGAGAACAGCTCTAGTTCAACGGGCTTACCCGGCGCTTACCCCGACGCGTGGGAACTTGTATTTGCACCACATTCCAGGGGTAGTCTTTCTTTCCTTTACAGCCTGCACAGCGCCGGCAGATGGCAGTGCTTCTCTGCACCTGCCTTCTCACTTCCAAGTAGCACCGCGCACATTAGAGCCTTGCAGGGGGCAAAGACGTGGATAGATGTGTGGCAGAGAAAATCGTGCAAAGACGAAAAGATGGTCTTCTTTTGCCCTCCTCGTCGCCCAGATTGTGCTGCTGTGCTGAAAGCGTGCGTTTTATTACCCCTTCTCGCAGTAAGACTATGTGCTGCGTTGCAACTGTTGGCCAGCGGAAGGCTAATGCAGCAAGTGCTTCTCTCCTGACACATTTCTCTGAGCGAGAGCTTGTGCGGACAGTTGGGCTCTGCGAAGCAGAAAGGCTGTACTTGCACGTAGCGCTGAGGAAAATCCGTGCACTGCGCACTGTGGATGCGTGCAGTACACACACTGAAGAGAGCCAAAGCTGAATGCTTCAGTTCTGTCCAGCGCCGGTAAGGGAGAAGAACGCAGCCCCAGGCCACTGGGCTGGTGTGTGCGATGACTAGGAGCTTTGCCGCTCTTCTGCTTGTATACTGCACGCATGCACAGTGCGCAGTGCACGGATTTTCCTCAGCTCTCGCTCAGCAAAATGCATCAGGAGGGAAGCACATGATGGATTAGCCTTGCACTGGCCAACAGTTCCAACGCAGCACCACAGTCTTCTTGCGAGAAGGGGTAATAAAACACATGTATTGTCCCGGAACAGTTCTCTGGGCGAGCCGTAGCCGAGAAGCTTTCCCTTAAGATAAAGACCACAACGCAGACAGAATGTTGTGCTACCTAGCGCTAGAGAGAAATTGCATAGCCCAGGCGTGTTTCGGCAGAAGCAGCAGCCTGCAGCATTTCGCTGCCGGCACCGCGCTCTCTGCGCGAGAAGTAGACGACGGGTCGTCTCCAGCAAAACGAAAGCGCGACCTGCTACGAGGAGCGTAAGAACGAAGGCAGAGCACGGAGCTGCTGTGTGCATCGCACAGGCTGCAAGAGGAAGCGTGCCTGCCACTCGCTTGTTTTCGGATTCATCTTAGCAGTTGGAAACTTGCAGCTACTTGTGCTGCTACCTATTTGTCTTCCAGCTTTCCCAGGAGAGAACTGTGCCGGGGTTTATGCTTCGAGATGCAGACATTACAGTGGTAGATGCGACGGAGAATGGAAATAGAGAGTGCAGCGGACAGTTTCTGGTGCTTCACGTGAGGCAAGGGGAAAGGGCAGTCCAGCAGTGGCTTTTACTTCTGGAGCCTTTTTCTTTGGGAGCAGCTGCTGCAAGTGGGCAAACGGAGCTGCGAGAGTGCATAATGTGACGGCACGTCTATCTGAGAAGGAAGCTGCCGAGCCGCAGTGTGTTGTGCTCAGTTTCAAGGCTACTTGGAAGAGGGGGGTACTTGAGGAACGCCTTCTAGCTGGACGCGTCCTTCTGCCTGTGCTCCAGCTGCATGGACTCTGCAGCATTGAAGGTGTAAGAACCTGCTTCTGACCACGTAGTGTCCAGGAGTGCAACACAGCACCTTCCTTTGTGAAGCAGCCAGAGCATTCTCAGCTGAATCTGCTTGTGAAGCAGCTCTTGGCTGGACATGTGAAATTCGCTCCACTATGTACATGCAGCCGGTGCCCAGCTGCTTCGTTCTTCACCTTCTGCTGTCTGGACAGAACTGAAGCCCAGCGATGACTTTTAGCCGTGCCGCTCTTCAGCGTGTGTACTGCACGCATCCACAGGGTGCTGTGCAAGGATTTTCCTCAGCTCTCGCTCAGCGCAATGCATCAGGAGAGAAACACTTGCTGGTGTAGCTTTTCGCTGGCCAAGACTTTCAACACAGCGGCACACTCTGGGCGACGAGGAAGACAAAAGAAGAACACCTTTTCGCCCTGCCACGTTCTTCTGGGCGAGACGCCTAGCCGCGTCTTCTCTCCCTGCAAGGCTCGAATGTGCGCGGTGCTACTTGGAAGTGAGAAGGCAGGTGCAGAGCGCACGGCCATCTGCCGGCGCTGTGCAGCCTGTAAAGGAAAGAAGACTACCCCTGGAATGTGGTGCAAATACGAGTTCCCACACGTCGGGGGCATGCTCTGGGTAAGCCCGTTGAACTAGAGCTGTTCTCTGTGCCAGACGTAGCCGAGAATCTTTCCCTTTACATTTAGAGCTGTATGTCGCTGAGAGGGAAAGTGCATAGCCCAGGCGTGTGTCGGCAGAAGCAGTCGGCTGGAGCATTTGGCTGCCGGCACCGTGCTCTCTGTGCCACAAGTAGACGACGCTTCGACTCCGGCAGAATGAAAGCGCCACATGGCTACTAAAGAGGCCGAACGAAGGCGCCGGAGCACCGGGCTCGTGTCCGCAGCGTACAAACTGAGAAAGGAGCGTGGCTGGCGCTCGCCTGCCTGCCGACTTCACGTTAGCATTGAGAAGGAGGAAGTTCAACGGCAGCTACTTGTGCTACTACTTCTCCCTCTTCCAAGCATCCCTGGGAACACTGGCGCTTACCTTTGGGCTCCGAGATGCAGAAAACACAGCGGTCGATGGCAAGGAGAGGGGAAGTAGAGAGTGCAGCGGGGAGTTGAAGTGGCTTTACGGGAGGCAAGGGGAAGGTGCAGCCCAGCATTGGCTTTTCCTCCTAGTTCTTTTCTTCAGGAGAGCAGCTAGCAAGCGAGCTGCGAGAGCCAACAATGGGATGGCACGTCTTGTCAGAGAAGCCACGGTCTACAGTGCTGTAGAGTGCTGTGCACAGTTTGAATGCTGCCCTAAGTACACGGTACTTTTGGAACGGCTTCTCTCCTGACTCTCCCGTCTCTGTGAGCTCTAGCTGCTTGAACTTGGCCACACTGAAGGTGTGTGCACGTGATTGCGCTGCGAGTATCAAGTCTTCCAGAGACGAGGGATAGTCAACAAATGCTTTCTCACCTGGCCCATCTCTCAGTCCGAACTGTGGCCGGAAACGCTGCTGTGCTGCAAGGGCGGACTTTAGCCACTCTGAGAGAATGTGATGACGCTCTGTAGATAGTTGCGAAGGAAAGTGCTGGTCACTGCAATGTTCCGCCTAGTTTACAGACTTTAGAGGGACTCTGAAGGCCAACGCCTTCTTCTAGCACTTGTTCTCTGCGTGCAGCTGCTGCATGTTTGGAAGGGCTTTGGGATCGGCGAGAGGTGGAGGGTAGGATGGTAGCTAGAGCTTGAAGGAAAGTGCGTCTCTCCAGGACCTTTGATGCAGTTCAGTGGGTGCGAGTTCCATGTTGAGCATGTTCATGATGGCACAGAAAAGGTTCTGAAAGAAAGAGGCCGTGCTGCAGCTGCCTTGACTTTTGCCGCTTAGAAACTGCACAGCCAACAATGAAAAGATTCCTCTTGCTTCCCCGCTACGCGCAGGATCACATTCTTTTGTGTCTCCAAGAGGCAGGATGCACAGCGGAGCTCTTCCAGCAACTGCTCGCACACGACTTGGGGCGGCGCCAGCGAAGCGCTTGGCTTTTTCCCCGGCACTGTCAGCGCTCCTCGAAACAAGCACACGATGGCGCTGACGACTTGCAAAAGAAGGCCAAGCGCCTGGCGCTGCTCGAAACCACCCCAAGGGCAGAGGCAAGTTGCAAACGTCCCTGCAGTCAAATCAACAGCACCTCAGGACAAAAAGATTTCCCTCATCTTCCCCTTCCAAGAGCGGACTCTTCTTTATACCGCACTCCAAGAGGCAGACAAACCTCTTTGGCCCAAACCAATCTTTGCCCTCTCGCAGATTCTGCCCACCAACTTGAAACCATCTGGCAAAAACAGAGCTCAAAACAGTGCGGGCTGAGGAAGATCTTGCTGCCTGCAACTTCAACTGCACCCCCCAAACTAGCAGCACACACGCTGTTCTCAGCACTTTCCTTCTCAGCTCTAGGTACCATCCTAAGCCTTCCCTCTCCCAGAGTCAGCATCCAAAGACAACGGCACCACGGACTGCTCACACACTAAAGGCACCAGGACAAAAGGCTCACAAGCTTGGCCTTTGCATTCCCACGGACAGCTCAACAGCTCTAAGCCAGAGAGAGCTCTGCCTCTTGGGAAAAGCCTTTAAAATCCCTAAGAGCACCTGATGTGCACATCCAAACCTGCTTTCCTTGCCAAAGAGAGCAACTACAAGCCCATCTCCAAAGAAACGGCATCCCCTCCTCCAAAATACAACACATCCATCCACTGAGCCACCTCCAGTATAGAATAGATCCAACAATTGCCCCTACACGCCCAGGGGCCAGAAGAGAAATGTCTTGCTGGACTATTCCTCCCCATGCTACCTTAACATCTGCTCCAGCAACACTGGCACTATGTCCTTGCCTTGGCAAGGAAAGGCACTCCGAGTCTCTTGGCCTTGCCTTGCCTTCAGTACCTTGTCTAGTTCTTCTTAAGCTACCCTTGCTCTGCTTCCTTTGCCTCTGCTGCCTTGCCTTGCACTACCTACAACTTGCTGGCTTTGCTTTGCCCTGCCTACCACTCTTGCCCTCGCCTTCCATGCAGGCAAGGCGCTGCAAAGCAAGTGCAGGCAATTGTGGGCAAGTCAAGGGAGAGGTAAGCAAGGCCAGAGCAGTGAGGGGAAAGCAAATGGAGTGGTAGGCAAGAGAAGGCCCAGACGTTAGAGGCAAGGCTGGCCGTAGGAAGGGAAGTCCACTGATGGGAAGGCCAGGCAGAAACAAGAAGGGCTCGGCAATCCAAGGCCCTGGAGGAAAGCGGTAGGCAGGTCAAGGTCGGGGCATGGACGTGCAAAGGAATGCAAGGCTCCAGAGAGCTAGCAGGGCAAGGCAAGGAAACTGTTGTGTTGCCAAGGCAAGGCAAGGATAGGCAAGGCAGGTGAGAAGTACATTCGAGGACTGCTGGCACACAAAAGCGGCCAGGACCAAGTGCTCTGTGTGGCCTTGCTTGGCGAGGCGAGGCAAGGCAATGAGGGTCCTAGAAGGAAAAGGAAAGGTGAGGCCAGAGCTAGACGAATGTGAAAGGAAGTCAGGTGGGGGATGGGTGAGCAAGTCAATGCAAGGCAGGGGAGAAAAGGCAGGTTGAGGGAAGGCTACAGAGAGGGCAGCAAGGAAATGCAAGGCATGGGGAAGCACGTGAGGAGTGGGTGCTGCCAGCCGGCCGGGATGGCAGGGGCGGGGCCACTGCAAGTAGCATGGCGGGGAGGTGGAGGGGGGTGTTAGTGTGCGGGAGGTGTGTGTGTGTGTGTGCAGCGGAGTGCAGGGTAAGTGCAGGTGTGTGTGTATGTGCATAGGGGGGTTTTGTGCCAGGTGCTGTGCCGGGGGGAGCCGTCCTACCGCCAAGAAGGTGTGGGAGTGAAAGGAGTAACATAGATGTGTCTTTACAAAGAGACCGTGTGAATCCGTCCTTAGACAAGGCTGGGAATTTACTGGTAGGGGCGTAACAGAAGAAAGTCTTAGTTCTAGAAACTGTTACTAATCGACAGAGACTGTTGCTCAGCCAAGGCCGTGTTAAATTGCTGAACCTAGAGCAAGGCAGCAAAGACTTCATAGCATTAGGAATAGTTTCGTTTTCTTCCTTTTCCATACCAAGAGGGGGGTGCATATTAGAGGGGAGCCTAGAGTAGGCAGTTCCGGAAGTCTGTAATTCCCGAGTACCTCCGAGGGTGCTGTTGCCAGGAACTTTGCATCAAAAGGGGGTTGCGTCCCGCAATCAGTTGAGAGACTCCATGGCAAAAGCCCCATGGCCTCTCCCTGTAGTTGAAGAATGTTACAGGCCTCCTCTGTCTCCTTTTTGGTGGATGAAGAAAGTCAGAAAGCAACACTTCTGCCAGAACTCTCCAAGATGCCCCCTTTGCTCGCAGTGACTCCATCACTGGCCGGGAAGCTGTCTTTTCTCCCAGAGGAGTTTGAGATACAGTTAAAAGCCGTGTGGCAGAGAAAAAGGGCAATAATTGGTTTACAAGGGATGGCAAACAAGAGATACCAGAAGCTTTGGCCCTACCAATAGTAAAAGCACTCCGTGAAGAGAGTCCTTGCACCTCCTGAGGATTGGCAGAAGCCTTCCTCATGCTGGATGTTGCTGGGGGTCTTTTTAGACTGGCAGAACGAGCTGTTGAAGGTTGCTTGATCTGTGCTAAAGCAAACAGCCAAGTTACAAAGGAACTTGCCAGGGGAGGGAGGCCTTGGGCTGCAGGTCCCTTCCAAAGATGCCAGGTGGATTTTCCTGAGATGCCCCAAGTGGGAAGGCTTCATCTCTTCTGGTAATGGTATGTCAGCTAGCAAGGTGGCCAGAAGCATTTCCAACTGCTTCAGCAACGACAGGATCAGGTATTAAGGCATTTTTGGAACAAATCATTCCAAGATACAGCATTGTAGAAGCAATAGACTCAGATAGGGGAACTCATTTGACAGGAAAGATCCTTCAAGGGGTTTTGGCTTCTTTAGGAACACAATGGAACCTCCATAGGCCCTGGCACCCCCAGAGCTCGGCTCGGGTAGAAAACAATGACTAGAGAAATAAACACCTTTTGAAGCTGGTAATAGAAACCAAGATGCCATGGCTAGGGCTTTGGACATTGGCTTTGGCGAGAATGAGAGCCCGAGCCAGAAGAGGGATTCCGTTCTCCCCCTTTCCGTCGTTGTTATGAATTACCCGGGTAAGTCTCAACCTAGTGGGGGAGTAGAGGTAAGTGATGTATATTTAAAACCATCTGTGGCCAGGATACTGCTTCTTGTGAAACCCCTTCAACAGGAAGCTCAGCTGGCACAAGCCCCACCTTTGGACTTTGCTGCTTGTAACATCCAACCAGGAGATTGAGTCCTAGTTAAGGAGCAGAAAGAAGCGCCAGTGGTTCTGAAATGGCGTGGCCCATTCCAAGTGTCTCTGACGACAGAAACAGCCATGAAGACAGCTGGACACAGGTGGACCCGTCACTCTCGGGTCAAGGTCTCTGAAGCCTCAGAGATTTGCACATCTCAGCTGGAGGAGAAGGCCGGGAGGCTGTGACTGCTGGAGTGGGCCGGAGCAGTAGCCAGTGCTTCGACATCAGAGGAAGCCCTGCGTGCCTACCCACAGACCACCTGCTGAAATAGTCTCTATGGGCATCCCTCCTCTAGAATCTCCACTCACTGGGGCGCTAATACTTGCTGGATTCTTTTATGTTAAGTGGTTTCTGTGTCTTCAATTGCCACAGGTGCTGCAGAAGACAACGGGAAAATTAGACTAGCTAATTAGATCACATTATTAAAATATTTTCCTTACTAGTTCTACTTTTATATGGTCAGCTAAGTTTAGGCCAGGAGTGGGAGAATCAGTTTGCAGCCTTAGCAGAAAAAGTAGCAAAAGTTTTTCACCTTAGCAATTGCTGGCTCTGTGGAGGGCCAGGAGGATCTGAAGAGTGCCTATGGTTGGCTAGCCCAGCTGAACCTAAGTGGTGGCTCAACACCTGACATGAGGTCCATACTAGGACGGGATTTGGGGCCAAAGAAGGAAGTCCATGGCTATAGGAGAAGGTTTCACGAAGGATGTCTGGACTTCAGGTGGCTCTCTTGAAAGCTGTTTATTGCATAGGTGAAGTTACAGCATTTCAGGGAGCGGCTATCCAGAGCCAGCCCTATAGCTGCCAGCTCCAGCTGTAGGCATACCTGAAGCCGCTTGCTGTTCAAGTTACAGAGCATTCGATACTTTTCTTTGCCGAGTATCTTAGCACGTAACAACCAATAAGCACCATACACAATACCTTGACATTGGCCTATAGCCTATCATAGCTACTACCATCACCATATTATAGTCATTATTATCCAATCACAAGAGTAAGTTACAATTTAAGCTTCCAGTGGAAAATTCTTAGACCTTTCTTCTTCTTGCTACATCAACATTTCTTGTTTGCCTGCCATATCTTTCTTTTTGCTAAAGACACCTTTTCTATTCACTTATGCTCTTCTTGAGACTTACTTACTTGGTGAAAAACATGTCTTTGTTTGTAATCACATACCTTTGTCCTGCTCCTAAAAATCTCCTTCCAACTCATCTCCAACCTTTGCCTTCTCAGTTACTCAGCGATCACTGTTTCAGCAAAACACCTTTTCTTCTATATCAAAACTTGCTTTCATTTCTACCTCATCCCCAGCTTCTACATTCTCACACCTTGCTGCCAAGCCTACATACCTGTGAAACTTTCTTACCAAACTTTCATCCTCCCCAACACATGGCCACTTCATTCTTCTCCAACAGGCACTTATTGCCCAAACAGGACAAGGGCGGGTCTATGTAGGAAAAGGCGTTTGTCAATTGACTTTCCCTCTGGCTTTAAACAATTGGGTTTGGACCCACAATTGCCCTCCTTACAATTGTTCCAAATATCAAGACAATTGCAATCAAAGAGCTGTTCAGCTCACTAATGGTAGCTGCGTAAGGTGTTCTTACCACACTTACCAAAACATTTGGAAGCCTGTAAAGCAATGCGGAGGGACAAGGGGTTTTTTTGACCACCTATTTTTAAGCTGTCCCCACAAAAATCCCACAAGTAGAAGACATGTTGTTTGTGATTATCAGTGGGAATGGCAACAGCGGATTGGAACTCAAAGCCTTTTAGTGAGTTCTGCTCCAAATCCAAGCAAGCAACTTGCAGATGTAAATGTAGATGGGAACCCTGTGTGGGAGCTTGGAAATGCAAATGCTGTGACCCTTATGGTGGGGCAGCTATTGTTGGAGGACCGTTAGGCCAGGGAAATCCGCAGTATTTTGACCCACCAATTGATGACCAAGGGTAGGAAGGCCCCTTTGCTAATGGAACACGGGCTTTGAAAGGACATGATTGGATTTGTGGCCAACATGCTTAGCTCAGGTTACCTCCAAACTGGTCAGGGATATGGTATATCCCTGGGGTATATTAGACCGTTGTTCTTTTTGCTACTACAAATTCAGGGAAATCGCTTAGGAATCCAAATCTGTGATGATTTAATTAGAGAAAAGCAGTCAGCTGATGCAGCCTTGGCTGCAGGGAGCACCCCAAAACGGGGAAAAGATGAATGGCCACCAGAAGAAGTTACGCAACATGATGGACCAGCCACTTGGAAACCTAAGGAATTAATCCCAGATGCCTGGGAACCCATTTATCATTTGAATGAGATAATTAGGGTACAAGCTGTCTCGGAAATAATTACCAACCAGCCAGCCACAGCTCTTGACCGTCTTGCTGAGCAACCCACTTCAATGAGGAAAGCGGTATTTCAACATTGGATGGTATTAGATTATCTGTTAGCAGAAGAAGGAGGAGTTTGTGGGAAATTAAATGACTCGAGCTGTTGTTTGCAAGCAGATGACAGCGGAAAAGTGGTCAAACAAATAACAGAGGAAATAACCTCAGCTCATGGACCTGTCCAAGTGTTGAAAGGATGGTAATGGGACATGTTTTCCTGGCTAACTGGCCAGCTATGGGCTGAATTGTTACAGCAGGGATTACTGTAACACGCCTATATCAAACCAGGAATCCCGTGGAAAAGAAGTAGATATGGACAGATTGGTGGTAGATGTTTCAGAGGTCTTTATTTCTCCAGCCACATGGCCGGGGCTCTGCTCAGGAACTCCCCCAGTCACGGGACCCGAGGGTCCTTGGCCACACCGGGGAACACAAACCAACCAAGGGGGAATGAAGCTGACCAGGGGCAGGGAAACCCCGTGTCTCCCCCCCAGGGCCCATCGCCCAGGGCTCCATGGCAGGGGGGGAGACCCCAACACTAAATGAATGCCATTTCTCCTCTTCTATGCTATAGCAACTCTAATCTTTTGACCATACGTGACACCATGCTGGGTGCAGCTCTTTCAGCAGGTAGCAGCCATGCCTACCTGATCCAGAAACGACTACAAAAGGACAGAAGAGGATGTCACTGCAAATAATAGCAAAAGCCCAGAAGACTCAAGAAGAAAAAATTAAATCAATGGTAATTAAGGTTTGTAAAGACAAATACAGATTAAATAAAAAAAGGAGGGATTAAAAGGAATGAGATGGATGAGTCTTTACAAACAGACCGTGTGAATCGGCCTGTAGACAAGGCTAGGAACTTATGCGGAGTGAAGTAACAGAAGAAACGATTAGTTCTCTAGAACTGTTACTAATCATCAGAGACTGTTGATTAATCAAGGCCGTGTTAAATTCCTGAACCTAGAGCAAGGCAACAAAGACGTAATAGAATTAGGAATGGTTTCTTTTTCTTTCTTTTCGATGCCAAAAGGGGGGTGCATATTAGAGGAGGGCATAGAGTAGGCAGTTCCGGAAGTCTGTATCCCCCTAATACCTCAGCCAGTGGAGAAAAGGAAGAGGGCGTTGTGGCCGGGAACTTGGCATCAAAAAGGGGCTGCATCCCGCAACCGTTTGACAGACCCCATGGGAAAAGCCCCAGGGACTCTCCCTGTAGTCGAAGAATGTTGCAGGACTCCTCTGTCTCCTTTTCGGACATCAACCTCAGGCATGGTGGATTAATTTTCCCTAACGGCAGCGACCTGCTGCGTGGTCTCCGTGCTCCTCCCCAGCCCCCCGGGAGGTGCAAAATAGTTCCCGGCGGCTCCCACCGCGCGTTACAGACGGCTGCGCGGCCCCAGGGCTGCCCGCAGTGCTCCCCTGCCCCGCCAGGGCTGCCTGAGGTCTGCGGAGCCACCTCGCCACCGGCGCGGCCAGGGCCGGGGCCCTTCTCGACAGCAGCCGAGGGGCTGCGGAGCGGGCGGCTGCGGGACGATCAGCTCTTTTATGCCGCGCGGTGCTGCCGCCTCCATCTAGCTCCCCATCGCGCCGCCGGCCGACCCCGCCTGGCGCGTTCACGCTCGGCCGCGCTCGCCGCCCGCCCAGCCTCGCCGGAAGCTCTCCCGCCCGGGCCGTGCCCCGGCTCCGCCTGCGGCTCGGCAGGGCCCGGCCGCACGCGTGCTGCGTGGCTCGGAGCACCCGCGTTGCGCCGCAGGCGACGGGGAAGGCGGGGCGGGCCGGCGCCATGGTGGTAGCGCGAGGAGAGGAGCGCCCGGGCGGGGCGGCGAGTGGCGCGGCCGTGAGCGCTTCTGCTTGCTGTCGCTCGGCTGCCGCCCACGGTAGGTGCCGTGTGACCCCGCGGAGCGGCGGGGCCGGCCGGGCGGTGCGCGGCGAGGCTTTCGGCCAGCGGCGGCCGCAGCGACAGTCTGCTGGCACTGCCCGTGCCGGTGGAGAGAGCGGGGATCCGAGGCCGGCCTTCCTAGGGTAACGAGGGGCGACCGCCTTTGCCGCGCTGCCCTCCGTGCAGCACGTGGCCGATTCCGGCGAAGCCGGGGTCTCCGCAGCGGCGCGGGCGGGAGGGAGTGGGGAGCGCGCTCGGTGCTCTGCCGGCCGCTCCCGCCCAGCGCTGCGCTCCGCCGAGGCGTTTTCCTGCCTATCCTGGGAAGGACATAAGGGACCCCGGAGTCGGAGCTTAGCTGTCAGGGGGAACAACTTCCCTCCATTGGCGACCTCCTTTTCCCTCTGATTCAGCTACCTTGTGGTAGGTGCGATGGTGCTGAAGAAGGGTGGCGGCTGGGCACAGTTGCTGGCATAGGTGGTGCGAGAGCTCCACGCAAGCAGCTTGGAGTGGCATGTGCGAGGGTAGGAAGGTACGGCACCCACAGCTGAAGGTAAAAAAAGTCAGGGCATGTCATCAGCCGCAGTCGTGCTAAGTTGTTCATCTTTGCAAACTGCTTGCCGAGTTGTTCCTTTTCTTAGGTAATGGGGGTTTGTATCAACCAGAACTGCATATGGTCAGTATTTGCAGAGAAAGTTACGTGGACTGTTGTTGAAGTGAGTGTAGCAGTTTCTATGGCATTCTGCAAAAAAGTGACAGGTCTCTCTGCGTTCCCCAATTCTTAACAAAAATGGAGTTCACAAAGCCCTGAAAAGAGGTTTTACAAAACTTCAGGGATTTTTTCCTACGAGTACTGTGGAGACAGCCATAGTCACCTTGTCTTTCCAAAAGTGAAGGTTACATCTTTTTGTCCAAGAGCATCAAGTGCTTTTGATCAGCGTTTGTGTGCATGCATTAGCCTTGTTCTTGTTCTTCCTTGGAGAACTTTTACAATCCTCAGATGATCTGTGTAGGCTGCAGACTGCAGTGGTGAACTTGAAGGCTTCCAGCAGAAGGGAGATGCTGTCCACGTTTTGGATTTTCCTTAGTCTGAACTGATGATCTGTCATTTGCATGTTTGTTTAGCTGTGCTTAGAATAATTGATAAGTTGGTGTATAGAATAAAGACAATTACCAATTTCCTCCCTTTGTGGGAGCCCATCCAAAAGTCACGCAAGAAGCAACTTAGAGGTCACTAAAGTAATTAGAATTGTTAAAACTCAGAAAGGCATAAAGGTCAGAGTGAGGAAGATGAGTTACTTCATCTTCCTTAGGACCACTGACCCAATTCAAGACCACCGACTCCATTCAGATCACACGCTACGCATGCTTAATGACATGTAAGCTCATTTCCATACAAAGCGGAGAATGGGAGGTGCCAACACTATGAATACGCATTTTGTATTTTGGATATTCATAATACGTGGAAATAAAAGGTATCATGTTTGCTTGTATCAGGGCCTGCGACTTAGGGAGCTATCCCACGCAAAAATAAAACATACACTTTCTAACTCTAAACTGTTAAGAGTTTTTGTCCATCTCAGTTGGATATCGATATTAGATCGATATTCATATTTTGGTAAATCATAGTTAACATAGGAGAAAGGCATGCTTGGTATGTACCTGGGATAGTTAGGGCTAGCTTTTAGTTCTGCAATGTTATTACGAAACATAGATACGGTCTTGGCCAGTTGCCCCTCGTTTCGAAACAGGGCTATAAAGGGACTTTCTGAAATAACTGAGATGAGATCTCCCCACGGAAAGAAGACAAATCTATTGGCAGCAGAGCACGAGGACTTCGTCTCATCTGTTGGTAGCCATTGCCCCCCCTTTCTTCCTCTCTACTCTTTTACTTTGTTTTTCTTTCTCTCTCTCTCTCTCTTTCTCTCCTCTATCACATTACCATGTTGTGGGTACTTAACAAAGGTGAATAGGTGATTAAAACTGAAATCCCTTGTGTCCTTTTGCACTCGGAGATCTGTAAACAAACCATCACGACCCTCACTTCTATTAGCAGATCGTGACATTAAACTGGCATCACGGACAGGATTTCTGACAGACAGAAGGGGTTGCAAGGTTGTGTGTAGTCTGTAATAGGGGAAGGACGTTTCACTCCAGCCGCACCTAGCCCGACACCCCGCAAAGGCTGAGCGGTGTCTAGAAAGCAAGGGGGACGACTCGAATTTCCCACAAACTGCACACGCCTAGGTGAAAAGCACCCCATACTCAACTGAGGGCTCTGTCTTCAGATTTTTCACCAAAAGATCTCTTAGTGTAAAAGGGGGAACTGTTTTGGTGGGCGTGTGTGAATTTGGACTGCTTGGTGTAGCGAAGAGACAACCGTAAGTAACTTAAGGAGTACCTCCCAGGCAGATTTTGGTCTCTTCACCCACCCAGGGAAGCGAAGGGCGACACGGCGAAGCTGTTTGTGTCGCAATGTGTAATTAGGTTTTACCTCCCTGTAGTGGTTTTGATCCCTTTATAAAATGACTGAAAACCCTAGTGCAAATCATAAAGCTGCATTTTATGCTCTGCTAGCAAAACATAATGCCCGGCCCTCTCCGGGAGGGGAAGAATGGGCTCAAAATAACTGGTTTAATTTGGAGTGTGACTGATAGAAGATGTTCATTCCAACATGAGACAAAGTTTAAATTTGGCCAAAATAAAACCATAATCTGCTCCTAAATCTGTTTCAGGAGCATGCCTTACAGCAGCTATAGATCACTGCTTTAAGCGATGTAGTGAAGAGAAAGCAATCACAGATTCCCTTCAAAAGCTAGTGGAAATTTTACAGGAACAATCAGATGAAGAAAGGAATGAAAATCATTTGCTGCGGGCTGCTTTGAGGGAGGAATATTTTAAGAATTCAAAGAATGCTGACTCACCAAAAGAGAAAGAGGAAAAGAAAACTCCTCACATTAACCAAATATACCCCCAGGAAGAACTAGTGCTAGTGAAAAATTGTGGGGAAAACTGCTGCCCTCCTATGGGACCTCTAATTAAAACAGAATATAATTATATCAATGATGAAGATTTTGAACCGCATATCACCACTAAACAAATACCATACACTGCTCCTGAGTTGGCGAAGTTAAAAAAGGAGTACGGGCGGCTTCCCCACGAAGCTGAGACGGAATATGCCTTCCAAGTGTCTCTCACCGGAGGAGACCAAGTTCAATTCACTGAACAGGAGGCCAGTGGATACTGGGGACATGGAGTTCTCTTAACAACAGGAGACAAATGTAACACATGGTCGCTGACTCAGCGCGCAGCTTTCTGGGCCGGGGGACTCAATCCTTTAGAAAGGGGAGACCCTTTCGCTACAGTTGGTACCCCTGATCAACTTCTAGAAAGCGTCCACAAAGCCGCCTGTCTGCAAATGATCCATTTCCATGAAAGGAAATTAACTCCTGGATATGAATCCCCCATGCAATTACCTGTGAAACCTGAACTGATGACCCCTTTAATTCGAGGCCTTCCAGAATCACTCCAATCTACAGCAGCTGTCCTTCAAAAAACCATAGCTGCTGCAGGTCCTGTAGAGAGGTTGGACAGATTCCTTGGAAACCCGAGCGACCAAACTGCATCTACCGATCCTGGGTTTACTCCATATTCAACCCCCTCTCAGCCGCCAGGTTCACAATCAAATTCACCTGCCGGTGATTGCAAAGTTTGGACATGGAGTGAGGTTGAAGAAGATCTGATTAATTACAGTAGGAAATATGGACCGATAAAAATCCCAGAGGAAAAATCAGAAAAAACAAAAGGTGTCAGGTACATTAGGGCTCCTCATAGTGAAAAACCAAAGAATGTAACCAGAGATCCCTAACCGTCAGCATTGGTGCTTATTAGGTATCAAAAAGGGGGTCCCCAGAAATGCAATGGATGGCTTAGCCCTTGATCAGTTGAGTAAGGTAGTGTCTAACTGGCACTGCCAAAAGCCCCTTCTACCGAATCCGTCACTTCAACCCAGTGCACCCCTCCTCCCTCAGAATCTGGGCAGTGAGTCAAAGCCACTTCTCCCTCAAAGTCTGGCCAATGAGCTAGAACAGATTCTTCCTCAAAACCAGGGAAACTAGACCCTCTGTTTCTTGTCAGTGGGCAAAGAAACGGAGCATAGGTCTACCTGAGAATGCTCACTAAAAATAAAACGGGAGATATAACGATCACAGCTATTACAAGTCCTAAACGGGCACCTGTAACTTTTCTGATTGACACTGGGGCACAAATTTCTGCGCTGACAAAGAAAGATGCCCAGAGGTGTGGAATTGTTCCAACAAAGAACCGATATTGTGTTTTAAGTGCCTTGGGCACAACAACAGAATCTATGAATGGGGCCTTAGTCAAGCTCCCTTTGCCTGGAGAGGAAAACCAACTCTCCATCCATGGGGTGATTGGAGATATTCCAACCAATGTATTAGGGCTGAATGCCCTTGCTAGGAGGCAGTGGGAGGACTCAGAGGGTCTTCTGTGGTCTTTTGGCACACCACATTTTAACATCAGACTGCTCCAAGCTGCAGCCTCCCTACCATTCAGCAAAGTAACTAATGTGAAACAATACCTCCTTCCCCTGGGTGCCAAAGAGGGTATCAAGCCAGTGATACAGGAGCTACGACAACAAGGAGTAATACTTCATACCCATTCTCCTTTCAATTCTCCGGTGTGGCCAGTGCAAAATCCTAATGGGAAGTGGAGGCTGACAATAGATTTTCGTAGGCTAAATGCTAACACAGACCCTCTTACAGCAGCAGTCCCAAATCTAGCAGAATTCATAACATTGATTCAAGAAAAGGCTCATTCAATCATGCCACCTGTAGATGTCAAAGACATGTTTTTTACGACACCTTTACAGCCAGAAGATATGGACCGTTTTGCTTTCGCATGGCAAGGACAGCAACGCACTTTCACTAGGCTTCCCCAAGGGTACAAACATTCTCCTACCCTGGCTCATCACGCTTTAGCCCAAGAGTTCGACAAAGTACCCAAAGCGGACAATCTAGCTGTTCATCAACACACTGATGAGACCCTTGTGGGAGGAGATGAAATAGAAGAAGTGAGAGATACCCAACAGAAAATAACCTCCCACTTAGAAAGCCTTGATTTGCAAATTCCCTCAGAAAAAACCCAAACCCCTTCACATGAAGTGAAATTGTTGGGAATTTGGTGGAAAGGAGGTATGACACGTATCCCACCTGATACCCTAACCTCTTCAGATCAGATTAAAATGCCTGAATCCAAAAAAGATCTCCAACATGCTTTAGGATGTGTATTAGTGCTCCGGAGAAAACACATCCCAGATTTTCCATAATTGCCAGACCTCTTTACAACTTGTTAAGAAAAGGGACAAAATGGGAATGGAGTGCTTCCCAAGAAGAAGCACGGCAATTGTTGGTTTTTGAAGCAACAGCCTCACCAAGCCCTGGGCCCTATTCATCCCACAGATGCTTTTCAGGTCTCCTCAGGGTTGTCAGTACACATATGGCAGCGGGGTCCTGAGGGTCCGATGAAGCCTCTTGGTTTTTACTCCCGTGGCTTTAAAGATGCTGAAAAAAGGTACACTACCTGGGAGAAAGGATTGTTTGTGGTTAGCTTAGCTCTCCTAGAAGCGGAGAAGATTGCACAACAACAACCAATTGTTTTGAGAGGCCCTTTCAAAGTTATTAAGGCTGTCTCTACTGGCACCACCCCCACGTGACGGGGTGGCCCAGAGGACCTCAGTAAGGAAGTGGTATGCTCAGATTGAACATGATTGTAGCGTCTTCTCAAGAACTGAAGGAGCTGTACAAAATCTGGCAATCCAAGAAACTGAAAACTTGGGTAGCAGCCAGGACAAACCTGCCTCAGTCATTAGAGTAGCCCCTCCTTTTTCCCCCAAACGGTCAGCAAATTCTTGGCTTACGGATGCTTCTGCCAAGCGAGAAGGAAAGGTGTGGAAACATAAGGCTGTAGCCCTCCACACTTCCTCAGGTGAAGGAATTATCACAGAGGGGGAAGGCAGTGCCCAAGTTGGCACGCTGATAGCTGTTTGGAGTGTTTTCCAACGTGAGGCACAGAATACTTCTCCTGTCTGTATCTACACCGATTATTCCTATGCTGTGTTTAAGGGATGGACTGAGTGGCTTCCTTTTTGGCAGCAAAAGGATTGTGAAGTTAACAGAATCCCAGTATGGCAAAAGGAAAAGTAGCAAGAAATTCTAAGTATTGCAAGTCCAGGGAATTTTGCCGTGGAGTGGGTAGCCTCTCACCAGACAGATGGAAATCCAGCAGGAGAGTGGAACACTAGAGCTGACGAATTAGCAAGACTAAGTCCTGTGAAAAAAGATCAAATTACAGAGGACTGGGAGCACTTCTTAGAATGGTTGCATGTAAAAAGACAACGCACAGGTGCAAAAGATTTGTACAAAGAAGCCCTTGCTCGCGGTTGGTCTGTTACCAGAGAAATGTGTAAAACATGCATGTCAGCCTGTGAACAACGTCGCAGACGGCTAGAAAGACACCCTTTGGAAGATGACCCTCTGCATTTAAGAAAGGGTAAAGGCTTACGGGAAGCGTGGCAGGTAGATTATATCGGCCCCTTTAAAAAGTCAGGAAGTAAACACTTTGGGCTGGTAGGAGTAGAGATGATATCTGGGTTAGTCCAGGCCAATGCTTTTAAAAGAGCTACAGGAGATCATACTGTTAAAGCATTGCAGGCATGGTTTGGAACTTTCCCAAAACCACAAGAAATTCAATCTGATAACGGGTCTCACTTTACTGCCAAAGTTGTACAGGACTGGGCAAAAGGTGAAGGGATTAAACGGACTTTTCACACTCCTTACTACCCTCAAGCTAACGGCATTGTAGAAAGGACCAATGGTCTCTTGAAAGGACTTTTGAAACCACAGGAGGGAAATTGGGATGTTCGGCTATGGGAAGCTGTGAAAGGTGTGAATGATAGATGGGGGGTAAACGGGTGTCCCAAAATCACTGTCTTTTTCCCAACAGCTCCAAGCATAATTCTCTCACTGCAGGGACCAAATGATCCTAAGAATCCTGCACACTACCCTGGACAACCTGTTTCGGTAGATCTCCCTACCGTAGGAGAAGTACCACTAGTGCTAAAACGCCCTCTGAATAAATATGCATGGCTAGCCTCTGATGCCCTAGGGAGAGAGCATCGGATACATACACGCTGCATCATTCCATCATTCTAATTTTCTGCCTTTTGGTGGCAGACTCTGTTGTGTTCACTTTTCACAGAAGAACTCCGAGGGACATGAAGAAGAGCACATAAACCATGATAAGACTAGTGATACTTTTCTGCATCCTACCACAACACCAGGGCCAAAAACCAGCTGAGTGGCCATGGTCTGAAGCTACCATTACGTACACTAGTGCTCTAGGATCCTATCCCAGAGATGGTTGCCCGAACCTAGCCACTGTAGCACTGCACGACTCTGAGGTATACCGTCCAAGTGAATGGGGATGGGACTTGAAGGATTGGACTAGAATCCTAAAAGGAACAAGAGGTGAACAAATTAAGGTAGGATGCAGAAAAGTAGAAGGATCTCTTTACCAGAAAGCTTCCACCATTGCAATCGCTGGAAATGTTCTAAAACCAGATGGGAAAAGTGATTTGCACCCCAACATTACGGCCAAACTCTGCCCTACAACGGAGTGGGTGTGTGACAAACAAACCCCCTTCATCCTGTGTGGTTGTCAGAAGAATGTCGGTAACTACACCTTAGGCCCCAGTACCAACAATGTTGAAATCACAAAGCTTCGCAGAAACAAACTAACTGACTGCTGGTATAACTTTCCTCTAACCAAACCGACCTATGCAACATGCAATTGGCAAAATAACCCGGCAGATCAGCCAAGTCTGACAGGTTTAACTTATAAATTCAAAATAAACGCCGCAGCAAAGCCCATACTGAGTGCAGTAATCACATACCACGGTATAAGTACCCCCCTCGTGTTAGATGACAAGAATAAAGTTTTTCCACCCTTTATGGTAACCCGAGGTGACGATGTTACAATACGATGTGGATTAATTGCTGAATGTTTTACCGAACCTGTACACAGTTATAGCATTGGACCTCATGGCCGTGTTTTGTTTGGTGAAATTCAAAATCAAGATTGTTGGCTAAACCTTAATTGCTGTACAATTTCCCCATAAAGTCACGTGTGGTAAAAACAATACAAAATACTGGGGGGAACTCAAAGTCGATGTTGCAATACCTACCACCCAACCACCGGTCATGCTAAGCCCGAGAATTTTTGAAATTGGACCACGTATAACCACAAAAACAGGCCAACAACAACTATTGCTCAATCCGGCATGGTCCCTTAAACAAGTCAAGTTGCTGATGCAAAACAATGTCTCAGAAATTCAGCCAGCTTGTTCACCTTTTCTGCAGACTTCCTTCAAGGGGCAGACAACCGGGTTGCAAAAGCGGAACCCTTCTAAGAAACGGACGCAAAGAGACATAACCGGCGTTGTGGGAACAGGATTGGGAATCTTAAATAGTATTGATTCAGAAGTGCTAATGAATAAATTGGCTGCCACAACTACAGATTTGACTAAAATACAACAACCCATCAGCGGTTGTTATCAAACATATTACCAAATTGAGAAAAGGTAAATGTGAATGACCACAAATTGATAATTGGCATGCTCCGTGCTACACAAAACAACATCTCTTTGGCTCTCAGCTGCGTCCAGGCTCAATTGTGGATGCAGTCCGTTGCTGCCTCAATTGTAAGAGAAGGCAAAGAAGGCACTTTTCCTACTGAAATTCGGAACATAATCTGGGACGGTGCCACTGATTTTGAAAGAGAATTCCAATCCTGGTGGAATTTAGTGAATTTTACCTACAATCCCATCACAAACACAGCCACAGCCTTTGTACTAACCATACGTAATGCTTCAGTGCATTGGATAGTCCCTATCATTGCATTAGGGCTGAACCATGATGCAGCTATTCTCTACCCTTTCCAGCACAGAGAATGGGCCCGTCAAACTGGGAAGAAGTGGCAAACTGTTAATTTGGAAACTTGTATTGTCCGAGAACAACAAGGGTTTATCTGTGAAAGCAGTGCAATTAGACCTCAAGACATTTGTTTGGACACAGAACAAAATATCTGTCCTTTTGAAATTCATCCTAACAAGATTCCTGAAACACTGCTTGTGTATATAGGCAATGGATGTGCATGCTTAAGAACTGCATGTGATAAGGTATTTCTAGAAAATGTAGTTGTAGATACTAAAACTCATTCAAATTCTTGTGTTTGTAACTTGACTAAAAGCACAGGATGTGATTTCTCTTATTTAGCCCCACTTACTTCTTATTGTATTTTACAGTCCAATTACACAGTGATCCACCAATTATTGCCTACCCCCACTGGGATGAACCTTACTTAGGTAAAGCACTTGTTGCTTCACCAGGATTTCATTGGAATTTTGGAAAAGATCAAGAAAAACAGACAGAAAACCTTGGTAACTGCTCATCACAATGGGAAAGAAACACATTGTTTTCTAGACAGAGGAAAGAAAGATGCTGGACACAGCTGCTGGGATACTCCTTTTGGGTGCTCACCTACTGCTACAGGTGTCCTGAACAAATTGTGTCATCCCATCCTTGTTCTCTTGATTTTAGTTTTGATTGGGTTTGTTTTATCAGCAATCTTACACATCATGAATTGCAGAATGATGAAACGGTTGACATCTGTAATAGATGTGCACAATTTGGACACTATCCCATCCACTGTGGACACCCCTAAGGTTATTGACACAAGATGAACTACATGAGTATTAAAATAAGATAAGACATGATTAAAAATTACAGGTGTATTTTGATTAAAAATTACTTATTCCTACTTTTTCCTTTTCTTTCTCTTTTCTTATTTTCTCTACCCTTTTCTGGGATATGCTACCAACATTAACGAGTCCTGAAGACTTCGCAACAACACTACGAAATCGTGCTGATGGAGCTCTCCTGATGACAATCGTGAGTCATGGGGTGGTGTAAGAGACGGTCTGAAGATCCCTCATCTGCCTCACGATCATCGCCGAGGACAGAGGCTAAACACAGGAGTTCCGACCTGCCTAAGGTGGGATGTCTGCCAACTGTTGCCTGCAGGTGTGCCCGCTGGGAACTGGTACGCATTCCTGAGGAAATTTGTGCAGGTCACAGTGGACTGCGCCGTTCTTGCTGCGGACTGCGCTGAAGCGGAAAGGAATGACCTGTCCTCTACACCTGTCCTGTACCTGTTTCCCAAAGCAACGGGCCTCATAACAACGGCTGTAGATTTGCCCCACCTCTTGGGGAAAAGGGCGAGATGTGGGGATACAGCTAGAAAGCAGAAGCGAGAGCACTGCTAAACTCATGCCAGAAGTAGACGCGCTAACGCTGCTAGGCCGCAAACCATAGCAGGCAGTATAGTTAGCATAGGAGAAAGGCATGCTTGGTATGTACCTGGGATAGTTAGGGCTAGCTTTTAGTTCTGCAATGTTATTACGAAACACAGATATGGTCTTGGCCAGTTGGCCCTCGTTTCAAAAAAGGCCTATAAAGGGACTTTCTGAAATAACTGAGATGAGATCTCCCCACGGAAAGAAGACAAATCTATTGGCAGCAGAGCACGAGGACTTCGTCTCATCCGTTGGTAGCCATTGCCCCCCCTTTCTTCCTCTCTACTCTTTTACTTTGTTTTTCTTTCTCTCTCTCTCTCTTTCTCTCCTCTATCGCATTACCGTGTTGTGGGTACTTAACAAAGGTGCACTGTTTTGATTAAAACTGAAATCCCTTGTGTCCTTTTGCACTCGGAGATCTGTAAACAAACCATCACGACCCTTACTTGTATTAACGGATCGTGACACATGTCCAAAAGAAAAAATCACTGGAACAAAAAGAGCAAACTGATCCAAGGTGAACTGATCCACGGTGAAAAACAGAAGCCTACGAAAATCTGGGGGGGAAAAAAAAAGGCAACTCACGTGCCCGATTCACAGATGCAACTCCTGCAAAACTTTTGAAGGCAGTCTCACTCCCTCTGCTGAACAATCAACTGGAGGAAATCCCACTCCAAATCTGTGGGAAACAACAAAAGTGGTGCAACAAGCACTTCATAGAATAAAAACTAAAACTCCACCTGAATAAATTAATGCAATTAACATTGCATTAATTTCACCTGGATTTTTTTTTTTTTTTTTTTTTTTTTTTGAGGAAATCTGTTTCTTTTCTCTTTTCTAAGAATGTCAAACATCCCTGCATTGACGATAAAGAAAGCAGTTTGAGGGCAGAGAAAGTGCAAGCAGCAGAATCACATCTAAATGTGATAACCATTTACTCACGTGGACGCTGTCCCTTTGTGTTAGCCCCAAGGAGTTGTACTTCTTTTTAATAATCGGTCTAGTGGGCCAAATTTTCACTTTTTAAGAACCTACCAACACATGGGATGGAGCTGCATGAAAACCAATGAAATGTAAAGTGTCACCATAATTGCTTGCATTGTCAGTTTGTTAACGTTTGTCATTTAAGAATTTATACATATTTGAAATCATACAAATATGTTCTAACCTTCCCAGCTCTGCCTCAGAAGACTTCAAAATTATTACCATTCAGCTAATTTTTTTAATTTACTATTTAGTGAATTAAAGAATCTTGACAAAACACAAGCAAATGCTAGAGAAGAAATGATTAAATCCCCCTTCCAGGGGACCCCAGGCGCTGACGGCTGCCACCGGCGTGCGCCAGGTCGGGACCGGCAGGCAGGGCTGCACCCCGCGTCTGCCACAACACCTGCAGCTTCTGCAGCCTGAAACACAGCTGGCTCAGGGGTTTCAATCAAGAGCCAAAAGATCTTGCTGGTCAATTTGGGGCAGAGAAAGGTCATCACTTCTAGCATGGCATAAGCCTGCCACTACATTTCTGTCAAGGACAATCACCTTGTTGCAGTGAAACTCCTGGGTAAAATACTGAAGCGCTTTCAGATTCATATTATCCGACATTTCGGTGACCTTCTTTTATACCTGCATTGCTTCATACTGCTGGTTGTGGGAACAAGTTCTTTGTACACTATCCTGGAAATTAAAAAGATCAGAAACAACACCCACCCCTCCCCCACCACCACCCCTTCCCCAGCCACAACCCTAACAAAACCAACCTCCAGAATGTTCAGGAGTTCAAATGAGAACAAGCATAGATGGGGCATAAAAAGATGGATCCTCCTTAGACATTTGTGCATGCAGTGCCCTGCAATCCACTAAGTTCTACTTCTCGTACACCAAATACCTGTCTTCGGAACTCCTTGTTCTCCATTCAAACCCTTCTGGGAGGGTAATCGAGGAGATACTCTTACATATTTTTAGCACATCTTGCACTAGGCAATTAAATCCAGTGCGCAGCATTACCTGACCAACTGAGGCGGTGACAAGGTCAATTAAGACCTGTTCATATCTTCATTTGGAGCTCTTCCAACTGCTTGAAAAGTGAAGCCTTGGACATTGAAGGTTCCGACTAAGGAAAATCCAAAACGTGGACAGCATCTCCCTTCTGCTGGAAGCCTTCAAGTTCACCACTGCAGTCTGCAGCCTACACAGATCATCTGAGGATTGTAAAAGTTCTCCAAGGAAGAACAAGAACAAGGCTAATGCATGCACACAAACGCTGATCAAAAGCACTTGATGCTCTTGGACAAAAAGATGTAACCTTCACTTTTGGAAAGACAAGGTGACTATGGCTGTCTCCACAGTACTCGCAGGAAAAAATCCCTGAAGTTTTGTAAAACCTCTTTTCAGGGCTTTGTGAACTCCATTTTTGTTAAGAATTGGGGAACACAGAGAGACCTGTCACTTTTTTTGCAGAATGCCATAGAAACTGCTACACTCACTTCAACAACAGTCCACGTAACCTTCTCTGCAAATACTGACCATATGCAGTTCTGGTTGATACAAACCCCCATTACCTAAGAAAAGGAACAACTCGGCAAGCAGTTTGCAAAGATGAACAACTTAGCACGATTGCGGCTGATGACATGCCCTGACTTTTTTTACCTTCAGCTGTGGGTGCCGTACCTTCCTACCCTCGCACATGCCACTCCAAGCTGCTTGCGTGGAGCTCTCGCACCACCTATGCCAGCAACTGTGCCCAGCCGCCACCCTTCTTCAGCACCATCGCACCTACCACAAGGTAGCTGAATCAGAGGGAAAAGGAGGTCGCCAATGGAGGGAAGTTGTTCCCCCTGACAGCTAAGCTCCGACTCCGGGGTCCCTTATGTCCTTCCCAGGATAGGCAGGAAAACGCCTCGGCGGAGCGCAGCGCTGGGCGGGAGCGGCCGGCAGAGCACCGAGCGCGCTCCCCACTCCCTCCCGCCCGCGCCGCTGCGGAGACCCCGGCTTCGCCGGAATCGGCCACGTGCTGCACGGAGGGCAGCGCGGCAAAGGCGGTCGCCCCTCGTTACCCTAGGAAGGCCGGCCTCGGATCCCCGCTCTCTCCACCGGCACGGGCAGTGCCAGCAGACTGTCGCTGCGGCCGCCGCTGGCCGAAAGCCTCGCCGCGCACCGCCCGGCCGGCCCCGCCGCTCCGCGGGGTCACACGGCACCTGCCGTGGGCGGCAGCCGAGCGACAGCAAGCAGAAGCGCTCACGGCCGCGCCACTCGCCGCCCCGCCCGGGCGCTCCTCTCCTCGCGCTACCACCATGGCGCCGGCCCGCCCCGCCTTCCCCGTCGCCTGCGGCGCAACGCGGGTGCTCCGAGCCACGCAGCACGCGTGCGGCCGGGCCCTGCCGAGCCGCAGGCGGAGCCGGGGCACGGCCCGGGCGGGAGAGCTTCCGGCGAGGCTGGGCGGGCGGCGAGCGCGGCCGAGCGTGAACGCGCCAGGCGGGGTCGGCCGGCGGCGCGATGGGGAGCTAGATGGAGGCGGCAGCACCGCGCGGCATAAAAGAGCTGATCGTCCCGCAGCCGCCCGCTCCGCAGCCCCTCGGCTGCTGTCGAGAAGGGCCCCGGCCCTGGCCGCGCCGGTGGCGAGGTGGCTCCGCAGACCTCAGGCAGCCCTGGCAGGGCAGGGGAGCACTGCGAGCAGCCCCGGCGCCGCGCAGCCGTCTGTAACGCGCGGTGAGAGCCGCCGGCAACTATTTTGCACCTCCCGGGGGGCTGGGGAAGAGCACGGAGACCACGCAGCAGGTCGCTGCCGTTAGGGAAAATTAATCCACCATGCCTGAGGTTTATGTCCGAAAAGGAGACAGAGGAGTCCTGCAACATTCTTCGACTACAGGGAGAGTCCCTGGGGCTTTTCCCATGGGGTCTGTCAAACGGTTGCGGGATGCAGCCCCCTTTTGATGTCAAGTTCCCAGCCACAGCACCCTCTTCCTTTTCCCCACTGGCTGAGGTATTCGGGAGATACAGACTTCCGGAACTGCCTACTCTATGCCCTCCTCTAATATGCACCCCCCTTTTGGCATCGAAAAGGAAGAAAAAAAACCATTTCTAATTCTATTAAGTCTTTGTTGCCTTGCTCTAGGTTCAGGAATTTAACACGGCCCTGATTAATCAACAGTCTCTGATGATTAGTAACAGTTCTAGAGAACTAATCGTTTCTTCTGTTACTTCACTCCGCATAAGTTCCTAGCCTTGTCTACAGGCCGATTCACACGGTCTGTTTGTAAAGACTCATCCATCTCATTCCTTTTAATCCCTCCTTTTTTTATTTAATCTGTATTTGTCTTTACAAACCTTAATTACCATTGATTTAATTTTTTCTTCTTGAGTCTTCTGGGCTTTTGCTATTATTTGCAGTGACATCCTTTTCTGTCCTTTTGTAGTCATTTCTGGATCAGGTAGGCATGGCTGCTAGCAGCATCCCCTTGACCACCTGCTGAAAGAGCTGCACCCAGCATGGTGTCACGCATGGTCAAAAGATTAGAGTTGCTATAGCATAGAAGAGGAGAAATGGTATTCATTTAGCCCAGAGCTGGCCAGTTAACCATGAAAACATGTCCCATTACCATCCTTTCAACACTTGGACAGGTCCATGAGCTGAGGTTATTTCCTCTGTTATTTGACCACTTTTCCGCTGTCATCTGCTTGCAAACAGCAGCTCGAGTCATTTAATTTCCCACAAACTCCTCCTTCTTCTGCTAACAGATAATCTAATACCATCCAATGTTGAAAATGCCACTTTCCTCATTGAAGTGGGTTGCTCAGCAAGACGGTCAAGAGCTGTGGCTGGCTGGTTGGTAATTATTTCTGAGACAGCTTGTACCCTAATTATCTCATTCAAATGATAAATGGGTTCCCAGGCATCTGGGATGAATTCCTTAGGTTTCCAAGTGGCTGGTCCATCATGTTGCGCAACTTGTTCTGGTGGCCATTCATCTTTTCCCCGTTTTGGGGTGCTCCCTGCAGCCAAGGCTGCATCAGCTGACTGCTTTTCTCTAATTAAATCATCACAGATTTGGATTCCTAAGCGATTTCCCTGAATTTGTAGTAGCAAAAAGAACAACGGTCTAATATACCCCAGGGATATACCATATCCCTGACCAGTTTGGAGGTAACCTGAGCTAAGCATGTTGGCCACAAATCCAATCATGTCCTTTCAAAGCCCGTGTTCCATTAGCAAAGGGGCCTTCCTACCCTTGGTCATCAATTGGTAGGTCAAAATACTGCGGGTTTCCCTGGCCTAACGGTCCTCCAACAATAGCTGCCCCACCATAAGGGTCACAGCATTTGCATTTCCAAGCTCCCACACAGGGTTCCCATCTACATTTACATCTGCAAGTTGCTTGCTTGGATTTGGAGCAGAACTCACTAAAAGGCTTTGAGTTCCAATCCGCTGTTGCCATTCCCACTGATAATCACAAACAACATGTCTTCTACTTGTGGGATTTTTGTGGGGACAGCTTAAAAATAGGTGGTCAAAAAAACCCCTTGTCCCTCCGCATTGCTTTACAGGCTTCCAAATGTTTTTGGTAAGAACACCTTACGCAGCTACCATTAGTGAGCTGAACAGCTCTTTGATTGCAATTGTCTTGATATTTGGAACAATTGTAAGGAGGGCAATTGTGGGTCCAAACCCAATTGTTTAAAGCCAGAGGGAAAGTCAATTGACAAACGCCTTTTCCTACATAGACCCGCCCTGTCCTGTTTAGGCAATAAGTGCCTGTTGGAGAAGAATGAAGTGGCCATGTGTTGGGGAGGATGAAAGTTTGGTAAGAAAGTTTCACAGGTATGTAGGCTTGGCAGCAAGGTGTGAGAATGTAGAAGCTGGGGATGAGGTAGAAATGAAAGCAAGTTTTGATATAGAAGAAAAGGTGTTTTGCTGAAACAGTGATCGCTGAGTAACTGAGAAGGCAAAGGTTGGAGATGAGTTGGAAGGAGATTTTTAGGAGCAGGACAAAGGTATGTGATTACAAACAAAGACATGTTTTTCACCAAGTAAGTAAGTCTCAAGAAGAGCATAAGTGAATAGAAAAGGTGTCTTTAGCAAAAAGAAAGATATGGCAGGCAAACAAGAAATGTTGATGTAGCAAGAAGAAGAAAGGTCTAAGAATTTTCCACTGGAAGCTTAAATTGTAACTTACTCTTGTGATTGGATAATAATGACTATAATATGGTGATGGTAGTAGCTATGATAGGCTATAGGCCAATGTCAAGGTATTGTGTATGGTGCTTATTGGTTGTTACGTGCTAAGATACTCGGCAAAGAAAAGTATCGAATGCTCTGTAACTTGAACAGCAAGCGGCTTCAGGTATGCCTACAGCTGGAGCTGGCAGCTATAGGGCTGGCTCTGGATAGCCGCTCCCTGAAATGCTGTAACTTCACCTATGCAATAAACAGCTTTCAAGAGAGCCACCTGAAGTCCAGACATCCTTCGTGAAACCTTCTCCTATAGCCATGGACTTCCTTCTTTGGCCCCAAATCCCGTCCTAGTATGGACCTCATGTCAGGTGTTGAGCCACCACTTAGGTTCAGCTGGGCTAGCCAACCATAGGCACTCTTCAGATCCTCCTGGCCCTCCACAGAGCCAGCAATTGCTAAGGTGAAAAACTTTTGCTACTTTTTCTGCTAAGGCTGCAAACTGATTCTCCCACTCCTGGCCTAAACTTAGCTGACCATATAAAAGTAGAACTAGTAAGGAAAATATTTTAATAATGTGATCTAATTAGCTAGTCTAATTTTCCCGTTGTCTTCTGCAGCACCTGTGGCAATTGAAGACACAGAAACCACTTAACATAAAAGAATCCAGCAAGTATTAGCGCCCCAGTGAGTGGAGATTCTAGAGGAGGGATGCCCATAGAGACTATTTCAGCAGGTGGTCTGTGGGTAGGCACGCAGGGCTTCCTCTGATGTCGAAGCACTGGCTACTGCTCCGGCCCACTCCAGCAGTCACAGCCTCCCGGCCTTCTCCTCCAGCTGAGATGTGCAAATCTCTGAGGCTTCAGAGACCTTGACCCGAGAGTGACGGGTCCACCTGTGTCCAGCTGTCTTCATGGCTGTTTCTGTCGTCAGAGACACTTGGAATGGGCCACGCCATTTCAGAACCACTGGCGCTTCTTTCTGCTCCTTAACTAGGACTCAATCTCCTGGTTGGATGTTACAAGCAGCAAAGTCCAAAGGTGGGGCTTGTGCCAGCTGAGCTTCCTGTTGAAGGGGTTTCACAAGAAGCAGTATCCTGGCCACAGATGGTTTTAAATATACATCACTTACCTCTACTCCCCCACTAGGTTGAGACTTAGCCGGGTAATTCATAACAACGACGGAAAGGGGGAGAACGGAATCCCTCTTCTGGCTCGGGCTCTCATTCTCGCCAAAGCCAATGTCCAAAGCCCTAGCCATGGCATCTTGGTTTCTATTACCAGCTTCAAAAGGTGTTTATTTCTCTATTCATTGTTTTCTACCCGAGCCGAGCTCTGGGGGTGCCAGGGCCTATGGAGGTTCCATTGTGTTCCTAAAGAAGCCAAAACCCCTTGAAGGATCTTTCCTGTCAAATGAGTTCCCCTATCTGAGTCTATTGCTTCTACAATGCTGTATCTTGGAATGATTTGTTCCAAAAATGCCTTAATACCTGATGCTGTCGTTGCTGAAGCAGTTGGAAATGCTTCTGGCCACCTTGCTAGCTGACATACCATTACCAGAAGACATGAAGCCTTCCCACTTGGGGCATCTCAGGAAAATCCACCTGGCATCTTTGGAAGGGACCTGCAGCCCAAGGCCTCCCTCCCCTGGCAAGTTCCTTTGTAACTTGGCTGTTTGCTTTAGCACAGATCAAGCAACCTTCAACAGCTCGTTCTGCCAGTCTAAAAAGACCCCCAGCAACATCCAGCATGAGGAAGGCTTCTGCCAATCCTCAGGAGGTGCAAGGACTCTCTTCACGGAGTGCTTTTACTATTGGTAGGGCCAAAGCTTCTGGTATCTCTTGTTTGCCATCCCTTGTAAACCAATTATTGCCCTTTTTCTCTGCCACACGGCTTTTAACTGTATCTCAAACTCCTCTGGGAGAAAAGACAGCTTCCCGGCCAGTGATGGAGTCACTGCGAGCAAAGGGGGCATCTTGGAGAGTTCTGGCAGAAGTGTTGCTTTCTGACTTTCTTCATCCACCAAAAAGGAGACAGAGGAGGCCTGTAACATTCTTCAACTACAGGGAGAGGCCATGGGGCTTTTGCCATGGAGTCTCTCAACTGATTGCGGGACGCAGCCCCCTTTTGATGCAAAGTTCCTGGCAACAGCACCCTCGGAGGTACTCGGGAATTACAGACTTCCGGAACTGCCTACTCTAGGCTCCCCTCTAATATGCACCCCCCTCTTGGTATGGAAAAGGAAGAAAACGAAACTATTCCTAATGCTATGAAGTCTTTGCTGCCTTGCTCTAGGTTCAGCAATTTAACACGGCCTTGGCTGAGCAACAGTCTCTGTCGATTAGTAACAGTTTCTAGAACTAAGACTTTCTTCTGTTACGCCCCTACCAGTAAATTCCTAGCCTTGTCTAAGGACGGATTCACACGGTCTCTTTGTAAAGACACATCTATGTTACTCCTTTCACTCCCACACCTTCTTGGCGGTGGGATGGCTCCCCCCGGCACAGCACCTGGCACAAAACCCCCCTATGCGCACACGCACACCTGCACTTACCCTGCACTCCGCTGCACACACACACACACACACACACCTCCCGCACACTAACACCCCCCTCCACATCCCTGCCATGCTACTTGCAGTGGCCCCGCCCCTGCCATCCCGGCCGGCTGGCAGCACTTATTCCTCACATGCCTTGCGTTTCCTTACTGCCCCCTCTGTAGCCTTCCCTCAACCTGCCTTTTCTCCCCTGCCTTGCATTGACTTGCTCACCCATCCCCCACCTGACTTCCTTTCACATTCGTCTAGCTCTGGCCTCACCTTTCCTTTTCCTTCTAGGACCCTCATTGCCTTGACTCGCCTCGCCTCACCAAGCCACCACTTGCCTTGCCCTGCCCTTGAAGCCCTCCCTTGCCTTGCATGACCTTGCTCACCCCTCCCCCACCTGGAATTCAAGACCCCTTTTCAATGCCATTTCATGGCCTTGCCCTGCCCTTTCTGCTCCTCCTAGGAATCTCAAAGCTCTCAAGCATCTCCCGTGTTTCAGGATCACAGGAGAGGAAGACCAGGGGAGGACGCGTGTTGCCACACTCATCTCTATGGGCAGCCTTGGTCTGGGAGCAATCCTTGCATGTCTTGAATCTTGCAAGGGCAATTCACATTTTGCCCTTGAGCTCGGGGACCAGAATGAGAGTTCTTTTGCCTACAAAGGAAAGCAGGTAGCTCAAGTCTTTGAGGTGCAGAGGAGACATGACCCACGCGGGATCAAGGCCACACAAAGCACTTGGTCCTGGCTACTTTTGTGTACCAGCAGTCCTTGAATGTACTTCTCACCTGCCTTGCCTGGCCTTGCCTTGGCAACACAACACTTTCCTTGTCTTGCCCTGCTAGCCCTCTGGAGCCCTGCCCCGCCCTTGACCTGCCTACTGCTTTCCTCCAAGGCCTTGACTTGCCAAGCCCTTCCTGTTTCTGCCTGGCCTTCCCATCAGTGGACTTCTCTTCCTACGGCCAGCCTTGCCTCTAACGTCTGGGCCTTCTCTTGCCTACCACTCCATTTGCTTTCCCCTCACTGCTCTGGCCTTGCTTACCTCTCCCTTGACTTGCCCACAATTGCCTGCACTTGCTTTGCAGCGCCTTGCCTGCATGGAAGGCGAGGGCAAGAGTGGTAGGCAGGGCAAAGCAAAGCCAGCAAGTTGTAGGTAGTGCAAGGCAAGGCAGCAGAGGCAAAGGAAGCAGAGCAAGGGTAGCTTAAGAAGAACTAGACAAGGTACTGAAGGCGAGGCAAGGCCAAGAGACTCGGAGTGCCTTTCCTTGCGAAGGCAAGGACATAGTGCCAGTGTTGCTGGAGCAGATGTTAAGGTAGCACGGGGAGGAATAGAAAGTGCTGAGAACAGCGTGTGTGCTGCTAGTTTGAGGGGTGCAGTTGAAGTTGCAGGCAGCAAGATCTTCCTCAGCTGCCACTGTTTTGAGCTCTGTTTTTGCCAGATGGTTTCAAGTTGGTGGGCAGAATCTGCGAGAGGGCAAAGATTGGTTTGGGCCAAAGAGGTTTGTCTGCCTCTTGGAGTGCGGTATAAAGAAGAGTCCGCTCTTGGAAGGGGAAGATGAGGGAAATCTTTTTGTCCTGAGGTGCTGTTGATTTGAGTGCAGGGACGTTTGCAACTTGCCTCTGCCCTTGGGGTGGTTTCGAGCAGCGCCAGGCGCTTGGCCTTCTTTTGCAAGTCGTCAGCGCCATCGTGTGCTTGTTTCGAGGAGCGCTGACAGTGCCGGGGAAAAAGCCAAGCGCTTCGCTGGCGCCGCCCCAAGTCGTGTGCGAGCAGTTGCTGGAAGAGCTCCGCTGTGCATCCTGCCTCTTGGAGACACAAAAGAATGTGATCCTGCGCGTAGCGGGGAAGCAAGAGGAATCTTTTCATTGTTGGCTGTGCAGTTACTAAGCGGCAAAAGTCAAGGCAGCTGCAGCACGGCCTCTTTCTTTCAGAACCTTTTCTGTGCCATCATGAACATGCTCAACATGCAACTCGCACCCACTGAACTGCATCAAAGGTCCTGGAGAGACGCACTTTCCTTCAAGCTCTAGCTACCATCCTACCCTCCACCTCTCGCCGATCCCAAAGCCCTTCCGAACATCCAGCAGCTGCACGCAGAGAACAAGTGCTAGAAGAAGGCGTTGGCCTTCAGAGTCCCTCTAAAGTCTGTAAACTAGGCGGAACATTGCAGTGACCAGCACTTTCCTTCGCAACTATCTACAGAGCGTCATCACATTCTCTCAGAGTGGCTAAAGTCCGCCCTTGCAGCACAGCAGCGTTTCCGGCCACAGTTCGGACTGAGAGATGGGCCAGGTGAGAAAGCATTTGTTGACTATCCCTCGTCTCTGGAAGACTTGATACTCGCAGCGCAATCACGTGCACACACCTTCAGTGTGGCCAAGTTCAAGCAGCTAGAGCTCACAGAGACGGGAGAGTGAGGAGAGAAGCCGTTCCAAAAGTACCGTGTACTTACAGCAGCATTCAAACTGTGCACAGCACTCTACAGCACTGTAGACCGTGGCTTCTCTGACAAGACGTGCCATCCCATTGTTGGCTCTCGCAGCTCGCTTGCTAGCTGCTCTCCTGAAGAAAAGAACTGGGAGGAAAAGCCAATGCTGGGCTGCACCTTCCCCTTGCCTCACGTAAAGCCACTTCAACTCCCCGCTGCACTCTCTACTTCCCCTCTCCTTGGCATCGACCACTGGGTTTTCTGCATCTCGGAGCCCAAAGGTAAGCGCCAGTGTTCCCAGGGATGCTTGGAAGAGGGAGAAGTAGTAGCACAAGTAGCTGCCGTTGAACTTCCTCCTTCTCAATGCTAACGTGAAGTCGGCAGGCAGGCGAGCGCCAGCCACGCTCCTTTCTCAGTTTGTACGCTGCGGACACGAGCCCGGTGCTCCGGCGCCTTCGTTCGGCCTCTTTAGTAGCCATGTCGCGCTTTCATTCTGCCGGAGTCGAAGCGTCGTCTACTTGTGGCACAAAGAGCACGGTGCCGGCAGCCAAATGCTCCAGCCGACTGCTTCTGCCGACACACGCCTGGGCTATGCACTTTGCCTCTCAGCGCCATACAGCAGCACATTCGCTCTAAATGTAAAGGGAAAGATTCTCGCCTACGTCTGGCACAGAGAACAGCTTTAGTTCAACGGGCTTACCCAGAGCATGCCCCCGGACGCGTGGAAACCTGTATTTGCACCACATTCCAGTCGCAGTCCTCTTTCCTTTACAGGCTGCACAGCGCCGGCAGATGGCCCGTGCGCTCTGCACCTGCCTTCTCACTTCCAAGTAGCACCGCGCACATTAGAGCCTTGCAGGGAGAGAAGACGCGGCTAGGCGTCTCGCACAGAAGAACGTGGCAGGGCGAAAAGGTGTTCTTCTTTTGTCTTCCTCGTCGCCCAGAGTGTGCTGCTGTGTTGAAAGTCTTGGCCAGCGAAAAGCTACACCAGCAAGTGTTTCTCTCCTGATGCATTGCGCTGAGCGAGAGCTGAGGAAAATCCTTGCACAGCACCCTGTGGATGCGTGCAGTACACACGCTGAAGAGCGGCACGGCTAAAAGTCATCGCTGGGCTTCAGTTCTGTCCAGAGCACAGAAGGCGAAGAACGAAGCAGCTGGGCACCGGCTGCATGTACATAGTGGAGCGAATTTCACATGTCCAGCCAAGAGCTGCTTCACAAGCAGATTCAGCTGAGAATGCTCTGGCTGCTTCACAAAGGAAGGTGCTGTGTTGCACTCCTGGACACTACCTGGTCAGAAGCAGTTTCTTACACCTTCAATGCTGCAGAGTCCATGCAGCTGGAGCACCCCCAGAAGGATGCGTCCAGCTGGAAGGCGTTCCTCAAGTACCCCCCTCTTCCAAGTAGCCTTGAAACTGAGCACAACACACTGCCTAGGCAGCTTCCTTCTCAGATAGGCGTGCCGTCACACTATTCACTCTCGCAGCTCCGTTGCCCACTTGCAGCAGCTGCTCCCAAAGATAAAAACTCCAGAAGTAAAAGCCACTGCTGGGCTGCCCTTTCCCCTTGCCTCACGTGAAGCACCAGAAACTGTCCGCTGCACTCTCGATTTCCTTTCTTCGTCGCATCTACCACTGTTATCTCTGCATCTCGAAGCATAAGCCCCGGCACAATTCTTTCCAGGGAAAGCTGGAAGACAAATAGGTAGCAGCACAAGTAGCTGCAAGTTGAACTTTAAGTTTCCAGCTGCTAACGTGAATCCGAAAACAAGCGAGTGGCAGGCACGCTTCCTCTTGCAGCCTGGGCGATGCACACACCAGCTCGGTGCTCTGCCTTCATTCTTACGCCCTTCGTAGCAGGTCGCGCTTTCGTTTTGCTGGAGACGACCCGTCGTCTACTTCTCGCGCAGAGAGCGCGGTGCCGGCAGCCAAAAGCTGCAGGCTGCTGCTTCTGCCGAAACACACCTTGGCTATGCAATTTCTCTCTAGCGCTGAAGTAGCACCACATTCTCTTTGCTTTGTAGCCAGCATCTTTGCGGAAAGATTCTCGGCTACGTCTGGCACAGAGAACAGCTTTAGTTCAACGGGCTTAGCCGGAGCTTGCCCCGACGCGTGGCAACTTGTATTTGCACCACATTGCAGTGGCAGTCCTCTTTCCTTTACAGGCTGCACAACGCCGGCAGATGGCCCGTGCGCTCTGCACCTGCCTTCTCACTTCCAAGTAGCACCGCGCACATTAGAGCCTTGCAGGGAGAGAAGACGCGGCTAGGCGTCTCGCCCAGAAGAACGTGGCAGGGCGAAAAGGTGTTCTTCTTTTGTCTTCCTCGTCGCCCAGAGTGTGCTGCTGTGTTGAAAGTCTTGGCCAGCGAAAAGCTACACCAGCAAGTGTTTCTCTCCTGATGCATTGCGCTGAGCGAGAGCTGAGGAAAATCCTTGCACAGCACCCTGTGGATGCGTGCAGTACACACGCTGAAGAGCGGCACGGCTAAAAGTCATCGCTGGGCTTCAGTTCTGTCCAGACAGCAGAAGGCGAAGAACGAAGCAGCTGGGCACCGGCTGCATGTACATAGTGGAGCGAATTTCACATGTCCAGCCAAGAGCTGCTTCACAAGCAGATTCAGCTGAGAATGCTCTGGCTGCTTCACAAAGGAAGGCGCAGCTGTTGCACTCCTGGACACTACCTGGCCAGTAGCAGGTTCTTACACCTTCAATGCTGTAGAGTCCATGCAGCTGGAGCACCCGCAGAAGGACGCGTCCAGCTAGAAGGCGTTCTTCAAGTACCCCCCTCTTCCAAGTAGCCTTGAAACTGAGCACAACACACTGCGGCTCGGCAGCTTTCTTCTCTCACACTATTCACTCTTGCAGCTCCCTTGCCCACTTGCAGCAGCTGCTCCCAAAGAAAAAGGCTCCAGAAGTAAAAGCCACTGCTGGGCTGCCCTTTCCCCTTGCCTCACGTCAAGCACCTGAAACTGTCCGCTGCACTCTCCTTTCTCCGCCGTATGGCGAAGCATAAACCTAACCGCAATTGTTTCCAGGGCAAAGCTGGAAGAGAAATAAGTAGCAGCACAAGTAGCTGCAAGTTGAACTTTAAGTTTCCAGCTGCTAACGTGAATCCGAAAACAAGCGAGTGACAGGCACGCTTCCTCTTGCAGCCTGGGCGATGCACACACCAGCTCGGTGCTCTGCCTTCATTCTTAAGCCCTTCGTAGCAGGTCGCGCTTTCGTTTTGCTGGAGACGACCCGTCGTCTACTTCTCGCGCAGAGAGCACGGTGCCGGCAGCCAAATGCTGCAGGCTGCTGCTTCTGCCGAAACACGCCTGGGCTATGCAATTTCTCTCTAGCGCTGAAGTAACACCACATTCTCTTTGCTTTGTAGCCAGCATCTTTACGGAAAGCTTCTCGGCTACGTCTGGCACAGGGAACAGTTTTATTTTAACCGGCTTAGCCGGAGCTTGCCCCCGGACGCGTGGGAACTTGTATTTGCACCACATTCCAGTGGCAGTCCTCTTTCCTTTACAGGCTGCACAACGCCGGCAGATGGCAGTGCTTCTCTGCACCTGCCTTCTCACTTCCAAGTAGCACCGCGCACATTAGAGCCTTGCAGGGAGAGAAGACGCGGCTAGGCGTCTCGCACAGAAGAACGTGGCAGGGCGAAAAGATATTCTTCCTTTCTCTTTCTTCTTGCCCGAATTGTGCTGCTGTGTTGAAAGTCTTGGCCAGCGAAAAGCTACTCCAGCAAGTGTTTCTCTCCTGACGCATTTCGCTGAGCGAGAGCTACGCGGACAGTTTGGACCCTGTGGAACAGCAAGAAAATGAATGTACGTCGAGCTGAGGAAAATCCGTGCACAGCGCACTGTGGCCGCGTGCAGTGTTCGCGCTGAAGAGCGGCAAAGCTCAAAGGCATCGCTGGGCTTCAGTTCAGTCCAGACAGCAGAAGGCGAAGAACGAAGCAGCTGAGCACCGGCTGCATGTGCTCAGTGAAGCGAATTTCACATGTCCAGCCAAGAGCTGCTTCACAAGCAGATTCAGCTGAGAATGCTCTGGCTGCTTCACAAAGGGAGGCGCAGCTGTTGCACTCCTGGACACTACCTGGCCAGTAGCAGTTTCTTACACCTTCAATGCTGCAGAGTCCATGCAGCTGGAGCACCCCCAGAAGGACGCGTCCAGCTAGAAGGCGTTCCTCAAGTACCCCCCTCTTCCAAGTAGCCTTGAAACTGAGCACAACACACTGCGGCTCGGCAGCTTTCTTCTCTCACACTATTCACTCTTGCAGCTCCCTTGCCCACTTGCAGCAGCTGCTCCCAAAGAAAAAGGCTCCAGAAGTAAAAGCCACTGCTGGGCTGCCCTTTCCCCTTGCCTCACGTCAAGCACCTGAAACTGTCCGCTGCACTCTCTATTCCCATTCTCCGTCGCATCTACCACTGTAATGTCTGCATCTCGAAGCATAAGCCCCGGCACAATTCTTTCCAGGGAAAGCTGGAAGAGAAATAGGTAGCAGCACATGTAGCTGCAAGTTGAACTTTCTGTTTTCAACTGCTAATTCGAATCTGAAAACAAGCGAGTGACAGGCACGCTTCCTCTTGCAGCCTGTGCTATGCACACACCAGCTAGGTGCTTCTGCCTTCATTCTTATGCTCTTCGTACCATTTCGTTCTTTTCATTCTGCCGGAGTCGAACCGTCGTCATCTTGTCGCACAGAGGGCACGCCGGCAGAGAAACCCTCCAGAGAAACGCTCCGGGTTGCTGTCTCTTCCGAAACACACCTGGGCTGTGCACTTTCCTTCGCTGCCCTTGGTAGCACCACATTCTCTTTGCTTTGTAGCCTGAATGTAAAGGGAAAGAGTCTCAGCTACGTCTGGCACCGAGAACAGCTCTAGTTCAACGGGCTTACCCGGCGCTTACCCCGACGCGTGGGAACTTGTATTTGCACCACATTCCAGGGGTAGTCTTTCTTTCCTTTACAGCCTGCACAGCGCCGGCAGATGGCAGTGCTTCTCTGCACCTGCCTTCTCACTTCCAAGTAGCACCGCGCACATTAGAGCCTTGCAGGGGGCAAAGACGTGGATAGATGTGTGGCAGAGAAAATCGTGCAAAGACGAAAAGATGGTCTTCTTTTGCCCTCCTCGTCGCCCAGATTGTGCTGCTGTGCTGAAAGCGTGCGTTTTATTACCCCTTCTCGCAGTAAGACTATGTGCTGCGTTGCAACTGTTGGCCAGCGGAAGGCTAATGCAGCAAGTGCTTCTCTCCTGACACATTTCTCTGAGCGAGAGCTTGTGCGGACAGTTGGGCTCTGCGAAGCAGAAAGGCTGTACTTGCACGTAGCGCTGAGGAAAATCCGTGCACTGCGCACTGTGGATGCGTGCAGTACACACACTGAAGAGAGCCAAAGCTGAATGCTTCAGTTCTGTCCAGCGCCGGTAAGGGAGAAGAACGCAGCCCCAGGCCACTGGGCTGGTGTGTGCGATGACTAGGAGCTTTGCCGCTCTTCTGCTTGTATACTGCACGCATGCACAGTGCGCAGTGCACGGATTTTCCTCAGCTCTCGCTCAGCAAAATGCATCAGGAGGGAAGCACATGATGGATTAGCCTTGCACTGGCCAACAGTTCCAACGCAGCACCACAGTCTTCTTGCGAGAAGGGGTAATAAAACACATGTATTGTCCCGGAACAGTTCTCTGGGCGAGCCGTAGCCGAGAAGCTTTCCCTTAAGATAAAGACCACAACGCAGACAGAATGTTGTGCTACCTAGCGCTAGAGAGAAATTGCATAGCCCAGGCGTGTTTCGGCAGAAGCAGCAGCCTGCAGCATTTCGCTGCCGGCACCGCGCTCTCTGCGCGAGAAGTAGACGACGGGTCGTCTCCAGCAAAACGAAAGCGCGACCTGCTACGAGGAGCGTAAGAACGAAGGCAGAGCACGGAGCTGCTGTGTGCATCGCACAGGCTGCAAGAGGAAGCGTGCCTGCCACTCGCTTGTTTTCGGATTCATCTTAGCAGTTGGAAACTTGCAGCTACTTGTGCTGCTACCTATTTGTCTTCCAGCTTTCCCAGGAGAGAACTGTGCCGGGGTTTATGCTTCGAGATGCAGACATTACAGTGGTAGATGCGACGGAGAATGGAAATAGAGAGTGCAGCGGACAGTTTCTGGTGCTTCACGTGAGGCAAGGGGAAAGGGCAGTCCAGCAGTGGCTTTTACTTCTGGAGCCTTTTTCTTTGGGAGCAGCTGCTGCAAGTGGGCAAACGGAGCTGCGAGAGTGCATAATGTGACGGCACGTCTATCTGAGAAGGAAGCTGCCGAGCCGCAGTGTGTTGTGCTCAGTTTCAAGGCTACTTGGAAGAGGGGGGTACTTGAGGAACGCCTTCTAGCTGGACGCGTCCTTCTGCCTGTGCTCCAGCTGCATGGACTCTGCAGCATTGAAGGTGTAAGAACCTGCTTCTGACCACGTAGTGTCCAGGAGTGCAACACAGCACCTTCCTTTGTGAAGCAGCCAGAGCATTCTCAGCTGAATCTGCTTGTGAAGCAGCTCTTGGCTGGACATGTGAAATTCGCTCCACTATGTACATGCAGCCGGTGCCCAGCTGCTTCGTTCTTCACCTTCTGCTGTCTGGACAGAACTGAAGCCCAGCGATGACTTTTAGCCGTGCCGCTCTTCAGCGTGTGTACTGCACGCATCCACAGGGTGCTGTGCAAGGATTTTCCTCAGCTCTCGCTCAGCGCAATGCATCAGGAGAGAAACACTTGCTGGTGTAGCTTTTCGCTGGCCAAGACTTTCAACACAGCGGCACACTCTGGGCGACGAGGAAGACAAAAGAAGAACACCTTTTCGCCCTGCCACGTTCTTCTGGGCGAGACGCCTAGCCGCGTCTTCTCTCCCTGCAAGGCTCGAATGTGCGCGGTGCTACTTGGAAGTGAGAAGGCAGGTGCAGAGCGCACGGCCATCTGCCGGCGCTGTGCAGCCTGTAAAGGAAAGAAGACTACCCCTGGAATGTGGTGCAAATACGAGTTCCCACACGTCGGGGGCATGCTCTGGGTAAGCCCGTTGAACTAGAGCTGTTCTCTGTGCCAGACGTAGCCGAGAATCTTTCCCTTTACATTTAGAGCTGTATGTCGCTGAGAGGGAAAGTGCATAGCCCAGGCGTGTGTCGGCAGAAGCAGTCGGCTGGAGCATTTGGCTGCCGGCACCGTGCTCTCTGTGCCACAAGTAGACGACGCTTCGACTCCGGCAGAATGAAAGCGCCACATGGCTACTAAAGAGGCCGAACGAAGGCGCCGGAGCACCGGGCTCGTGTCCGCAGCGTACAAACTGAGAAAGGAGCGTGGCTGGCGCTCGCCTGCCTGCCGACTTCACGTTAGCATTGAGAAGGAGGAAGTTCAACGGCAGCTACTTGTGCTACTACTTCTCCCTCTTCCAAGCATCCCTGGGAACACTGGCGCTTACCTTTGGGCTCCGAGATGCAGAAAACACAGCGGTCGATGGCAAGGAGAGGGGAAGTAGAGAGTGCAGCGGGGAGTTGAAGTGGCTTTACGGGAGGCAAGGGGAAGGTGCAGCCCAGCATTGGCTTTTCCTCCTAGTTCTTTTCTTCAGGAGAGCAGCTAGCAAGCGAGCTGCGAGAGCCAACAATGGGATGGCACGTCTTGTCAGAGAAGCCACGGTCTACAGTGCTGTAGAGTGCTGTGCACAGTTTGAATGCTGCCCTAAGTACACGGTACTTTTGGAACGGCTTCTCTCCTGACTCTCCCGTCTCTGTGAGCTCTAGCTGCTTGAACTTGGCCACACTGAAGGTGTGTGCACGTGATTGCGCTGCGAGTATCAAGTCTTCCAGAGACGAGGGATAGTCAACAAATGCTTTCTCACCTGGCCCATCTCTCAGTCCGAACTGTGGCCGGAAACGCTGCTGTGCTGCAAGGGCGGACTTTAGCCACTCTGAGAGAATGTGATGACGCTCTGTAGATAGTTGCGAAGGAAAGTGCTGGTCACTGCAATGTTCCGCCTAGTTTACAGACTTTAGAGGGACTCTGAAGGCCAACGCCTTCTTCTAGCACTTGTTCTCTGCGTGCAGCTGCTGCATGTTTGGAAGGGCTTTGGGATCGGCGAGAGGTGGAGGGTAGGATGGTAGCTAGAGCTTGAAGGAAAGTGCGTCTCTCCAGGACCTTTGATGCAGTTCAGTGGGTGCGAGTTCCATGTTGAGCATGTTCATGATGGCACAGAAAAGGTTCTGAAAGAAAGAGGCCGTGCTGCAGCTGCCTTGACTTTTGCCGCTTAGAAACTGCACAGCCAACAATGAAAAGATTCCTCTTGCTTCCCCGCTACGCGCAGGATCACATTCTTTTGTGTCTCCAAGAGGCAGGATGCACAGCGGAGCTCTTCCAGCAACTGCTCGCACACGACTTGGGGCGGCGCCAGCGAAGCGCTTGGCTTTTTCCCCGGCACTGTCAGCGCTCCTCGAAACAAGCACACGATGGCGCTGACGACTTGCAAAAGAAGGCCAAGCGCCTGGCGCTGCTCGAAACCACCCCAAGGGCAGAGGCAAGTTGCAAACGTCCCTGCAGTCAAATCAACAGCACCTCAGGACAAAAAGATTTCCCTCATCTTCCCCTTCCAAGAGCGGACTCTTCTTTATACCGCACTCCAAGAGGCAGACAAACCTCTTTGGCCCAAACCAATCTTTGCCCTCTCGCAGATTCTGCCCACCAACTTGAAACCATCTGGCAAAAACAGAGCTCAAAACAGTGCGGGCTGAGGAAGATCTTGCTGCCTGCAACTTCAACTGCACCCCCCAAACTAGCAGCACACACGCTGTTCTCAGCACTTTCCTTCTCAGCTCTAGGTACCATCCTAAGCCTTCCCTCTCCCAGAGTCAGCATCCAAAGACAACGGCACCACGGACTGCTCACACACTAAAGGCACCAGGACAAAAGGCTCACAAGCTTGGCCTTTGCATTCCCACGGACAGCTCAACAGCTCTAAGCCAGAGAGAGCTCTGCCTCTTGGGAAAAGCCTTTAAAATCCCTAAGAGCACCTGATGTGCACATCCAAACCTGCTTTCCTTGCCAAAGAGAGCAACTACAAGCCCATCTCCAAAGAAACGGCATCCCCTCCTCCAAAATACAACACATCCATCCACTGAGCCACCTCCAGTATAGAATAGATCCAACAATTGCCCCTACACGCCCAGGGGCCAGAAGAGAAATGTCTTGCTGGACTATTCCTCCCCATGCTACCTTAACATCTGCTCCAGCAACACTGGCACTATGTCCTTGCCTTGGCAAGGAAAGGCACTCCGAGTCTCTTGGCCTTGCCTTGCCTTCAGTACCTTGTCTAGTTCTTCTTAAGCTACCCTTGCTCTGCTTCCTTTGCCTCTGCTGCCTTGCCTTGCACTACCTACAACTTGCTGGCTTTGCTTTGCCCTGCCTACCACTCTTGCCCTCGCCTTCCATGCAGGCAAGGCGCTGCAAAGCAAGTGCAGGCAATTGTGGGCAAGTCAAGGGAGAGGTAAGCAAGGCCAGAGCAGTGAGGGGAAAGCAAATGGAGTGGTAGGCAAGAGAAGGCCCAGACGTTAGAGGCAAGGCTGGCCGTAGGAAGGGAAGTCCACTGATGGGAAGGCCAGGCAGAAACAAGAAGGGCTCGGCAATCCAAGGCCCTGGAGGAAAGCGGTAGGCAGGTCAAGGTCGGGGCATGGACGTGCAAAGGAATGCAAGGCTCCAGAGAGCTAGCAGGGCAAGGCAAGGAAACTGTTGTGTTGCCAAGGCAAGGCAAGGATAGGCAAGGCAGGTGAGAAGTACATTCGAGGACTGCTGGCACACAAAAGCGGCCAGGACCAAGTGCTCTGTGTGGCCTTGCTTGGCGAGGCGAGGCAAGGCAATGAGGGTCCTAGAAGGAAAAGGAAAGGTGAGGCCAGAGCTAGACGAATGTGAAAGGAAGTCAGGTGGGGGATGGGTGAGCAAGTCAATGCAAGGCAGGGGAGAAAAGGCAGGTTGAGGGAAGGCTACAGAGAGGGCAGCAAGGAAATGCAAGGCATGGGGAAGCACGTGAGGAGTGGGTGCTGCCAGCCGGCCGGGATGGCAGGGGCGGGGCCACTGCAAGTAGCATGGCGGGGAGGTGGAGGGGGGTGTTAGTGTGCGGGAGGTGTGTGTGTGTGTGTGCAGCGGAGTGCAGGGTAAGTGCAGGTGTGTGTGTATGTGCATAGGGGGGTTTTGTGCCAGGTGCTGTGCCGGGGGGAGCCGTCCTACCGCCAAGAAGGTGTGGGAGTGAAAGGAGTAACATAGATGTGTCTTTACAAAGAGACCGTGTGAATCCGTCCTTAGACAAGGCTGGGAATTTACTGGTAGGGGCGTAACAGAAGAAAGTCTTAGTTCTAGAAACTGTTACTAATCGACAGAGACTGTTGCTCAGCCAAGGCCGTGTTAAATTGCTGAACCTAGAGCAAGGCAGCAAAGACTTCATAGCATTAGGAATAGTTTCGTTTTCTTCCTTTTCCATACCAAGAGGGGGGTGCATATTAGAGGGGAGCCTAGAGTAGGCAGTTCCGGAAGTCTGTAATTCCCGAGTACCTCCGAGGGTGCTGTTGCCAGGAACTTTGCATCAAAAGGGGGTTGCGTCCCGCAATCAGTTGAGAGACTCCATGGCAAAAGCCCCATGGCCTCTCCCTGTAGTTGAAGAATGTTACAGGCCTCCTCTGTCTCCTTTTTGGTGGATGAAGAAAGTCAGAAAGCAACACTTCTGCCAGAACTCTCCAAGATGCCCCCTTTGCTCGCAGTGACTCCATCACTGGCCGGGAAGCTGTCTTTTCTCCCAGAGGAGTTTGAGATACAGTTAAAAGCCGTGTGGCAGAGAAAAAGGGCAATAATTGGTTTACAAGGGATGGCAAACAAGAGATACCAGAAGCTTTGGCCCTACCAATAGTAAAAGCACTCCGTGAAGAGAGTCCTTGCACCTCCTGAGGATTGGCAGAAGCCTTCCTCATGCTGGATGTTGCTGGGGGTCTTTTTAGACTGGCAGAACGAGCTGTTGAAGGTTGCTTGATCTGTGCTAAAGCAAACAGCCAAGTTACAAAGGAACTTGCCAGGGGAGGGAGGCCTTGGGCTGCAGGTCCCTTCCAAAGATGCCAGGTGGATTTTCCTGAGATGCCCCAAGTGGGAAGGCTTCATCTCTTCTGGTAATGGTATGTCAGCTAGCAAGGTGGCCAGAAGCATTTCCAACTGCTTCAGCAACGACAGGATCAGGTATTAAGGCATTTTTGGAACAAATCATTCCAAGATACAGCATTGTAGAAGCAATAGACTCAGATAGGGGAACTCATTTGACAGGAAAGATCCTTCAAGGGGTTTTGGCTTCTTTAGGAACACAATGGAACCTCCATAGGCCCTGGCACCCCCAGAGCTCGGCTCGGGTAGAAAACAATGACTAGAGAAATAAACACCTTTTGAAGCTGGTAATAGAAACCAAGATGCCATGGCTAGGGCTTTGGACATTGGCTTTGGCGAGAATGAGAGCCCGAGCCAGAAGAGGGATTCCGTTCTCCCCCTTTCCGTCGTTGTTATGAATTACCCGGGTAAGTCTCAACCTAGTGGGGGAGTAGAGGTAAGTGATGTATATTTAAAACCATCTGTGGCCAGGATACTGCTTCTTGTGAAACCCCTTCAACAGGAAGCTCAGCTGGCACAAGCCCCACCTTTGGACTTTGCTGCTTGTAACATCCAACCAGGAGATTGAGTCCTAGTTAAGGAGCAGAAAGAAGCGCCAGTGGTTCTGAAATGGCGTGGCCCATTCCAAGTGTCTCTGACGACAGAAACAGCCATGAAGACAGCTGGACACAGGTGGACCCGTCACTCTCGGGTCAAGGTCTCTGAAGCCTCAGAGATTTGCACATCTCAGCTGGAGGAGAAGGCCGGGAGGCTGTGACTGCTGGAGTGGGCCGGAGCAGTAGCCAGTGCTTCGACATCAGAGGAAGCCCTGCGTGCCTACCCACAGACCACCTGCTGAAATAGTCTCTATGGGCATCCCTCCTCTAGAATCTCCACTCACTGGGGCGCTAATACTTGCTGGATTCTTTTATGTTAAGTGGTTTCTGTGTCTTCAATTGCCACAGGTGCTGCAGAAGACAACGGGAAAATTAGACTAGCTAATTAGATCACATTATTAAAATATTTTCCTTACTAGTTCTACTTTTATATGGTCAGCTAAGTTTAGGCCAGGAGTGGGAGAATCAGTTTGCAGCCTTAGCAGAAAAAGTAGCAAAAGTTTTTCACCTTAGCAATTGCTGGCTCTGTGGAGGGCCAGGAGGATCTGAAGAGTGCCTATGGTTGGCTAGCCCAGCTGAACCTAAGTGGTGGCTCAACACCTGACATGAGGTCCATACTAGGACGGGATTTGGGGCCAAAGAAGGAAGTCCATGGCTATAGGAGAAGGTTTCACGAAGGATGTCTGGACTTCAGGTGGCTCTCTTGAAAGCTGTTTATTGCATAGGTGAAGTTACAGCATTTCAGGGAGCGGCTATCCAGAGCCAGCCCTATAGCTGCCAGCTCCAGCTGTAGGCATACCTGAAGCCGCTTGCTGTTCAAGTTACAGAGCATTCGATACTTTTCTTTGCCGAGTATCTTAGCACGTAACAACCAATAAGCACCATACACAATACCTTGACATTGGCCTATAGCCTATCATAGCTACTACCATCACCATATTATAGTCATTATTATCCAATCACAAGAGTAAGTTACAATTTAAGCTTCCAGTGGAAAATTCTTAGACCTTTCTTCTTCTTGCTACATCAACATTTCTTGTTTGCCTGCCATATCTTTCTTTTTGCTAAAGACACCTTTTCTATTCACTTATGCTCTTCTTGAGACTTACTTACTTGGTGAAAAACATGTCTTTGTTTGTAATCACATACCTTTGTCCTGCTCCTAAAAATCTCCTTCCAACTCATCTCCAACCTTTGCCTTCTCAGTTACTCAGCGATCACTGTTTCAGCAAAACACCTTTTCTTCTATATCAAAACTTGCTTTCATTTCTACCTCATCCCCAGCTTCTACATTCTCACACCTTGCTGCCAAGCCTACATACCTGTGAAACTTTCTTACCAAACTTTCATCCTCCCCAACACATGGCCACTTCATTCTTCTCCAACAGGCACTTATTGCCCAAACAGGACAAGGGCGGGTCTATGTAGGAAAAGGCGTTTGTCAATTGACTTTCCCTCTGGCTTTAAACAATTGGGTTTGGACCCACAATTGCCCTCCTTACAATTGTTCCAAATATCAAGACAATTGCAATCAAAGAGCTGTTCAGCTCACTAATGGTAGCTGCGTAAGGTGTTCTTACCACACTTACCAAAACATTTGGAAGCCTGTAAAGCAATGCGGAGGGACAAGGGGTTTTTTTGACCACCTATTTTTAAGCTGTCCCCACAAAAATCCCACAAGTAGAAGACATGTTGTTTGTGATTATCAGTGGGAATGGCAACAGCGGATTGGAACTCAAAGCCTTTTAGTGAGTTCTGCTCCAAATCCAAGCAAGCAACTTGCAGATGTAAATGTAGATGGGAACCCTGTGTGGGAGCTTGGAAATGCAAATGCTGTGACCCTTATGGTGGGGCAGCTATTGTTGGAGGACCGTTAGGCCAGGGAAATCCGCAGTATTTTGACCCACCAATTGATGACCAAGGGTAGGAAGGCCCCTTTGCTAATGGAACACGGGCTTTGAAAGGACATGATTGGATTTGTGGCCAACATGCTTAGCTCAGGTTACCTCCAAACTGGTCAGGGATATGGTATATCCCTGGGGTATATTAGACCGTTGTTCTTTTTGCTACTACAAATTCAGGGAAATCGCTTAGGAATCCAAATCTGTGATGATTTAATTAGAGAAAAGCAGTCAGCTGATGCAGCCTTGGCTGCAGGGAGCACCCCAAAACGGGGAAAAGATGAATGGCCACCAGAAGAAGTTACGCAACATGATGGACCAGCTACTTGGAAACCTAAGGAATTAATCCCAGATGCCTGGGAACCCATTTATCATTTGAATGAGATAATTAGGGTACAAGCTGTCTCGGAAATAATTACCAACCAGCCAGCCACAGCTCTTGACCGTCTTGCTGAGCAACCCACTTCAATGAGGAAAGCGGTATTTCAACATTGGATGGTATTAGATTATCTGTTAGCAGAAGAAGGAGGAGTTTGTGGGAAATTAAATGACTCGAGCTGTTGTTTGCAAGCAGATGACAGCGGAAAAGTGGTCAAACAAATAACAGAGGAAATAACCTCAGCTCATGGACCTGTCCAAGTGTTGAAAGGATGGTAATGGGACATGTTTTCCTGGCTAACTGGCCAGCTATGGGCTGAATTGTTACAGCAGGGATTACTGTAACACGCCTATATCAAACCAGGAATCCCGTGGAAAAGAAGTAGATATGGACAGATTGGTGGTAGATGTTTCAGAGGTCTTTATTTCTCCAGCCACATGGCCGGGGCTCTGCTCAGGAACTCCCCCAGTCACGGGACCCGAGGGTCCTTGGCCACACCGGGGAACACAAACCAACCAAGGGGGAATGAAGCTGACCAGGGGCAGGGAAACCCCGTGTCTCCCCCCCAGGGCCCATCGCCCAGGGCTCCATGGCAGGGGGGGAGACCCCAACACTAAATGAATGCCATTTCTCCTCTTCTATGCTATAGCAACTCTAATCTTTTGACCATACGTGACACCATGCTGGGTGCAGCTCTTTCAGCAGGTAGCAGCCATGCCTACCTGATCCAGAAACGACTACAAAAGGACAGAAGAGGATGTCACTGCAAATAATAGCAAAAGCCCAGAAGACTCAAGAAGAAAAAATTAAATCAATGGTAATTAAGGTTTGTAAAGACAAATACAGATTAAATAAAAAAAGGAGGGATTAAAAGGAATGAGATGGATGAGTCTTTACAAACAGACCGTGTGAATCGGCCTGTAGACAAGGCTAGGAACTTATGCGGAGTGAAGTAACAGAAGAAACGATTAGTTCTCTAGAACTGTTACTAATCATCAGAGACTGTTGATTAATCAAGGCCGTGTTAAATTCCTGAACCTAGAGCAAGGCAACAAAGACGTAATAGAATTAGGAATGGTTTCTTTTTCTTTCTTTTCGATGCCAAAAGGGGGGTGCATATTAGAGGAGGGCATAGAGTAGGCAGTTCCGGAAGTCTGTATCCCCCTAATACCTCAGCCAGTGGAGAAAAGGAAGAGGGCGTTGTGGCCGGGAACTTGGCATCAAAAAGGGGCTGCATCCCGCAACCGTTTGACAGACCCCATGGGAAAAGCCCCAGGGACTCTCCCTGTAGTCGAAGAATGTTGCAGGACTCCTCTGTCTCCTTTTCGGACATCAACCTCAGGCATGGTGGATTAATTTTCCCTAACGGCAGCGACCTGCTGCGTGGTCTCCGTGCTCCTCCCCAGCCCCCCGGGAGGTGCAAAATAGTTCCCGGCGGCTCCCACCGCGCGTTACAGACGGCTGCGCGGCCCCAGGGCTGCCCGCAGTGCTCCCCTGCCCCGCCAGGGCTGCCTGAGGTCTGCGGAGCCACCTCGCCACCGGCGCGGCCAGGGCCGGGGCCCTTCTCGACAGCAGCCGAGGGGCTGCGGAGCGGGCGGCTGCGGGACGATCAGCTCTTTTATGCCGCGCGGTGCTGCCGCCTCCATCTAGCTCCCCATCGCGCCGCCGGCCGACCCCGCCTGGCGCGTTCACGCTCGGCCGCGCTCGCCGCCCGCCCAGCCTCGCCGGAAGCTCTCCCGCCCGGGCCGTGCCCCGGCTCCGCCTGCGGCTCGGCAGGGCCCGGCCGCACGCGTGCTGCGTGGCTCGGAGCACCCGCGTTGCGCCGCAGGCGACGGGGAAGGCGGGGCGGGCCGGCGCCATGGTGGTAGCGCGAGGAGAGGAGCGCCCGGGCGGGGCGGCGAGTGGCGCGGCCGTGAGCGCTTCTGCTTGCTGTCGCTCGGCTGCCGCCCACGGTAGGTGCCGTGTGACCCCGCGGAGCGGCGGGGCCGGCCGGGCGGTGCGCGGCGAGGCTTTCGGCCAGCGGCGGCCGCAGCGACAGTCTGCTGGCACTGCCCGTGCCGGTGGAGAGAGCGGGGATCCGAGGCCGGCCTTCCTAGGGTAACGAGGGGCGACCGCCTTTGCCGCGCTGCCCTCCGTGCAGCACGTGGCCGATTCCGGCGAAGCCGGGGTCTCCGCAGCGGCGCGGGCGGGAGGGAGTGGGGAGCGCGCTCGGTGCTCTGCCGGCCGCTCCCGCCCAGCGCTGCGCTCCGCCGAGGCGTTTTCCTGCCTATCCTGGGAAGGACATAAGGGACCCCGGAGTCGGAGCTTAGCTGTCAGGGGGAACAACTTCCCTCCATTGGCGACCTCCTTTTCCCTCTGATTCAGCTACCTTGTGGTAGGTGCGATGGTGCTGAAGAAGGGTGGCGGCTGGGCACAGTTGCTGGCATAGGTGGTGCGAGAGCTCCACGCAAGCAGCTTGGAGTGGCATGTGCGAGGGTAGGAAGGTACGGCACCCACAGCTGAAGGTAAAAAAAGTCAGGGCATGTCATCAGCCGCAGTCGTGCTAAGTTGTTCATCTTTGCAAACTGCTTGCCGAGTTGTTCCTTTTCTTAGGTAATGGGGGTTTGTATCAACCAGAACTGCATATGGTCAGTATTTGCAGAGAAAGTTACGTGGACTGTTGTTGAAGTGAGTGTAGCAGTTTCTATGGCATTCTGCAAAAAAGTGACAGGTCTCTCTGCGTTCCCCAATTCTTAACAAAAATGGAGTTCACAAAGCCCTGAAAAGAGGTTTTACAAAACTTCAGGGATTTTTTCCTACGAGTACTGTGGAGACAGCCATAGTCACCTTGTCTTTCCAAAAGTGAAGGTTACATCTTTTTGTCCAAGAGCATCAAGTGCTTTTGATCAGCGTTTGTGTGCATGCATTAGCCTTGTTCTTGTTCTTCCTTGGAGAACTTTTACAATCCTCAGATGATCTGTGTAGGCTGCAGACTGCAGTGGTGAACTTGAAGGCTTCCAGCAGAAGGGAGATGCTGTCCACGTTTTGGATTTTCCTTAGTCTGAACTGATGATCTGTCATTTGCATGTTTGTTTAGCTGTGCTTAGAATAATTGATAAGTTGGTGTATAGAATAAAGACAATTACCAATTTCCTCCCTTTGTGGGAGCCCATCCAAAAGTCACGCAAGAAGCAACTTAGAGGTCACTAAAGTAATTAGAATTGTTAAAACTCAGAAAGGCATAAAGGTCAGAGTGAGGAAGATGAGTTACTTCATCTTCCTTAGGACCACTGACCCAATTCAAGACCACCGACTCCATTCAGATCACACGCTACGCATGCTTAATGACATGTAAGCTCATTTCCATACAAAGCGGAGAATGGGAGGTGCCAACACTATGAATACGCATTTTGTATTTTGGATATTCATAATACGTGGAAATAAAAGGTATCATGTTTGCTTGTATCAGGGCCTGCGACTTAGGGAGCTATCCCACGCAAAAATAAAACATACACTTTCTAACTCTAAACTGTTAAGAGTTTTTGTCCATCTCAGTTGGATATCGATATTAGATCGATATTCATATTTTGGTAAATCATAGTTAACATAGGAGAAAGGCATGCTTGGTATGTACCTGGGATAGTTAGGGCTAGCTTTTAGTTCTGCAATGTTATTACGAAACATAGATACGGTCTTGGCCAGTTGCCCCTCGTTTCGAAACAGGGCTATAAAGGGACTTTCTGAAATAACTGAGATGAGATCTCCCCACGGAAAGAAGACAAATCTATTGGCAGCAGAGCACGAGGACTTCGTCTCATCTGTTGGTAGCCATTGCCCCCCCTTTCTTCCTCTCTACTCTTTTACTTTGTTTTTCTTTCTCTCTCTCTCTCTCTTTCTCTCCTCTATCACATTACCATGTTGTGGGTACTTAACAAAGGTGAATAGGTGATTAAAACTGAAATCCCTTGTGTCCTTTTGCACTCGGAGATCTGTAAACAAACCATCACGACCCTCACTTCTATTAGCAGATCGTGACATTAAACTGGCATCACGGACAGGATTTCTGACAGACAGAAGGGGTTGCAAGGTTGTGTGTAGTCTGTAATAGGGGAAGGACGTTTCACTCCAGCCGCACCTAGCCCGACACCCCGCAAAGGCTGAGCGGTGTCTAGAAAGCAAGGGGGACGACTCGAATTTCCCACAAACTGCACACGCCTAGGTGAAAAGCACCCCATACTCAACTGAGGGCTCTGTCTTCAGATTTTTCACCAAAAGATCTCTTAGTGTAAAAGGGGGAACTGTTTTGGTGGGCGTGTGTGAATTTGGACTGCTTGGTGTAGCGAAGAGACAACCGTAAGTAACTTAAGGAGTACCTCCCAGGCAGATTTTGGTCTCTTCACCCACCCAGGGAAGCGAAGGGCGACACGGCGAAGCTGTTTGTGTCGCAATGTGTAATTAGGTTTTACCTCCCTGTAGTGGTTTTGATCCCTTTATAAAATGACTGAAAACCCTAGTGCAAATCATAAAGCTGCATTTTATGCTCTGCTAGCAAAACATAATGCCCGGCCCTCTCCGGGAGGGGAAGAATGGGCTCAAAATAACTGGTTTAATTTGGAGTGTGACTGATAGAATATGTTCATTCCAACATGAGACAAAGTTTAAATTTGGCCAAAATAAAACCATAATCTGCTCCTAAATCTGTTTCAGGAGCATGCCTTACAGCAGCTATAGATCACTGCTTTAAGCGATGTAGTGAAGAGAAAGCAATCACAGATTCCCTTCAAAAGCTAGTGGAAATTTTACAGGAACAATCAGATGAAGAAAGGAATGAAAATCATTTGCTGCGGGCTGCTTTGAGGGAGGAATATTTTAAGAATTCAAAGAATGCTGACTCACCAAAAGAGAAAGAGGAAAAGAAAACTCCTCACATTAACCAAATATACCCCCAGGAAGAACTAGTGCTAGTGAAAAATTGTGGGGAAAACTGCTGCCCTCCTATGGGACCTCTAATTAAAACAGAATATAATTATATCAATGATGAAGATTTTGAACCGCATATCACCACTAAACAAATACCATACACTGCTCCTGAGTTGGCGAAGTTAAAAAAGGAGTACGGGCGGCTTCCCCACGAAGCTGAGACGGAATATGCCTTCCAAGTGTCTCTCACCGGAGGAGACCAAGTTCAATTCACTGAACAGGAGGCCAGTGGATACTGGGGACATGGAGTTCTCTTAACAACAGGAGACAAATGTAACACATGGTCGCTGACTCAGCGCGCAGCTTTCTGGGCCGGGGGACTCAATCCTTTAGAAAGGGGAGACCCTTTCGCTACAGTTGGTACCCCTGATCAACTTCTAGAAAGCGTCCACAAAGCCGCCTGTCTGCAAATGATCCATTTCCATGAAAGGAAATTAACTCCTGGATATGAATCCCCCATGCAATTACCTGTGAAACCTGAACTGATGACCCCTTTAATTCGAGGCCTTCCAGAATCACTCCAATCTACAGCAGCTGTCCTTCAAAAAACCATAGCTGCTGCAGGTCCTGTAGAGAGGTTGGACAGATTCCTTGGAAACCCGAGCGACCAAACTGCATCTACCGATCCTGGGTTTACTCCATATTCAACCCCCTCTCAGCCGCCAGGTTCACAATCAAATTCACCTGCCGGTGATTGCAAAGTTTGGACATGGAGTGAGGTTGAAGAAGATCTGATTAATTACAGTAGGAAATATGGACCGATAAAAATCCCAGAGGAAAAATCAGAAAAAACAAAAGGTGTCAGGTACATTAGGGCTCCTCATAGTGAAAAACCAAAGAATGTAACCAGAGATCCCTAACCGTCAGCATTGGTGCTTATTAGGTATCAAAAAGGGGGTCCCCAGAAATGCAATGGATGGCTTAGCCCTTGATCAGTTGAGTAAGGTAGTGTCTAACTGGCACTGCCAAAAGCCCCTTCTACCGAATCCGTCACTTCAACCCAGTGCACCCCTCCTCCCTCAGAATCTGGGCAGTGAGTCAAAGCCACTTCTCCCTCAAAGTCTGGCCAATGAGCTAGAACAGATTCTTCCTCAAAACCAGGGAAACTAGACCCTCTGTTTCTTGTCAGTGGGCAAAGAAACGGAGCATAGGTCTACCTGAGAATGCTCACTAAAAATAAAACGGGAGATATAACGATCACAGCTATTACAAGTCCTAAACGGGCACCTGTAACTTTTCTGATTGACACTGGGGCACAAATTTCTGCGCTGACAAAGAAAGATGCCCAGAGGTGTGGAATTGTTCCAACAAAGAACCGATATTGTGTTTTAAGTGCCTTGGGCACAACAACAGAATCTATGAATGGGGCCTTAGTCAAGCTCCCTTTGCCTGGAGAGGAAAACCAACTCTCCATCCATGGGGTGATTGGAGATATTCCAACCAATGTATTAGGGCTGAATGCCCTTGCTAGGAGGCAGTGGGAGGACTCAGAGGGTCTTCTGTGGTCTTTTGGCACACCACATTTTAACATCAGACTGCTCCAAGCTGCAGCCTCCCTACCATTCAGCAAAGTAACTAATGTGAAACAATACCTCCTTCCCCTGGGTGCCAAAGAGGGTATCAAGCCAGTGATACAGGAGCTACGACAACAAGGAGTAATACTTCATACCCATTCTCCTTTCAATTCTCCGGTGTGGCCAGTGCAAAATCCTAATGGGAAGTGGAGGCTGACAATAGATTTTCGTAGGCTAAATGCTAACACAGACCCTCTTACAGCAGCAGTCCCAAATCTAGCAGAATTCATAACATTGATTCAAGAAAAGGCTCATTCAATCATGCCACCTGTAGATGTCAAAGACATGTTTTTTACGACACCTTTACAGCCAGAAGATATGGACCGTTTTGCTTTCGCATGGCAAGGACAGCAACGCACTTTCACTAGGCTTCCCCAAGGGTACAAACATTCTCCTACCCTGGCTCATCACGCTTTAGCCCAAGAGTTCGACAAAGTACCCAAAGCGGACAATCTAGCTGTTCATCAACACACTGATGAGACCCTTGTGGGAGGAGATGAAATAGAAGAAGTGAGAGATACCCAACAGAAAATAACCTCCCACTTAGAAAGCCTTGATTTGCAAATTCCCTCAGAAAAAACCCAAACCCCTTCACATGAAGTGAAATTGTTGGGAATTTGGTGGAAAGGAGGTATGACACGTATCCCACCTGATACCCTAACCTCTTCAGATCAGATTAAAATGCCTGAATCCAAAAAAGATCTCCAACATGCTTTAGGATGTGTATTAGTGCTCCGGAGAAAACACATCCCAGATTTTCCATAATTGCCAGACCTCTTTACAACTTGTTAAGAAAAGGGACAAAATGGGAATGGAGTGCTTCCCAAGAAGAAGCACGGCAATTGTTGGTTTTTGAAGCAACAGCCTCACCAAGCCCTGGGCCCTATTCATCCCACAGATGCTTTTCAGGTCTCCTCAGGGTTGTCAGTACACATATGGCAGCGGGGTCCTGAGGGTCCGATGAAGCCTCTTGGTTTTTACTCCCGTGGCTTTAAAGATGCTGAAAAAAGGTACACTACCTGGGAGAAAGGATTGTTTGTGGTTAGCTTAGCTCTCCTAGAAGCGGAGAAGATTGCACAACAACAACCAATTGTTTTGAGAGGCCCTTTCAAAGTTATTAAGGCTGTCTCTACTGGCACCACCCCCACGTGACGGGGTGGCCCAGAGGACCTCAGTAAGGAAGTGGTATGCTCAGATTGAACATGATTGTAGCGTCTTCTCAAGAACTGAAGGAGCTGTACAAAATCTGGCAATCCAAGAAACTGAAAACTTGGGTAGCAGCCAGGACAAACCTGCCTCAGTCATTAGAGTAGCCCCTCCTTTTTCCCCCAAACGGTCAGCAAATTCTTGGCTTACGGATGCTTCTGCCAAGCGAGAAGGAAAGGTGTGGAAACATAAGGCTGTAGCCCTCCACACTTCCTCAGGTGAAGGAATTATCACAGAGGGGGAAGGCAGTGCCCAAGTTGGCACGCTGATAGCTGTTTGGAGTGTTTTCCAACGTGAGGCACAGAATACTTCTCCTGTCTGTATCTACACCGATTATTCCTATGCTGTGTTTAAGGGATGGACTGAGTGGCTTCCTTTTTGGCAGCAAAAGGATTGTGAAGTTAACAGAATCCCAGTATGGCAAAAGGAAAAGTAGCAAGAAATTCTAAGTATTGCAAGTCCAGGGAATTTTGCCGTGGAGTGGGTAGCCTCTCACCAGACAGATGGAAATCCAGCAGGAGAGTGGAACACTAGAGCTGACGAATTAGCAAGACTAAGTCCTGTGAAAAAAGATCAAATTACAGAGGACTGGGAGCACTTCTTAGAATGGTTGCATGTAAAAAGACAACGCACAGGTGCAAAAGATTTGTACAAAGAAGCCCTTGCTCGCGGTTGGTCTGTTACCAGAGAAATGTGTAAAACATGCATGTCAGCCTGTGAACAACGTCGCAGACGGCTAGAAAGACACCCTTTGGAAGATGACCCTCTGCATTTAAGAAAGGGTAAAGGCTTACGGGAAGCGTGGCAGGTAGATTATATCGGCCCCTTTAAAAAGTCAGGAAGTAAACACTTTGGGCTGGTAGGAGTAGAGATGATATCTGGGTTAGTCCAGGCCAATGCTTTTAAAAGAGCTACAGGAGATCATACTGTTAAAGCATTGCAGGCATGGTTTGGAACTTTCCCAAAACCACAAGAAATTCAATCTGATAACGGGTCTCACTTTACTGCCAAAGTTGTACAGGACTGGGCAAAAGGTGAAGGGATTAAACGGACTTTTCACACTCCTTACTACCCTCAAGCTAACGGCATTGTAGAAAGGACCAATGGTCTCTTGAAAGGACTTTTGAAACCACAGGAGGGAAATTGGGATGTTCGGCTATGGGAAGCTGTGAAAGGTGTGAATGATAGATGGGGGGTAAACGGGTGTCCCAAAATCACTGTCTTTTTCCCAACAGCTCCAAGCATAATTCTCTCACTGCAGGGACCAAATGATCCTAAGAATCCTGCACACTACCCTGGACAACCTGTTTCGGTAGATCTCCCTACCGTAGGAGAAGTACCACTAGTGCTAAAACGCCCTCTGAATAAATATGCATGGCTAGCCTCTGATGCCCTAGGGAGAGAGCATCGGATACATACACGCTGCATCATTCCATCATTCTAATTTTCTGCCTTTTGGTGGCAGACTCTGTTGTGTTCACTTTTCACAGAAGAACTCCGAGGGACATGAAGAAGAGCACATAAACCATGATAAGACTAGTGATACTTTTCTGCATCCTACCACAACACCAGGGCCAAAAACCAGCTGAGTGGCCATGGTCTGAAGCTACCATTAGGTACACTAGTGCTCTAGGATCCTATCCCAGAGATGGTTGCCCGAACCTAGCCACTGTAGCACTGCACGACTCTGAGGTATACCGTCCAAGTGAATGGGGATGGGACTTGAAGGATTGGACTAGAATCCTAAAAGGAACAAGAGGTGAACAAATTAAGGTAGGATGCAGAAAAGTAGAAGGATCTCTTTACCAGAAAGCTTCCACCATTGCAATCGCTGGAAATGTTCTAAAACCAGATGGGAAAAGTGATTTGCACCCCAACATTACGGCCAAACTCTGCCCTACAACGGAGTGGGTGTGTGACAAACAAACCCCCTTCATCCTGTGTGGTTGTCAGAAGAATGTCGGTAACTACACCTTAGGCCCCAGTACCAACAATGTTGAAATCACAAAGCTTCGCAGAAACAAACTAACTGACTGCTGGTATAACTTTCCTCTAACCAAACCGACCTATGCAACATGCAATTGGCAAAATAACCCGGCAGATCAGCCAAGTCTGACAGGTTTAACTTATAAATTCAAAATAAACGCCGCAGCAAAGCCCATACTGAGTGCAGTAATCACATACCACGGTATAAGTACCCCCCTCGTGTTAGATGACAAGAATAAAGTTTTTCCACCCTTTATGGTAACCCGAGGTGACGATGTTACAATACGATGTGGATTAATTGCTGAATGTTTTACCGAACCTGTACACAGTTATAGCATTGGACCTCATGGCCGTGTTTTGTTTGGTGAAATTCAAAATCAAGATTGTTGGCTAAACCTTAATTGCTGTACAATTTCCCCATAAAGTCACGTGTGGTAAAAACAATACAAAATACTGGGGGGAACTCAAAGTCGATGTTGCAATACCTACCACCCAACCACCGGTCATGCTAAGCCCGAGAATTTTTGAAATTGGACCACGTATAACCACAAAAACAGGCCAACAACAACTATTGCTCAATCCGGCATGGTCCCTTAAACAAGTCAAGTTGCTGATGCAAAACAATGTCTCAGAAATTCAGCCAGCTTGTTCACCTTTTCTGCAGACTTCCTTCAAGGGGCAGACAACCGGGTTGCAAAAGCGGAACCCTTCTAAGAAACGGACGCAAAGAGACATAACCGGCGTTGTGGGAACAGGATTGGGAATCTTAAATAGTATTGATTCAGAAGTGCTAATGAATAAATTGGCTGCCACAACTACAGATTTGACTAAAATACAACAACCCATCAGCGGTTGTTATCAAACATATTACCAAATTGAGAAAAGGTAAATGTGAATGACCACAAATTGATAATTGGCATGCTCCGTGCTACACAAAACAACATCTCTTTGGCTCTCAGCTGCGTCCAGGCTCAATTGTGGATGCAGTCCGTTGCTGCCTCAATTGTAAGAGAAGGCAAAGAAGGCACTTTTCCTACTGAAATTCGGAACATAATCTGGGACGGTGCCACTGATTTTGAAAGAGAATTCCAATCCTGGTGGAATTTAGTGAATTTTACCTACAATCCCATCACAAACACAGCCACAGCCTTTGTACTAACCATACGTAATGCTTCAGTGCATTGGATAGTCCCTATCATTGCATTAGGGCTGAACCATGATGCAGCTATTCTCTACCCTTTCCAGCACAGAGAATGGGCCCGTCAAACTGGGAAGAAGTGGCAAACTGTTAATTTGGAAACTTGTATTGTCCGAGAACAACAAGGGTTTATCTGTGAAAGCAGTGCAATTAGACCTCAAGACATTTGTTTGGACACAGAACAAAATATCTGTCCTTTTGAAATTCATCCTAACAAGATTCCTGAAACACTGCTTGTGTATATAGGCAATGGATGTGCATGCTTAAGAACTGCATGTGATAAGGTATTTCTAGAAAATGTAGTTGTAGATACTAAAACTCATTCAAATTCTTGTGTTTGTAACTTGACTAAAAGCACAGGATGTGATTTCTCTTATTTAGCCCCACTTACTTCTTATTGTATTTTACAGTCCAATTACACAGTGATCCACCAATTATTGCCTACCCCCACTGGGATGAACCTTACTTAGGTAAAGCACTTGTTGCTTCACCAGGATTTCATTGGAATTTTGGAAAAGATCAAGAAAAACAGACAGAAAACCTTGGTAACTGCTCATCACAATGGGAAAGAAACACATTGTTTTCTAGACAGAGGAAAGAAAGATGCTGGACACAGCTGCTGGGATACTCCTTTTGGGTGCTCACCTACTGCTACAGGTGTCCTGAACAAATTGTGTCATCCCATCCTTGTTCTCTTGATTTTAGTTTTGATTGGGTTTGTTTTATCAGCAATCTTACACATCATGAATTGCAGAATGATGAAACGGTTGACATCTGTAATAGATGTGCACAATTTGGACACTATCCCATCCACTGTGGACACCCCTAAGGTTATTGACACAAGATGAACTACATGAGTATTAAAATAAGATAAGACATGATTAAAAATTACAGGTGTATTTTGATTAAAAATTACTTATTCCTACTTTTTCCTTTTCTTTCTCTTTTCTTATTTTCTCTACCCTTTTCTGGGATATGCTACCAACATTAACGAGTCCTGAAGACTTCGCAACAACACTACGAAATCGTGCTGATGGAGCTCTCCTGATGACAATCGTGAGTCATGGGGTGGTGTAAGAGACGGTCTGAAGATCCCTCATCTGCCTCACGATCATCGCCGAGGACAGAGGCTAAACACAGGAGTTCCGACCTGCCTAAGGTGGGATGTCTGCCAACTGTTGCCTGCAGGTGTGCCCGCTGGGAACTGGTACGCATTCCTGAGGAAATTTGTGCAGGTCACAGTGGACTGCGCCGTTCTTGCTGCGGACTGCGCTGAAGCGGAAAGGAATGACCTGTCCTCTACACCTGTCCTGTACCTGTTTCCCAAAGCAACGGGCCTCATAACAACGGCTGTAGATTTGCCCCACCTCTTGGGGAAAAGGGCGAGATGTGGGGATACAGCTAGAAAGCAGAAGCGAGAGCACTGCTAAACTCATGCCAGAAGTAGACGCGCTAACGCTGCTAGGCCGCAAACCATAGCAGGCAGTATAGTTAGCATAGGAGAAAGGCATGCTTGGTATGTACCTGGGATAGTTAGGGCTAGCTTTTAGTTCTGCAATGTTATTACGAAACACAGATATGGTCTTGGCCAGTTGGCCCTCGTTTCAAAAAAGGCCTATAAAGGGACTTTCTGAAATAACTGAGATGAGATCTCCCCACGGAAAGAAGACAAATCTATTGGCAGCAGAGCACGAGGACTTCGTCTCATCCGTTGGTAGCCATTGCCCCCCCTTTCTTCCTCTCTACTCTTTTACTTTGTTTTTCTTTCTCTCTCTCTCTCTTTCTCTCCTCTATCGCATTACCGTGTTGTGGGTACTTAACAAAGGTGCACTGTTTTGATTAAAACTGAAATCCCTTGTGTCCTTTTGCACTCGGAGATCTGTAAACAAACCATCACGACCCTTACTTGTATTAACGGATCGTGACACATGTCCAAAAGAAAAAATCACTGGAACAAAAAGAGCAAACTGATCCAAGGTGAACTGATCCACGGTGAAAAACAGAAGCCTACGAAAATCTGGGGGGGAAAAAAAAAGGCAACTCACGTGCCCGATTCACAGATGCAACTCCTGCAAAACTTTTGAAGGCAGTCTCACTCCCTCTGCTGAACAATCAACTGGAGGAAATCCCACTCCAAATCTGTGGGAAACAACAAAAGTGGTGCAACAAGCACTTCATAGAATAAAAACTAAAACTCCACCTGAATAAATTAATGCAATTAACATTGCATTAATTTCACCTGGATTTTTTTTTTTTTTTTTTTTTTTTTTTGAGGAAATCTGTTTCTTTTCTCTTTTCTAAGAATGTCAAACATCCCTGCATTGACGATAAAGAAAGCAGTTTGAGGGCAGAGAAAGTGCAAGCAGCAGAATCACATCTAAATGTGATAACCATTTACTCACGTGGACGCTGTCCCTTTGTGTTAGCCCCAAGGAGTTGTACTTCTTTTTAATAATCGGTCTAGTGGGCCAAATTTTCACTTTTTAAGAACCTACCAACACATGGGATGGAGCTGCATGAAAACCAATGAAATGTAAAGTGTCACCATAATTGCTTGCATTGTCAGTTTGTTAACGTTTGTCATTTAAGAATTTATACATATTTGAAATCATACAAATATGTTCTAACCTTCCCAGCTCTGCCTCAGAAGACTTCAAAATTATTACCATTCAGCTAATTTTTTTAATTTACTATTTAGTGAATTAAAGAATCTTGACAAAACACAAGCAAATGCTAGAGAAGAAATGATTAAATCCCCCTTCCAGGGGACCCCAGGCGCTGACGGCTGCCACCGGCGTGCGCCAGGTCGGGACCGGCAGGCAGGGCTGCACCCCGCGTCTGCCACAACACCTGCAGCTTCTGCAGCCTGAAACACAGCTGGCTCAGGGGTTTCAATCAAGAGCCAAAAGATCTTGCTGGTCAATTTGGGGCAGAGAAAGGTCATCACTTCTAGCATGGCATAAGCCTGCCACTACATTTCTGTCAAGGACAATCACCTTGTTGCAGTGAAACTCCTGGGTAAAATACTGAAGCGCTTTCAGATTCATATTATCCGACATTTCGGTGACCTTCTTTTATACCTGCATTGCTTCATACTGCTGGTTGTGGGAACAAGTTCTTTGTACACTATCCTGGAAATTAAAAAGATCAGAAACAACACCCACCCCTCCCCCACCACCACCCCTTCCCCAGCCACAACCCTAACAAAACCAACCTCCAGAATGTTCAGGAGTTCAAATGAGAACAAGCATAGATGGGGCATAAAAAGATGGATCCTCCTTAGACATTTGTGCATGCAGTGCCCTGCAATCCACTAAGTTCTACTTCTCGTACACCAAATACCTGTCTTCGGAACTCCTTGTTCTCCATTCAAACCCTTCTGGGAGGGTAATCGAGGAGATACTCTTACATATTTTTAGCACATCTTGCACTAGGCAATTAAATCCAGTGCGCAGCATTACCTGACCAACTGAGGCGGTGACAAGGTCAATTAAGACCTGTTCATATCTTCATTTGGAGCTCTTCCAACTGCTTGAAAAGTGAAGCCTTGGACATTGAAGGTTCCGACTAAGGAAAATCCAAAACGTGGACAGCATCTCCCTTCTGCTGGAAGCCTTCAAGTTCACCACTGCAGTCTGCAGCCTACACAGATCATCTGAGGATTGTAAAAGTTCTCCAAGGAAGAACAAGAACAAGGCTAATGCATGCACACAAACGCTGATCAAAAGCACTTGATGCTCTTGGACAAAAAGATGTAACCTTCACTTTTGGAAAGACAAGGTGACTATGGCTGTCTCCACAGTACTCGCAGGAAAAAATCCCTGAAGTTTTGTAAAACCTCTTTTCAGGGCTTTGTGAACTCCATTTTTGTTAAGAATTGGGGAACACAGAGAGACCTGTCACTTTTTTTGCAGAATGCCATAGAAACTGCTACACTCACTTCAACAACAGTCCACGTAACCTTCTCTGCAAATACTGACCATATGCAGTTCTGGTTGATACAAACCCCCATTACCTAAGAAAAGGAACAACTCGGCAAGCAGTTTGCAAAGATGAACAACTTAGCACGATTGCGGCTGATGACATGCCCTGACTTTTTTTACCTTCAGCTGTGGGTGCCGTACCTTCCTACCCTCGCACATGCCACTCCAAGCTGCTTGCGTGGAGCTCTCGCACCACCTATGCCAGCAACTGTGCCCAGCCGCCACCCTTCTTCAGCACCATCGCACCTACCACAAGGTAGCTGAATCAGAGGGAAAAGGAGGTCGCCAATGGAGGGAAGTTGTTCCCCCTGACAGCTAAGCTCCGACTCCGGGGTCCCTTATGTCCTTCCCAGGATAGGCAGGAAAACGCCTCGGCGGAGCGCAGCGCTGGGCGGGAGCGGCCGGCAGAGCACCGAGCGCGCTCCCCACTCCCTCCCGCCCGCGCCGCTGCGGAGACCCCGGCTTCGCCGGAATCGGCCACGTGCTGCACGGAGGGCAGCGCGGCAAAGGCGGTCGCCCCTCGTTACCCTAGGAAGGCCGGCCTCGGATCCCCGCTCTCTCCACCGGCACGGGCAGTGCCAGCAGACTGTCGCTGCGGCCGCCGCTGGCCGAAAGCCTCGCCGCGCACCGCCCGGCCGGCCCCGCCGCTCCGCGGGGTCACACGGCACCTGCCGTGGGCGGCAGCCGAGCGACAGCAAGCAGAAGCGCTCACGGCCGCGCCACTCGCCGCCCCGCCCGGGCGCTCCTCTCCTCGCGCTACCACCATGGCGCCGGCCCGCCCCGCCTTCCCCGTCGCCTGCGGCGCAACGCGGGTGCTCCGAGCCACGCAGCACGCGTGCGGCCGGGCCCTGCCGAGCCGCAGGCGGAGCCGGGGCACGGCCCGGGCGGGAGAGCTTCCGGCGAGGCTGGGCGGGCGGCGAGCGCGGCCGAGCGTGAACGCGCCAGGCGGGGTCGGCCGGCGGCGCGATGGGGAGCTAGATGGAGGCGGCAGCACCGCGCGGCATAAAAGAGCTGATCGTCCCGCAGCCGCCCGCTCCGCAGCCCCTCGGCTGCTGTCGAGAAGGGCCCCGGCCCTGGCCGCGCCGGTGGCGAGGTGGCTCCGCAGACCTCAGGCAGCCCTGGCAGGGCAGGGGAGCACTGCGAGCAGCCCCGGCGCCGCGCAGCCGTCTGTAACGCGCGGTGAGAGCCGCCGGCAACTATTTTGCACCTCCCGGGGGGCTGGGGAAGAGCACGGAGACCACGCAGCAGGTCGCTGCCGTTAGGGAAAATTAATCCACCATGCCTGAGGTTTATGTCCGAAAAGGAGACAGAGGAGTCCTGCAACATTCTTCGACTACAGGGAGAGTCCCTGGGGCTTTTCCCATGGGGTCTGTCAAACGGTTGCGGGATGCAGCCCCCTTTTGATGTCAAGTTCCCAGCCACAGCACCCTCTTCCTTTTCCCCACTGGCTGAGGTATTCGGGAGATACAGACTTCCGGAACTGCCTACTCTATGCCCTCCTCTAATATGCACCCCCCTTTTGGCATCGAAAAGGAAGAAAAAAAACCATTTCTAATTCTATTAAGTCTTTGTTGCCTTGCTCTAGGTTCAGGAATTTAACACGGCCCTGATTAATCAACAGTCTCTGATGATTAGTAACAGTTCTAGAGAACTAATCGTTTCTTCTGTTACTTCACTCCGCATAAGTTCCTAGCCTTGTCTACAGGCCGATTCACACGGTCTGTTTGTAAAGACTCATCCATCTCATTCCTTTTAATCCCTCCTTTTTTTATTTAATCTGTATTTGTCTTTACAAACCTTAATTACCATTGATTTAATTTTTTCTTCTTGAGTCTTCTGGGCTTTTGCTATTATTTGCAGTGACATCCTTTTCTGTCCTTTTGTAGTCATTTCTGGATCAGGTAGGCATGGCTGCTAGCAGCATCCCCTTGACCACCTGCTGAAAGAGCTGCACCCAGCATGGTGTCACGCATGGTCAAAAGATTAGAGTTGCTATAGCATAGAAGAGGAGAAATGGTATTCATTTAGCCCAGAGCTGGCCAGTTAACCATGAAAACATGTCCCATTACCATCCTTTCAACACTTGGACAGGTCCATGAGCTGAGGTTATTTCCTCTGTTATTTGACCACTTTTCCGCTGTCATCTGCTTGCAAACAGCAGCTCGAGTCATTTAATTTCCCACAAACTCCTCCTTCTTCTGCTAACAGATAATCTAATACCATCCAATGTTGAAAATGCCACTTTCCTCATTGAAGTGGGTTGCTCAGCAAGACGGTCAAGAGCTGTGGCTGGCTGGTTGGTAATTATTTCTGAGACAGCTTGTACCCTAATTATCTCATTCAAATGATAAATGGGTTCCCAGGCATCTGGGATGAATTCCTTAGGTTTCCAAGTGGCTGGTCCATCATGTTGCGCAACTTGTTCTGGTGGCCATTCATCTTTTCCCCGTTTTGGGGTGCTCCCTGCAGCCAAGGCTGCATCAGCTGACTGCTTTTCTCTAATTAAATCATCACAGATTTGGATTCCTAAGCGATTTCCCTGAATTTGTAGTAGCAAAAAGAACAACGGTCTAATATACCCCAGGGATATACCATATCCCTGACCAGTTTGGAGGTAACCTGAGCTAAGCATGTTGGCCACAAATCCAATCATGTCCTTTCAAAGCCCGTGTTCCATTAGCAAAGGGGCCTTCCTACCCTTGGTCATCAATTGGTAGGTCAAAATACTGCGGGTTTCCCTGGCCTAACGGTCCTCCAACAATAGCTGCCCCACCATAAGGGTCACAGCATTTGCATTTCCAAGCTCCCACACAGGGTTCCCATCTACATTTACATCTGCAAGTTGCTTGCTTGGATTTGGAGCAGAACTCACTAAAAGGCTTTGAGTTCCAATCCGCTGTTGCCATTCCCACTGATAATCACAAACAACATGTCTTCTACTTGTGGGATTTTTGTGGGGACAGCTTAAAAATAGGTGGTCAAAAAAACCCCTTGTCCCTCCGCATTGCTTTACAGGCTTCCAAATGTTTTTGGTAAGAACACCTTACGCAGCTACCATTAGTGAGCTGAACAGCTCTTTGATTGCAATTGTCTTGATATTTGGAACAATTGTAAGGAGGGCAATTGTGGGTCCAAACCCAATTGTTTAAAGCCAGAGGGAAAGTCAATTGACAAACGCCTTTTCCTACATAGACCCGCCCTGTCCTGTTTAGGCAATAAGTGCCTGTTGGAGAAGAATGAAGTGGCCATGTGTTGGGGAGGATGAAAGTTTGGTAAGAAAGTTTCACAGGTATGTAGGCTTGGCAGCAAGGTGTGAGAATGTAGAAGCTGGGGATGAGGTAGAAATGAAAGCAAGTTTTGATATAGAAGAAAAGGTGTTTTGCTGAAACAGTGATCGCTGAGTAACTGAGAAGGCAAAGGTTGGAGATGAGTTGGAAGGAGATTTTTAGGAGCAGGACAAAGGTATGTGATTACAAACAAAGACATGTTTTTCACCAAGTAAGTAAGTCTCAAGAAGAGCATAAGTGAATAGAAAAGGTGTCTTTAGCAAAAAGAAAGATATGGCAGGCAAACAAGAAATGTTGATGTAGCAAGAAGAAGAAAGGTCTAAGAATTTTCCACTGGAAGCTTAAATTGTAACTTACTCTTGTGATTGGATAATAATGACTATAATATGGTGATGGTAGTAGCTATGATAGGCTATAGGCCAATGTCAAGGTATTGTGTATGGTGCTTATTGGTTGTTACGTGCTAAGATACTCGGCAAAGAAAAGTATCGAATGCTCTGTAACTTGAACAGCAAGCGGCTTCAGGTATGCCTACAGCTGGAGCTGGCAGCTATAGGGCTGGCTCTGGATAGCCGCTCCCTGAAATGCTGTAACTTCACCTATGCAATAAACAGCTTTCAAGAGAGCCACCTGAAGTCCAGACATCCTTCGTGAAACCTTCTCCTATAGCCATGGACTTCCTTCTTTGGCCCCAAATCCCGTCCTAGTATGGACCTCATGTCAGGTGTTGAGCCACCACTTAGGTTCAGCTGGGCTAGCCAACCATAGGCACTCTTCAGATCCTCCTGGCCCTCCACAGAGCCAGCAATTGCTAAGGTGAAAAACTTTTGCTACTTTTTCTGCTAAGGCTGCAAACTGATTCTCCCACTCCTGGCCTAAACTTAGCTGACCATATAAAAGTAGAACTAGTAAGGAAAATATTTTAATAATGTGATCTAATTAGCTAGTCTAATTTTCCCGTTGTCTTCTGCAGCACCTGTGGCAATTGAAGACACAGAAACCACTTAACATAAAAGAATCCAGCAAGTATTAGCGCCCCAGTGAGTGGAGATTCTAGAGGAGGGATGCCCATAGAGACTATTTCAGCAGGTGGTCTGTGGGTAGGCACGCAGGGCTTCCTCTGATGTCGAAGCACTGGCTACTGCTCCGGCCCACTCCAGCAGTCACAGCCTCCCGGCCTTCTCCTCCAGCTGAGATGTGCAAATCTCTGAGGCTTCAGAGACCTTGACCCGAGAGTGACGGGTCCACCTGTGTCCAGCTGTCTTCATGGCTGTTTCTGTCGTCAGAGACACTTGGAATGGGCCACGCCATTTCAGAACCACTGGCGCTTCTTTCTGCTCCTTAACTAGGACTCAATCTCCTGGTTGGATGTTACAAGCAGCAAAGTCCAAAGGTGGGGCTTGTGCCAGCTGAGCTTCCTGTTGAAGGGGTTTCACAAGAAGCAGTATCCTGGCCACAGATGGTTTTAAATATACATCACTTACCTCTACTCCCCCACTAGGTTGAGACTTACCCGGGTAATTCATAACAACGACGGAAAGGGGGAGAACGGAATCCCTCTTCTGGCTCGGGCTCTCATTCTCGCCAAAGCCAATGTCCAAAGCCCTAGCCATGGCATCTTGGTTTCTATTACCAGCTTCAAAAGGTGTTTATTTCTCTAGTCATTGTTTTCTACCCGAGCCGAGCTCTGGGGGTGCCAGGGCCTATGGAGGTTCCATTGTGTTCCTAAAGAAGCCAAAACCCCTTGAAGGATCTTTCCTGTCAAATGAGTTCCCCTATCTGAGTCTATTGCTTCTACAATGCTGTATCTTGGAAAGATTTGTTCCAAAAATGCCTTAATACCTGATGCTGTCGTTGCTGAAGCAGTTGGAAATGCTTCTGGCCACCTTGCTAGCTGACATACCATTACCAGAAGAGATGAAGCCTTCCCACTTGGGGCATCTCAGGAAAATCCACCTGGCATCTTTGGAAGGGACCTGCAGCCCAAGGCCTCCCTCCCCTGGCAAGTTCCTTTGTAACTTGGCTGTTTGCTTTAGCACAGATCAAGCAACCTTCAACAGCTCGTTCTGCCAGTCTAAAAAGACCCCCAGCAACATCCAGCATGAGGAAGGCTTCTGCCAATCCTCAGGAGGTGCAAGGACTCTCTTCACGGAGTGCTTTTACTATTGGTAGGGCCAAAGCTTCTGGTATCTCTTGTTTGCCATCCCTTGTAAACCAATTATTGCCCTTTTTCTCTGCCACACGGCTTTTAACTGTATCTCAAACTCCTCTGGGAGAAAAGACAGCTTCCCGGCCAGTGATGGAGTCACTGCGAGCAAAGGGGGCATCTTGGAGAGTTCTGGCAGAAGTGTTGCTTTCTGACTTTCTTCATCCACCAAAAAGGAGACAGAGGAGGCCTGTAACATTCTTCAACTACAGGGAGAGGCCATGGGGCTTTTGCCATGGAGTCTCTCAACTGATTGCGGGACGCAGCCCCCTTTTGATGCAAAGTTCCTGGCAACAGCACCCTCGGAGGTACTCGGGAATTACAGACTTCTGGAACTGCCTACTCTAGGCTCCCCTCTAATATGCACCCCCCTCTTGGTATGGAAAAGGAAGAAAACGAAACTATTCCTAATGCTATGAAGTCTTTGCTGCCTTGCTCTAGGTTCAGGAATTTAACACGGCCTTGGCTGAGCAACAGTCTCTGTCGATTAGTAACAGTTTCTAGAACTAAGACTTTCTTCTGTTACGCCCCTACCAGTAAATTCCTAGCCTTGTCTAAGGACGGATTCACACGGTCTCTTTGTAAAGACACATCTATGTTACTCCTTTCACTCCCACACCTTCTTGGCGGTGGGATGGCTCCCCCCGGCACAGCACCTGGCACAAAACCCCCCTATGCGCACACGCACACCTGCACTTACCCTGCACTCCGCTGCACACACACACACACACCTCCCGCACACTAACACCCCCCTCCACATCCCTGCCATGCTACTTGCAGTGGCCCCGCCCCTGCCATCCCGGCCGGCTGGCAGCACTTACTCCTCACATGCCTTGCGTTTCCTTACTGCCCCCTCTGTAGCCTTCCCTCAACCTGCCTTTTCTCCCCTGCCTTGCATTGACTTGCTCACCCATCCCCCACCTGACTTCCTTTCACATTCGTCTAGCTCTGGCCTCACCTTTCCTTTTCCTTCTAGGACCCTCATTGCCTTGCCTCGCCTCGCCTCGCCAAGCCACCACTTGCCTTGCCCTGCCCTTGAAGCCCTCCCTTGCCTTGCATGACCTTGCTCAGCCCTCCCCCACCTGGAATTCAAGACCCCTTTTCAATGACATTTCATGGCCTTGCCCTGCCCTTTCTGCTCCTCCTAGGAATCTCAAAGCTCTCAAGCATCTCCCGTGTTTCAGGACCACAGGAGAGGAAGACCAGGGGAGGACGCGTGTTGCCACACTCATCTCTATGGGCAGCCTTGGTCTGGGAGCAATCCTTGCATGTCTTGAATCTTGCAAGGGCAATTCACATTTTGCCCTTGAGCTCGGGGACCAGAATGAGAGCTCTTTTGCCTACAAAGGAAAGCAGGTAGCTCAAGTCTTTGAGGTGCAGAGGAGACATGACCCACGCGGGATCAAGGCCACACAAAGCACTTGGTCCTGGCCACTTTTGTGTACCAGCAGTCCTTGAATGTACTTCTCACCTGCCTTGCCTGGCCTTGCCTTGGCAACACAACAGTTTCCTTGTCTTGCCCTGCTAGCCCTCTGGAGCCCTCTGGAGCCTTGCATTCCTTTGCATGGCCATGCCCCGCCCTTGACCTGCCTACCGCTTTCCTCCAAGGCCTTGACTTGCCAAGCCCTTCCTGTTTCTGCCTGGCCTTCCCATCAGTGGACTTCCCTTCCTACGGCCAGCCTTGCCTCTAACGTCTGGGCCTTCTCTTGCCTACCACTCCATTTGCTTTCCCCTCACTGCTCTGGCCTTGCTTACCTCTCCCTTGACTTGCCCACAATTGCCTGCACTTGCTTTGCAGCGCCTTGCCTGCATGGAAGGCGAGGGCAAGAGTGGTAGGCAGGGCAAAGCAAAGCCAGCAAGTTGTAGGTAGTGCAAGGCAAGGCAGCAGAGGCAAAGGAAGCAGAGCAAGGGTAGCTTAAGAAGAACTAGACAAGGTACTGAAGGCAAGGCAAGGCCAAGAGACTCGGAGTGCCTTTCCTTGCCAAGGCAAGGACATAGTGCCAGTGTTGCTGGAGCAGATGTTAAGGTAGCACGGGGAGGAATAGAAAGTGCTGAGAACAGCGTGTGTGCTGCTAGTTTGAGGGGTGCAGTTGAAGTTGCCGGCAGCAAGATCTTCCTCAGCCCGCACTGTTTTGAGCTCTGTTTTTGCCAGATGGTTTCAAGTTGGTGGGCAGAATCTGCGAGAGGGCAAAGATTGGTTTGGGCCAAAGAGGTTTGTCTGCCTCTTGGAGTGCGGTATAAAGAAGAGTCCGCTCTTGGAAGGGGAAGATGAGGGAAATCTTTTTGTCCTGAGGTGCTGTTGATTTGACTGCAGGGACGTTTGCAACTTGCCTCTGCCCTTGGGGTGGTTTCGAGCAGCGCCAGGCGCTTGGCCTTCTTTTGCAAGTCGTCAGCGCCATCGTGTGCTTGTTTCGAGGAGCGCTGACAGTGCCGGGGAAAAAGCCAAGCGCTTCGCTGGCGCCGCCCCAAGTCGTGTGCGAGCAGTTGCTGGAAGAGCTCCGCTGTGCATCCTGCCTCTTGGAGACACAAAAGAATGTGATCCTGCGCGTAGCGGGGAAGCAAGAGGAGTCTTTTCATTGTTGGCTGTGCAGTTTCTAAGCGGCAAAAGTCAAGGCAGCTGCAGCACGGCCTCTTTCTTTCAGAACCTTTTCTGTGCCATCATGAACATGCTCAACATGCAACTCGCACCCACTGAACTGCATCAAAGGTCCTGGAGAGACGCACTTTCCTTCAAGCTCTAGCTACCATCCTACCCTCCACCTCTCGCCGATCCCAAAGCCCTTCCGAACATCCAGCAGCTGCACGCAGAGAACAAGTGCTAGAAGAAGGCGTTGGCCTTCAGAGTCCCTCTAAAGTCTGTAAACTAGGCGGAACATTGCAGTGACCAGCACTTTCCTTCGCAACTATCTACAGAGCGTCATCACATTCTCTCAGAGTGGCTAAAGTCCGCCCTTGCAGCACAGCAGCGTTTCCAGCCACAGTTCGGACTGAGAGATGGGCCAGGTGAGAAAGCATTTGTTGACTATCCCTCGTCTCTGGAAGACTTGATACTCGCAGCGCAATCACGTGCACACACCTTCAGTGTGGCCAAGTTCAAGCAGCTAGAGCTCACAGAGACGGGAGAGTCAGGAGAGAAGCCGTTCCAAAAGTACCGTGTACTTACAGCAGCATTCAAACTGTGCACAGCACTCTACAGCACTGTAGACCGTGGCTTCTCTGACAAGACGTGTCATCCCATTGTTGGCTCTCGCAGCTCGCTTGCTAGCTGCTCTCCTGAAGAAAAGAACTAGGAGGAAAAGCCAATGCTGGGCTGCACCTTCCCCTTGCCTCACGTAAAGCCACTTCAACTCCCCGCTGCACTCTCTACTTCCCCTCTCCTTGGCATCGACCACTGGGTTTTCTGCATCTCGGAGCCCAAAGGTAAGCGCCAGTGTTCCCAGGGATGCTTGGAAGAGGGAGAAGTAGTAGCACAAGTAGCTGCCGTTGAACTTCCTCCTTCTCAATGCTAACGTGAAGTCGGCAGGCAGGCGAGCGCCAGCCACGCTCCTTTCTCAGTTTGGACGCTGCGGACACGAGCCCGGTGCTCCGGCGCCTTCGTTCGGCCTCTTTAGTAGCCATGTCGCGCTTTCATTCTGCCGGAGTCGAAGCGTCGTCTACTTGTGGCACAAAGAGCACGGTGCCGGCAGCCAAATGCTCCAGCCGACTGCTTCTGCCGACACACGCCTGGGCTATGCACTTTGCCTCTCAGCGCCATACAGCAGCACATTCGCTCTAAATGTAAAGGGAAAGATTCTCGCCTACGTCTGGCACAGAGAACAGCTTTAGTTCAACGGGCTTACCCAGAGCATGCCCCCGGACGCGTGGAAACCTGTATTTGCACCACATTCCAGTCGCAGTCCTCTTTCCTTTACAGGCTGCACAACGCCGGCAGATGGCCCGTGCGCTCTGCACCTGCCTTCTCACTTCCAAGTAGCACCGCGCACATTAGAGCCTTGCAGGGAGAGAAGACGCGGCTAGGCGTCTCGCCCAGAAGAACGTGGCAGGGCGAAAAGGTGTTCTTCTTTTGTCTTCCTCGTCGCCCAGAGTGTGCTGCTGTGTTGAAAGTCTTGGCCAGCGAAAAGCTACACCAGCAAGTGTTTCTCTCCTGATGCATTGCGCTGAGCGAGAGCTGAGGAAAATCCTTGCACAGCACCCTGTGGATGCGTGCAGTACACACGCTGAAGAGCGGCACGGCTAAAAGTCATGGCTGGGCTTCAGTTCTGTCCAGAGCACAGAAGGCGAAGAACGAAGCAGCTGGGCACCGGCTGCATGTACATAGTGGAGCGAATTTCACATGTCCAGCCAAGAGCTGCTTCACAAGCAGATTCAGCTGAGAATGCTCTGGCTGCTTCACAAAGGAAGGTGCTGTGTTGCACTCCTGGACACTACCTGGTCAGAAGCAGGTTCTTACACCTTCAATGCTGCAGAGTCCATGCAGCTGGAGCACAGGCAGAAGGACGCGTCCAGCTAGAAGGCGTTCCTCAAGTACCCCCCTCTTCCAAGTAGCCTTGAAACTGAGCACAACACACTGCGGCTCGGCAGCTTCCTTCTCAGATAGACGTGCCGTCACACTATTCACTCTCACAGCTCCGTTGCCCGCTTGCAGCAGCTGCTGCCAAAGAAAAAGGCTCCAGAAGGAAAAGCCACTGCAGGGCTGCCCTTTCCCCTTGCCTCACGTGAAGCACCAGAAACTGTCCGCTGCACTCTCTATTTCCTTTCTTCGTCGCATCTACCACTGTTATCTCTGCATCTCGGAGAATAAGCCCCGGCACAATTCTTTCCTGGGAAAGCTGGAAGACAAATAGGTAGCAGCACAAGTAGCTGCAAGTTGAACTTTAAGTTTCCAGCTGCTAACGTGAATCCGAAAACAAGCGAGTGGCAGGCACGCTTCCTCTTGCAGCCTGGGCGATGCACACACCAGCTCGGTGCTCTGCCTTCATTCTTACGCCCTTCGTAGCAGGTCGCGCTTTCGTTTTGCTGGAGACGACCCGTCGTCTACTTCTCGCGCAGAGAGCACGGTGCCGGCAGCCAAATGCTGCAGGCTGCTGCTTCTGCCGAAACACACCTTGGCTATGCAATTTCTCTCTAGCGCTGAAGTAGCACCACATTCTCTTTGCTTTGTAGCCAGCATCTTTACGGAAAGCTTCTCGGCTACGTCTGGCACAGGGAACAGCTTTATTTTAACCGGCTTAGCCGGAGCTTGCCCCGACGCGTGGGAACTTGTATTTGCACCACATTCCAGTCGCAGTCCTCTTTCCTTTACAGGCTGCACAACGCCGGCAGATGGCCCGTGCGCTCTGCACCTGCCTTCTCACTTCCAAGTAGCACCGCGCACATTCGAGCCTTGCAGGGAGAGAAGACGCGGCTAGGCGTCTCGCCCAGAAGAACGTGGCAGGGCGAAAAGGTGTTCTTCTTTTGTCTTCCTCGTCGCCCAGAGTGTGCTGCTGTGTTGAAAGTCTTGGCCAGCGAAAAGCTACACCAGCAAGTGTTTCTCTCCTGATGCATTGCGCTGAGCGAGAGCTGAGGAAAATCCTTGCACAGCACCCTGTGGATGCGTGCAGTACACACGCTGAAGAGCGGCACGGCTAAAAGTCATCGCTGGGCTTCAGTTCTGTCCAGAGCACAGAAGGCGAAGAACGAAGCAGCTGGGCACCGGCTGCATGTACATAGTGGAGCGAATTTCACATGTCCAGCCAAGAGCTGCTTCACAAGCAGATTCAGCTGAGAATGCTCTGGCTGCTTCACAAAGGAAGGCGCAGCCGTTGCACTCCTGGACACTACCTGGCCAGTAGCAGGTTCTTACACCTTCAATGCTGTAGAGTCCATGCAGCTGGAGCACCCGCAGAAGGACGCGTCCAGCTAGAAGGCGTTCCTCAAGTACCCCCCTCTTCCAAGTAGCCTTGAAACTGAGCACAACACACTGCGGCTCGGCAGCTTTCTTCTCTCACACTATTCACTCTTGCAGCTCAGTTGCCCACTTGCAGCAGCTGCTCCCAAAGAAAAAGGCTCCAGAAGTAAAAGCCACTGCTGGACTGCCCTTTCCCCTTGCCTCACGTGAAGCACCTGAAACTGTCCGCTGCACTCTCCTTTCTCCGCCATATGGCGAAGCATAAACCTAACCGCAATTGTTTCCAGGGCAAAGCTGGAAGAGAAATAGGTAGCAGCACAAGTAGCTGCAAGTTGAACTTTAAGTTTCGAGCTGCTAACGTGAATCCGAAAACAAGCGAGTGACAGGCACGCTTCCTCTTGCAGCCTGGGCGATGCACACACCAGCTCGGTGCTCTGCCTTCATTCTTACGCCCTTCGTAGCAGGTCGCGCTTTCGTTTTGCTGGAGACGACCCGTCGTCTACTTCTCGCGCAGAGAGCACGGTGCCGGCAGCCAAATGCTGCAGGCTGCTGCTTCTGCCGAAACACGCCTGGGCTATGCAATTTCTCTCTAGCGCTGAAGTAACACCACATTCTCTTTGCTTTGTAGCCAGCATCTTTACGGAAAGCTTCTCGGCTACGTCTGGCACAGGGAACAGCTTTATTTTAACCGGCTTAACCGGAGCTTGTCCCCAACGCGTGGGAACTTGTATTTGCACCACATTCCAGTCGCAGTCCTCTTTCCTTTACAGGCTGCACAGCGCCGGCAGATCGCGGTGCTCTCTGCACCTGCCTTCTCACTTCCAAGTAGCACCGCGCACATAAGAGCCTTGCAGGGAGAGAAGACGCGGCTAGGCGTCTCGCACAGAAGAACGTGGCAGGGCGAAAAGATATTCTTCCTTTCTCTTTCTTCTTGCCCGAATTGTGCTGCTGTGTTGAAAGTCTTGGCCAGCGAAAAGCTACACCAGCAAGTGTTTCTCTCCTGACGCATTTCGCTGAGCGAGAGCTACGCGGACAGTTTGGACCCTGTGGAACAGCAAGAAAATGAATGTACGTCGAGCTGAGGAAAATCCGTGCACAGCGCACTGTGGCCGCGTGCAGTGTTCGCGCTGAAGAGAGGCAAAGCTCAGAGGCATCGCTGGGCTTCAGTTCAGTCCAGACAGCAGAAGGCGAAGAACGAAGCAGCTGAGCACCGGCTGCATGTACATAGTGGAGCGAATTTCACATGTCCAGCCAAGAGCTGCTTCACAAGCAGATTCAGCTGAGAATGCTCTGGCTGCTTCACAAAGGAAGGTGCTGTGTTGCACTCCTGGACACTACCTGGTCAGAAGCAGTTTCTTACACCTTCAATGCTGCAGAGTCCATGCAGCTGGAGCACCCCCAGAAGGACGCGTCCAGCTAGAAGGCGTTCCTCAAGTACCCCCCTCTTCCAAGTAGCCTTGAAACTGAGCACAACACACTGCGCCTCGGCAGCTTTCTTCTCTCACACTATTCACTCTTGCAGCTCCCTTGCCCACTTGCAGCAGCTGCTCCCAAAGAAAAAGGCTCCAGAAGTAAAAGCCACTGCTGGACTGCCCTTTCCCCTTGCCTCACGTCAAGCACCTGAAACTGTCCGCTGCACTCTCTATTCCCATTCTCCGTCGCATCTACCACTGTAATGTCTGCATCTCGAAGCATAAAGCCCCGGCACAATTCTTTCCAGGGAAAGCTGGAAGAGAAATAGGTAGCAGCACATGTAGCTGCAAGTTGAACTTTCTGTTTTCAACTGCTAATTCGAATCTGAAAACAAGCGAGTGGCAGCCATGCTTCCTCTTGCAGCCTGTGCTATGCACACACCAGCTAGGTGCTTCTGCCTTCATTCTTATGCTCTTCGTACCATTTCGTTCTTTTCATTCTGCCGGAGTCGAACCGTCGTCATCTTGTCGCACAGAGGGCACGCCGGCAGAGAAACCCTCCAGAGAAACGCTCCAGGTTGCTGTCTCTTCCGAAACACACCTGGGCTGTGCACTTTCCTTCGCTGCCCTTGGTAGCACCACATTCTCTTTGCTTTGTAGCCTGAATGTAAAGGGAAAGAATCTCAGCTACGTCTGGCACCGAGAACAGCTCTAGTTCAACGGGCTTACCCGGCGCTTACCCCGACGCGTGGGAACTTGTATTTGCACCACATTCCAGGGGTAGTCTTTCTTTCCTTTACAGCCTGCACAGCGCCGGCAGATGGCAGTGCTTCTCTGCACCTGCCTTCTCACTTCCAAGTAGCACCGCGCACATTAGAGCCTTGCAGGGAGCAAAGACGTGGATAGATGTGTGGCAGAGAAAATCGTGCAAAGACGAAAAGATGGTCTTCTTTTGTCCTCCTCGTCGCCCAGATTGTGCTGCTGTGCTGAAAGCGTGCGTTTTATTACCCCTTCTCGCAGTAAGACTATGTGCTGCGTTGCAACTGTTGGCCAGCGGAAGGCTAATGCAGCAAGTGCTTCTCTCCTGACACATTTCTCTGAGCGAGAGCTTGTGCGGACAGTTGGGCTCTGCGAAGCAGAAAGGCTGTACTTGCACGTAGCGCTGAGGAAAATCCGTGCACTGCGCACTGTGGATGCGTGCAGTACACACACTGAAGAGAGCCAAAGCTGAATGCTTCAGTTCTGTCCAGCGCCGGTAAGGGAGAAGAACGCAGCCCCAGGCCACTGGGCTGGTGTGTGCGATGACTAGGAGCTTTGCCGCTCTTCTGCGTGTATACTGCACGCATCCACAGTGCGCAGTGCACGGATTTTCCTCAGCTCTCGCTCAGCAAAATGCATCAGGAGGGAAGCACATGGTGGATTAGCCTTGCACTGGCCAACAGTTCCAACGCAGCACCACAGTCTTCTTGCGAGAAGGGGTAATAAAACACATGTATTGTCCCGGAACAGTTCTCTGGGCGAGCCGTAGCCGAGAAGCTTTCCCTTAAGATAAAGACCACAACGCAGACAGAATGTTGTGCTACCTAGCGCTAGAGAGAAATTGCATAGCCCAGGCGTGTTTCGGCAGAAGCAGCAGCCTGCAGCATTTGGCTGCCGGCACCGCGCTCTCTGCGCGAGAAGTAGACGACGGGTCGTCTCCAGCAAAACGAAAGCGCGACCTGCTACGAGGAGCGTAAGAACGAAGGCAGAGCACGGAGCTGCTGTGTGCATCGCACAGGCTGCAAGAGGAAGCGTGCCTGCCACTCGCTTGTTTTCGGATTCATCTTAGCAGTTGGAAACTTGCAGCTACTTGTGCTGCTACCTATTTCTCTTCCAGCTTTCCCAGGAGAGAACTGTGCCGGGGTTTATGCTTCGAGATGCAGACATTACAGTGGTAGATGCGACGGAGAATGGAAATAGAGAGTGCAGCGGACAGTTTCTGGTGCTTCACGTGAGGCAAGGGGAAAGGGCAGTCCAGCAGTGGCTTTTACTTCTGGAGCTTTTTTCTTTGGGAGCAGCTGCTGCAAGTGGGCAAACGGAGCTGCGAGAGTGCATAATGTGACGGCACGTCTATCTGAGAAGGAAGCTGCCGAGCCGCAGTGTGTTGTGCTCAGTTTCAAGGCTACTTGGAAGAGGGGGGTACTTGAGGAACGCCTTCTAGCTGGACGCGTCCTTCTGCCTGTGCTCCAGCTGCATGGACTCTACAGCATTGAAGGTGTAAGAAACTGCTTCTGACCAGGTAGTGTCCAGGAGTGCAACACAGCACCTTCCTTTGTGAAGCAGCCAGAGCATTCTCAGCTGAATCTGCTTGTGAAGCAGCTCTTGGCTGGACATGTGAAATTCGCTCCACTATGTACATGCAGCCGGTGCCCAGCTGCTTCGTTCTTCGCCTTCTGCTGTCTGGACAGAACTGAAGCCCAGCGATGACTTTTAGCCGTGCCGCTCTTCAGCGTGTGTACTGCACGCATCCACAGGGTGCTGTGCAAGGATTTTCCTCAGCTCTCGCTCAGCGCAATGCATCAGGAGAGAAACACTTGCTGGTGTAGCTTTTCGCTGGCCAAGACTTTCAACACAGCGGCACACTCTGGGCGACGAGGAAGACAAAAGAAGAACACCTTTTCGCCCTGCCACGTTCTTCTGGGCGAGACGCCTAGCCGCGTCTTCTCTCCCTGCAAGGCTCTAAATGTGCGCGGTGCTACTTGGAAGTGAGAAGGCAGGTGCAGAGAGCACGGCCATCTGCCGGCGCTGTGCAGCCTGTAAAGGAAAGAAGACTACCCCTGGAATGTGGTGCAAATACGAGTTCCCACACGTCGGGGGCATGCTCTGGGTAAGCCCGTTGAACTAAAACTGTTCTCTGTGCCAGACGTAGCCGAGAATCTTTCCCTTTACATTTAGAGCTGTATGTCGCTGAGAGGGAAAGTGCATAGCCCAGGCGTGTGTCGGCAGAAGCAGTCGGCTGGAGCATTTGGCTGCCGGCACCGTGCTCTCTGTGCCACAAGTAGACGACGCTTCGACTCCGGCAGAATGAAAGCGCGACATGGCTACTAAAGAGGCCGAACGAAGGCGCCGAGCACCGGGCTCGTGTCCGCAGCGTCCAAACTGAGAAAGGAGCGTGGCTGGCGCTCGCCTGCCTGCCGACTTCACGTTAGCATTGAGAAGGAGGAAGTTCAACGGCAGCTACTTGTGCTACTACTTCTCCCTCTTCCAAGCATCCCTGGGAACACTGGCGCTTACCTTTGGGCTCCGAGATGCAGAAAACACAGTGGTCGATGCCAAGGAGAGGGGAAGTAGAGAGTGCAGCGGGGAGTTGAAGTGGCTTTACGTGAGGCAAGGGGAAGGTGCAGCCCAGCATTGGCTTTTCCTCCTAGTTCTTTTCTTCAGGAGAGCAGCTAGCAAGCGAGCTGCGAGAGCCAACAATGGGATGGCACGTCTTGTCAGAGAAGCCACGGTCTACAGTGCTGTAGAGTGCTGTGCACAGTTTGAATGCTGCTGTAAGTACACGGTACTTTTGGAACGGCTTCTCTCCTGACTCTCCCGTCTCTGTGAGCTCTAGCTGCTTGAACTTGGCCACACTGAAGGTGTGTGCACGTGATTGCGCTGCGAGTATCAAGTCTTCCAGAGACGAGGGATAGTCAACAAATGCTTTCTCACCTGGCCCATCTCTCAGTCCGAACTGTGGCCGGAAACGCTGCTGTGCTGCAAGGGCGGACTTTAGCCACTCTGAGAGAATGTGATGACGCTCTGTAGATAGTTGCGAAGGAAAGTGCTGGTCACTGCAATGTTCCGCCTAGTTTACAGACTTTAGAGGGACTCTGAAGGCCAACGCCTTCTTCTAGCACTTGTTCTCTGCGTGCAGCTGCTGCATGTTTGGAAGGGCTTTGGGATCGGCGAGAGGTGGAGGGTAGGATGGTAGCTAGAGCTTGAAGGAAAGTGCGTCTCTCCAGGACCTTTGATGCAGTTCAGTGGGTGCGAGTTCCATGTTGAGCATGTTCATGATGGCACAGAAAAGGTTCTGAAAGAAAGAGGCCGTGCTGCAGCTGCCTTGACTTTTGCCGCTTAGTAACTGCACAGCCAACAATGAAAAGATTCCTCTTGCTTCCCCGCTACGCGCAGGATCACATTCTTTTGTGTCTCCAAGAGGCAGGATGCACAGCGGAGCTCTTCCAGCAACTGCTCGCACACGACTTGGGGCGGCGCCAGCGAAGCGCTTGGCTTTTTCCCCGGCACTGTCAGCGCTCCTCGAAACAAGCACACGATGGCGCTGACGACTTGCAAAAGAAGGCCAAGCGCCTGGCGCTGCTCGAAACCACCCCAAGGGCAGAGGCAAGTTGCAAACGTCCCTGCAGTCAAATCAACAGCACCTCAGGACAAAAAGATTTCCCTCATCTTCCCCTTCCAAGAGCGGACTCTTCTTTCTACCGCACTCCAAGAGGCAGACAAACCTCTTTGGCCCAAACCAATCTTTGCCCTCTCGCAGATTCTGCCCACCAACTTGAAACCATCTGGCAAAAACAGCTCAAAACAGTGCGGGCTGAGGAAGATCTTGCTGCCTGCAACTTCAACTGCACCCCCCAAACTAGCAGCACACACGCTGTTCTCAGCACTTTCCTTCTCAGCTCTAGGTACCATCCTAAGCCTTCCCTCTCCCAGAGTCAGCATCCAAAGACAACGGCACCACGGACTGCTCACACACTAAAGGCACCAGGACAAAAGGCTCACAAGCTTGGCCTTTGCATTCCCACGGACAGCTCAACAGCTCTAAGCCAGAGAGAGCTCTGCCTCTTGGGAAAAGCCTTTAAAATCCCTAAGAGCACCTGATGTGCACATCCAAACCTGCTTTCCTTGCCAAAGAGAGCAACTACAAGCCCATCTCCAAAGAAACGGCATCCCCTCCTCCAAAATACAACACATCCATCCACTGAGCCACCTCCAGTATAGAATAGATCCAACAATTGCCCCTACACGCCCAGGGGCCAGAAGAGAAATGTCTTGCTGGACTATTCCTCCCCATGCTACCTTAACATCTGCTCCAGCAACACTGGCACTATGTCCTTGCCTTGGCAAGGAAAGGCACTCCGAGTCTCTTGGCCTTGCCTTGCCTTCAGTACCTTGTCTAGTTCTTCTTAAGCTACCCTTGCTCTGCTTCCTTTGCCTCTGCTGCCTTGCCTTGCACTACCTACAACTTGCTGGCTTTGCTTTGCCCTGCCTACCACTCTTGCCCTCGCCTTCCATGCAGGCAAGGCGCTGCAAAGCAAGTGCAGGCAATTGTGGGCAAGTCAAGGGAGAGGTAAGCAAGGCCAGAGCAGTGAGGGGAAAGCAAATGGAGTGGTAAGCAAGAGAAGGCCCAGACGTTAGAGGCAAGGCTGGCCGTAGGAAGGGAAGTCCACTGATGGGAAGGCCAGGCAGAAACAAGAAGGGCTCGGCAATCCAAGGCCCTGGAGGAAAGCAGTAGGCAGGTCAAGGGCGGGGCATGGACGTGCAAAGGAATGCAAGGCTCCAGAGAGCTAGCAGGGCAAGGCAAGGAAACTGTTGTGTTGCCAAGGCAAGGCAAGGATAGGCAAGGCAGGTGAGAAATACATTCGAGGACTGCTGGCACACAAAAGCGGCCAGGACCAAGTGCTCTGTGTGGCCTTGCTTGGCGAGGCGAGGCAAGGCAATGAGGGTCCTAGAAGGAAAAGGAAAGGTGAGGCCAGAGCTAGACGAATGTGAAAGGAAGTCAGGTGGGGGATGGGTGAGCAAGTCAATGCAAGGCAGGGGAGAAAAGGCAGGTTGAGGGAAGGCTACAGAGAGGGCAGCAAGGAAATGCAAGGCATGGGGAAGCACGTGAGGAGTGAGTGCTGCCAGCCGGCCGGGATGGCAGGGGCGGGGCCACTGCAAGTAGCATGGCGGGGAGGTGGAGGGGGGTGTTAGTGTGCGGGAGGTGTGTGTGTGTGTGTGCAGCGGAGTGCAGGGTAAGTGCAGGTGTGTGTGTATGTGCATAGGGGGGTTTTGTGCCAGGTGCTGTGCCGGGGGGAGCCGTCCTACTGCCAAGAAGGTGTGGGAGTGAAAGGAGTAACATAGATGTGTCTTTACAAAGAGACCGTGTGAATCCGTCCTTAGACAAGGCTGGGAATTTACTGGTAGGGGCGTAACAGAAGAAAGTCTTAGTTCTAGAAACTGTTACTAATCGACAGAGACTGTTGCTCAGCCAAGGCCGTGTTAAATTGCTGAACCTAGAGCAAGGCAGCAAAGACTTCATAGCATTAGGAATAGTTTCGTTTTCTTCCTTTTCCATACCAAGAGGGGGGTGCATGTTAGAGGGGAGCCTAGAGTAGGCAGTTCCGGAAGTCTGTAATTCCCGAGTACCTCCGAGGGTGCTGTTGCCAGGAACTTTGCATCAAAAGGGGGCTGCGTCCCGCAATCAGTTGAGAGACTCCATGGCAAAAGCCCCATGGCCTCTCCCTGTAGTTGAAGAATGTTACAGGCCTCCTCTGTCTCCTTTTTGGTGGATGAAGAAAGTCAGAAAGCAACACTTCTGCCAGAACTCTCCAAGATGCCCCCTTTGCTCGCAGTGACTCCATCACTGGCCGGGAAGCTGTCTTTTCTCCCAGAGGAGTTTGAGATACAGTTAAAAGCCGTGTGGCAGAGAAAAAGGGCAATAATTGGTTTACAAGGGATGGCAAACAAGAGATACCAGAAGCTTTGGCCCTACCAATAGTAAAAGCACTCCGTGAAGAGAGTCCTTGCACCTCCTGAGGATTGGCAGAAGCCTTCCTCATGCTGGATGTTGCTGGGGGTCTTTTTAGACTGGCAGAACGAGCTGTTGAAGGTTGCTTGATCTGTGCTAAAGCAAACAGCCAAGTTACAAAGGAACTTGCCAGGGGAGGGAGGCCTTGGGCTGCAGGTCCCTTCCAAAGATGCCAGGTGGATTTTCCTGAGATGCCCCAAGTGGGAAGGCTTCATCTCTTCTGGTAATGGTATGTCAGCTAGCAAGGTGGCCAGAAGCATTTCCAACTGCTTCAGCAACGACAGGATCAGGTATTAAGGCATTTTTGGAACAAATCATTCCAAGATACAGCATTGTAGAAGCAATAGACTCAGATAGGGGAACTCATTTGACAGGAAAGATCCTTCAAGGGGTTTTGGCTTCTTTAGGAACACAATGGAACCTCCATAGGCCCTGGCACCCCCAGAGCTCGGCTCGGGTAGAAAACAATGAATAGAGAAATAAATACCTTTTGAAGCTGGTAATAGAAACCAAGATGCCATGGCTAGGGCTTTGGACATTGGCTTTGGCGAGAATGAGAGCCCGACCCAGAAGAGGGATTCCGTTCTCCCCCTTTCCGTCGTTGTTATGAATTACCCGGGTAAGTCTCAACCTAGTGGGGGAGTAGAGGTAAGTGATGTATATTTAAAACCATCTGTGGCCAGGATGCTGCTTCTTGTAAAACCCCTTCAACAGGAAGCTCAGCTGGCACAAGCCCCACCTTTGGACTTTGCTGCTTGTAACATCCAACCAGGAGATTGAGTCCTAGTTAAGGAGCAGAAAGAAGCGCCAGTGGTTCTGAAATGGCGTGGCCCATTCCAAGTGTCTCTGACGACAGAAACAGCCATGAAGACAGCTGGACACAGGTGGACCCGTCACTCTCGGGTCAAGGTCTCTGAAGCCTCAGAGATTTGCACATCTCAGCTGGAGGAGAAGGCCGGGAGGCTGTGACTGACACTCTGCAGGAGTGGGCCGGAGCAGTAGCCAGTGCTTCGACATCAGAGGAAGCCCTGCGTGCCTACCCACAGACCACCTGCTGAAATAGTCTCTATGGGTATCCCTCCTCTAGAATCTCCACTCACTGTGGGGCTAATACTTGCAGCCATTGTTTCACGTTAAGTAGTTTCTGTGTCTTCAATTGCCACAGGTGCTGCAGAAGACAACGGGAAAATTAGACTAGCTAATTAGATCACATTATTAAAATATTTTCCTTACTAGTTCTACTTTTATATGGTCAGCTAAGTTTAGGCCAGGAGTGGGAGAATCAGTTTGCAGCCTTAGCAGAAAAAGTAGCAAAAGTTTTTCACCTTAGCAATTGCTGGCTCTGTGGAGGGCCAGGAGGATCTGAAGAGTGCCTATGGTTGGCTAGCCCAGCTGAACCTAAGTGGTGGCTCAACACCTGACATGAGGTCCATACTAGGACGGGATTTGGGGCCAAAGAAGGAAGTCCATGGCTATAGGAGAAGGTTTCACGAAGGATGTCTGGACTTCAGGTGGCTCTCTTGAAAGCTGTTTATTGCATAGGTGAAGTTACAGCATTTCAGGGAGCGGCTATCCAGAGCCAGCCCTATAGCTGCCAGCTCCAGCTGTAGGCATACCTGAAGCCGCTTGCTGTTCAAGTTACAGAGCATTCGATACTTTTCTTTGCCGAGTATCTTAGCACGTAACAACCAATAAGCACCATACACAATACCTTGACATTGGCCTATAGCCTATCATAGCTACTACCATCACCATATTATAGTCATTATTATCCAATCACAAGAGTAAGTTACAATTTAAGCTTCCAGTGGAAAATTCTTAGACCTTTCTTCTTCTTGCTACATCAACATTTCTTGTTTGCCTGCCATATCTTTCTTTTTGCTAAAGACACCTTTTCTATTCACTTATGCTCTTCTTGAGACTTACTTACTTGGTGAAAAACATGTCTTTGTTTGTAATCACATACCTTTGTCCTGCTCCTAAAAATCTCCTTCCAACTCATCTCCAACCTTTGCCTTCTCAGTTACTCAGCGATCACTGTTTCAGCAAAACACCTTTTCTTCTATATCAAAACTTGCTTTCATTTCTACCTCATCCCCAGCTTCTACATTCTCACACCTTGCTGCCAAGCCTACATACCTGTGAAACTTTCTTACCAAACTTTCATCCTCCCCAACACATGGCCACTTCATTCTTCTCCAACAGGCACTTATTGCCTAAACAGGACAGGGCGGGTCTATGTAGGAAAAGGCGTTTGTCAATTGACTTTCCCTCTGGCTTTAAACAATTGGGTTTGGACCCACAATTGCCCTCCTTACAATTGTTCCAAATATCAAGACAATTGCAATCAAAGAGCTGTTCAGCTCACTAATGGTAGCTGCGTAAGGTGTTCTTACCACACTTACCAAAACATTTGGAAGCCTGTAAAGCAATGCGGAGGGACAAGGGGTTTTTTTGACCACCTATTTTTAAGCTGTCCCCACAAAAATCCCACAAGTAGAAGACATGTTGTTTGTGATTATCAGTGGGAATGGCAACAGCGGATTGGAACTCAAAGCCTTTTAGTGAGTTCTGCTCCAAATCCAAGCAAGCAACTTGCAGATGTAAATGTAGATGGGAACCCTGTGTGGGAGCTTGGAAATGCAAATGCTGTGACCCTTATGGTGGGGCAGCTATTGTTGGAGGACCGTTAGGCCAGGGAATCCTGCTGTATTTTGACCCACCAATTGATGACCAAGGGTAGGAAGGCCCCTTTGCTAATGGAACACGGGCTTTGAAAGGACATGATTGGATTTGTGGCCAACATGCTTAGCTCAGGTTACCTCCAAACTGGTCAGGGATATGGTATATCCCTGGGGTATATTAGACCGTTGTTCTTTTTGCTACTACAAATTCAGGGAAATCGCTTAGGAATCCAAATCTGTGATGATTTAATTAGAGAAAAGCAGTCAGCTGATGCAGCCTTGGCTGCAGGGAGCACCCCAAAACGGGGAAAAGATGAATGGCCACCAGAACAAGTTGCGCAACATGATGGACCAGCCACTTGGAAACCTAAGGAATTCATCCCAGATGCCTGGGAACCCATTTATCATTTGAATGAGATAATTAGGGTACAAGCTGTCTCAGAAATAATTACCAACCAGCCAGCCACAGCTCTTGACCGTCTTGCTGAGCAACCCACTTCAATGAGGAAAGCGGTATTTCAACATTGGATGGTATTAGATTATCTGTTAGCAGAAGAAGGAGGAGTTTGTGGGAAATTAAATGACTCGAGCTGTTGTTTGCAAGCAGATGACAGCGGAAAAGTGGTCAAACAAATAACAGAGGAAATAACCTCAGCTCATGGACCTGTCCAAGTGTTGAAAGGATGGTAATGGGACATGTTTTCCTGGCTAACTGGCCAGCTATGGGCTAAATTGTTACAGCAGGGATTACTGTAACACGCCTATATCAAACCAGGAATCCCGTGGAAAAGAAGTAGATATGGACAGATTGGTGGTAGATGTTTCAGAGGTCTTTATTTCTCCAGCCACATGGCCGGGGCTCTGCTCAGGAACTCCCCCAGTCACGGGACCCGAGGGTCCTTGGCCACACCGGGGAACACAAACCAACCAAGGGGGAATGAAGCTGACCAGGGGCAGGGAAACCCCGTGTCTCCCCCCCAGGGCCCATCGCCCAGGGCTCCATGGCAGGGGGGGAGACCCCAACACTAAATGAATGCCATTTCTCCTCTTCTATGCTATAGCAACTCTAATCTTTTGACCATACGTGACACCATGCTGGGTGCAGCTCTTTCAGCAGGTAGCAGCCATGCCTACCTGATCCAGAAACGACTACAAAAGGACAGAAGAGGATGTCACTGCAAATAATAGCAAAAGCCCAGAAGACTCAAGAAGAAAAAATTAAATCAATGGTAATTAAGGTTTGTAAAGACAAATACAGATTAAATAAAAAAAGGAGGGATTAAAAGGAATGAGATGGATGAGTCTTTACAAACAGACCGTGTGAATCGGCCTGTAGACAAGGCTAGGAACTTATGCGGAGTGAAGTAACAGAAGAAACGATTAGTTCTCTAGAACTGTTACTAATCATCAGAGACTGTTGATTAATCAAGGCCGTGTTAAATTCCTGAACCTAGAGCAAGGCAACAAAGACGTAATAGAATTAGAAATGGTTTCTTTTTCTTTCTTTTCGATGCCAAAAGGGGGGTGCATATTAGAGGAGGGCATAGAGTAGGCAGTTCCGGAAGTCTGTATCCCCCTAATACCTCAGCCAGTGGAGAAAAGGAAGAGGGCGTTGTGGCCGGGAACTTGGCATAAAAAAGGGGCTGCATCCCGCAACCGTTTGACAGACCCCATGGGAAAAGCCCCAGGGACTCTCCCTGTAGTCGAAGAATGTTGCAGGACTCCTCTGTCTCCTTTTCGGACATCAACCTCAGGCATGGTGGATTAATTTTCCCTAACGGCAGCGACCTGCTGCGTGGTCTCCGTGCTCCTCCCCAGCCCCCCGGGAGGTGCAAAATAGTTCCCGGCGGCTCCCACCGCGCGTTACAGACGGCTGCGCGGCCCCAGGGCTGCCCGCAGTGCTCCCCTGCCCCGCCAGGGCTGCCTGAGGTCTGCGGAGCCACCTCGCCACCAGCGCGGCCAGGGCCGGGGCCCTTCTCGACAGCAGCCGAGGGGCTGCGGAGCGGGCGGCTGCGGGACGATCAGCTCTTTTATGCCGCGCGGTGCTGCCGCCTCCATCTAGCTCCCCATCGCGCCGCCGGCCGACCCCGCCTGGCGCGTTCACGCTCGGCCGCGCTCGCCGCCCGCCCAGCCTCGCCGGAAGCTCTCCCGCCCGGGCCGTGCCCCGGCTCCGCCTGCGGCTCGGCAGGGCCCGGCCGCACGCGTGCTGCGTGGCTCGGAGCACCCGCGTTGCGCCGCAGGCGACGGGGAAGGCGGGGCGGGCCGGCGCCATCGTGGTAGCGCGAGGAGAGGAGCGCCCGGGCGGGGCGGCGAGCGGCGCGGCGGTGAGCGCTTCTGCTTGCCGTCGCTCGGCTGCCGCCCACGGCAGGTGCCGTGTGACCCCGCGGAGCGGCGGGGCCGGCCGGGCGGTGCGCGGCGAGGCTTTCGGCCAGCGGCGGCCGCAGCGACAGTCTGCCGGCACTGCCCGTGCCGGCGGAGAGAGCGGGGATCCGAGGCCGGCCTTCCTAGGGTAACGAGGGGCGACCGCCTTTGCCGCGCTGCCCTCCGTGCAGCACGTGGCCGATTCCGGCGAAGCCGGGGTCTCCGCAGCGGCGCGGGCGGGAGGGAGTGGGGAGCGCGCTCGGTGCTCTGCCGGCCGCTCCCGCCCAGCGCTGCGCTCCGCCGAGGCGTTTTCCTGCCTATCCTGGGAAGGACATAAGGGACCCCGGAGTCGGAGCTTAGCTGTCAGGGGGAACAACTTCCCTCCATTGGCGACTTCCTTTTCCCTCTGATTCAGCTACCTTGTGGTAGGTGCGATGGTGCTGAAGAAGGGTGGCGGCTGGGCACAGTTGCTGGCATAGGTGGTGCGAGAGCTCCACGCAAGCAGCTTGGAGTGGCATGTGCGAGGGTAGGAAGGTACGGCACCCACAGCTGAAGGTAAAAAAAGTCAGGGCATGTCATCAGCCGCAATCGTGCTAAGTTGTTCATCTTTGCAAACTGCTTGCCGAGTTGTTCCTTTTCTTAGGTAATGGGGGTTTGTATCAACCAGAACTGCATATGGTCAGTATTTGCAGAGAAAGTTACGTGGACTGTTGTTGAAGTGAGTGTAGCAGTTTCTATGGCATTCTGCAAAAAAGTGACAGGTCTCTCTGCGTTCCCCAATTCTTAACAAAAATGGAGTTCACAAAGCCCTGAAAAGAGGTTTTACAAAACTTCAGGGATTTTTTCCTGCGAGTACTGTGGAGACAGCCATAGTCACCTTGTCTTTCCAAAAGTGAAGGTTACATCTTTTTGTCCAAGAGCATCAAGTGCTTTTGATCAGCGTTTGTGTGCATGCATTAGCCTTGTTCTTGTTCTTCCTTGGAGAACTTTTACAATCCTCAGATGATCTGTGTAGGCTGCAGACTGCAGTGGTGAACTTGAAGGCTTCCAGCAGAAGGGAGATGCTGTCCACGTTTTGGATTTTCCTTAGTCTGAACTGATGATCTGTCATTTGCATGTTTGTTTAGCTGTGCTTAGAATAATTGATAAGTTGGTGTATAGAATAAAGACAATTACCAATTTCCTCCCTTTGTGGGAGCCCATCCAAAAGTCACGCAAGAAGCAACTTAGAGGTCACTAAAGTAATTAGAATTGTTAAAACTCAGAAAGGCATAAAGGTCAGAGTGAGGAAGATGAGTTACTTCATCTTCCTTAGGACCACTGACCCAATTCAAGACCACCGACTCCATTCAGATCACACGCTACGCATGCTTAATGACATGTAAGCTCATTTCCATACAAAGCGGAGAATGGGAGGTGCCAACACTATGAATACGCATTTTGTATTTTGGATATTCATAATACGTGGAAATAAAAGGTATCATGTTTGCTTGTATCAGGGCCTGCGACTTAGGGAGCTATCCCACGCAAAAATAAAACATACACTTTCTAACTCTAAACTGTTAAGAGTTTTTGTCCATCTCAGTTGGATATCGATATTAGATCGATATTCATATTTTGGTAAATCATAGTTAGCATAGGAGAAAGGCATGCTTGGTATGTACCTGGGATAGTTAGGGCTAGCTTTTAGTTCTGCAATGTTATTACGAAACATAGATACGGTCTTGGCCAGTTGCCCCTCGTTTCGAAACAGGGCTATAAAGGGACTTTCTGAAATAACTGAGATAAGATCTCCCCACGGAAAGAAGACAAATCTATTGGCAGCAGAGCACGAGGACTTCGTCTCATCTGTTGGTAGCCATTGCCCCCCCTTTCTTCCTCTCTACTCTTTTACTTTGTTTTTCTTTCTCTCTCTCTCTTTCTCTCCTCTATCACATTACCATGTTGTGGGTACTTAACAAAGGTGAATAGGTGATTAAAACTGAAATCCCTTGTGTCCTTTTGCACTCGGAGATCTGTAAACAAACCATCACGACCCTCACTTCTATTAGCAGATCGTGACATTAAACTGGCATCACGGACAGGATTTCTGACAGACAGAAGGGGTTGCAAGGTTGTGTGTAGTCTGTAATAGGGGAAGGACGTTTCACTCCAGCCGCACCTAGCCCGACACCCCGCAAAGGGTGAGCGGTGTCTAGAAAGCAAGGGGGACGACTCGAATTTCCCACAAACTGCACACGCCTAGGTGAAAAGCACCCCATACTCAACTGAGGGCTCTGTCTTCAGATTTTTCACCAAAAGATCTCTTAGTGTAAAAGGGGGAACTGTTTTGGTGGGCGTGTGTGAATTTGGACTGCTTGGTGTAGCGAAGAGACAACCGTAAGTAACTTAAGGAGTACCTCCCAGGCAGATTTTGGTCTCTTCACCCACCCAGGGAAGCGAAGGGCGACACGGCGAAGCTGTTTGTGTCGCAATGTGTAATTAGGTTTTTACCTCCCTGTAGTGGTTTTGATCCCTTTATAAAATGACTGAAAACCCTAGTGCAAATCATAAAGCTGCATTTTATGCTCTGCTAGCAAAACATAATGCCCGGCCCTCTCCGGGAGGGGAAGAATGGGCTCAAAATAACTGGTTTAATTTGGAGTGTGACTGATAGAATATGTTCATTCCAACATGAGACAAAGTTTAAATTTGGCCAAAATAAAACCATAATCTGCTCCTAAATCTGTTTCAGGAGCATGCCTTACAGCAGCTATAGATCACTGCTTTAAGCGATGTAGTGAAGAGAAAGCAATCACAGATTCCCTTCAAAACCTAGTGGAAATTTTACAGGAACAATCAGATGAAGAAAGGAATGAAAATCATTTGCTGCGGGCTGCTTTGAGGGAGGAATATTTTAAGAATTCAAAGAATGCTGACTCACCAAAAGAGAAAGAGGAAAAGAAAACTCCTCACATTAACCAAATATACCCCCAGGAAGAACTAGTGCTAGTGAAAAATTGTGGGGAAAACTGCTGCCCTCCTATGGGACCTCTAATTAAAACAGAATATAATTATATCAATGATGAAGATTTTGAACCGCATATCACCACTAAACAAATACCATACACTGCTCCTGAGTTGGCGAAGTTAAAAAAGGAGTACGGGCGGCTTCCCCACGAAGCTGAGACGGAATATGCCTTCCAAGTGTCTCTCACCGGAGGAGACCAAATTCAATTCACTGAACAGGAGGCCAGTGGATACTGGGGACATGGAGTTCTCTTAACAACAGGAGACAAATGTAACACATGGTCGCTGACTCAGCGCGCAGCTTTCTGGGCCGGGGGACTCAATCCTTTAGAAAGGGGAGACCCTTTCGCTACAGTTGGTACCCCTGATCAACTTCTAGAAAGCGTCCACAAAGCCGCCTGTCTGCAAATGATCCATGAAAGGAAATTAACTCCTGGATATGAATCCCCCATGCAATTACCTGTGAAACCTGAACTGATGACCCCTTTAATTCGAGGCCTTCCAGAATCACTCCAATCTACAGCAGCTGTCCTTCAAAACACCATAGCTGCTGCAGGTCCTGTAGAGAGGTTGGACAGATTCCTTGGAAACCCGAGCGACCAAACTGCATCTACCGATCCTGGGTTTACTCCATATTCAACCCCCTCTCAGCCGCCAGGTTCACAATCAAATTCACCTGCCGGTGATTGCAAAGTTTGGACATGGAGTGAGGTTGAAGAAGATCTGATTAATTACAGTAGGAAATATGGACCGATAAAAATCCCAGAGGAAAAATCAGAAAAAACAAAAGGTGTCAGGCACATTAGGGCTCCTCATAGTGAAAAACCAAAGAATGTAACCAGAGATCCCTAACCGTCAGCATTGGTGCTTATTAGGTATCAAAAAGGGGGTCCCCAGAAATGCGATGGATGGCTTAGCCCTTGATCAGTTGAGTAAGGTAGTGTCTAACTGGCACTGCCAAAAGTCCCTTCTACCGAATCCGTCACTTCAACCCAGTGCACCCCTCCTCCCTCAGAATCTGGGCAGTGAGTCAAAGCCACTTCTCCCTCAAAGTCTGGCCAATGAGCTAGAACAGATTCTTCCTCAAAACCAGGGAAACTAGACCCTCTGTTTCTTGTCAGTGGGCAAAGAAACGGAGCATAGGTCTACCTGAGAATGCTCACTAAAAATAAAACGGGAGATATAACGATCACAGCTATTACAAGTCCTAAACGGGCACCTGTAACTTTTCTGATTGACACTGGGGCACAAATTTCTGCGCTGACAAAGAAAGATGCCCAGAGGTGTGGAATTGTTCCAACAAAGAACCGATATAGTGTTTTAAGTGCCTTGGGCACAACAACAGAATCTATGAATGGGGCCTTAGTCAAGCTCCCTTTGCCTGGAGAGGAAAACCAACTCTCCATCCATGGGGTGATTGGAGATATTCCAACCAATTTATTAGGGCTGAATGCCCTTGCTAGGAGGCAGTGGGAGGACTCAGAGGGTCTTCTGTGGTCTTTTGGCACACCACATTTTAACATCAGACTGCTCCAAGCTGCAGCCTCCCTACCATTCAGCAAAGTAACTAATGTGAAACAATACCTCCTTCCCCTGGGTGCCAAAGAGGGTATCAAGCCAGTGATACAGGAGCTACGACAACAAGGAGTAATACTTCATACCCATTCTCCTTTCAATTCTCCGGTGTGGCCAGTGCAAAATCCTAATGGGAAGTGGAGGCTGACAATAGATTTTCGTAGGCTAAATGCTAACACAGACCCTCTTACAGCAGCAGTCCCAAATCTAGCAGAATTCATAACATTGATTCAAGAAAAGGCTCATTCAATCATGCCACCTGTAGATGTCAAAGACATGTTTTTTACGACACCTTTACAGCCAGAAGATATGGACCGTTTTGCTTTCGCATGGCAAGGACAGCAACGCACTTTCACTAGGCTTCCCCAAGGGTACAAACATTCTCCTACCCTGGCTCATCACGCTTTAGCCCAAGAGTTCGACAAAGTACCCAAAGCGGACAATCTAGCTGTTCATCAACACACTGATGAGACCCTTGTGGGAGGAGATGAAATAGAAGAAGTGAGAGATACCCAACAGAAAATAACCTCCCACTTAGAAAGCCTTGATTTGCAAATTCCCTCAGAAAAAACCCAAACCCCTTCACATGAAGTGAAATTGTTGGGAATTTGGTGGAAAGGAGGTATGACACGTATCCCACCTGATACCCTAACCTCTTCAGATCAGATTAAAATGCCTGAATCCAAAAAAGATCTCCAACATGCTTTAGGATGTGTATTAGTGCTCCGGAGAAAACACATCCCAGATTTTCCATAATTGCCAGACCTCTTTACAACTTGTTAAGAAAAGGGACAAAATGGGAATGGAGTGCTTCCCAAGAAGAAGCACGGCAATTGTTGGTTTTTGAAGCAACAGCCTCACCAAGCCCTGGGCCCTATTCATCCCACAGATGCTTTTCAGGTCTCCTCAGGGTTGTCAGTACACATATGGCAGCGGGGTCCTGAGGGTCCGACGAAGCCTCTTGGTTTTTACTCCCGTGGCTTTAAAGATGCTGAAAAAAGGTACACTACCTGGGAGAAAGGATTGTTTGTGGTTAGCTTAGCTCTCCTAGAAGCGGAGAAGATTGCACAACAACAACCAATTGTTTTGAGAGGCCCTTTCAAAGTTATTAAGGCTGTCTCTACTGGCACCACCCCCACGTGACGGGGTGGCCCAGAGGACCTCAGTAAGGAAGTGGTATGCTCAGATTGAACATGATTGTAGCGTCTTCTCAAGAACTGAAGGAGCTGTAAAAAATCTGGCAATCCAAGAAACTGAAAACTTGGGTAGCAGCCAGGACAAACCTGCCTCAGTCATTAGAGTAGCCCCTCCTTTTTCCCCCAAACGGTCAGCAAATTCTTGGCTTACGGATGCTTCTGCCAAGCGAGAAGGAAAGGTGTGGAAACATAAGGCTGTAGCCCTCCACACTTCCTCAGGTGAAGGAATTATCACAGAGGGGGAAGGCAGCGCCCAAGTTGGCAAGCTGATAGCTGTTTGGAGTGTTTTCCAACGTGAGGCACAGAATACTTCTCCTGTCTGTATCTACACCGATTATTCCTATGCTGTGTTTAAGGGATGGACTGAGTGGCTTCCTTTTTGGCAGCAAAAGGATTGTGAAGTTAACAGAATCCCAGTATGGCAAAAGGAAAAGTAGCAAGAAATTCTAAGTATTGCAAGTCCAGGGAATTTTGCCGTGGAGTGGGTAGCCTCTCACCAGACAGATGGAAATCCAGCAGGAGAGTGGAACACTAGAGCTGACGAATTAGCAAGACTAAGTCCTGTGAAAAAAGATCAAATTACAGAGGACTGGGAGCACTTCTTAGAATGGTTGCATGTAAAAAGACAACGCACAGGTGCAAAAGATTTGTACAAAGAAGCCCTTGCTCGCGGTTGGTCTGTTACCAGAGAAATGTGTAAAACATGCATGTCAGCCTGTGAACAACGTTGCAGACGGCTAGAAAGACACCCTTTGGAAGATGACCCTCTGCATTTAAGAAAGGGTAAAGGCTTACGGGAAGCGTGGCAGGTAGATTATATCGGCCCCTTTAAAAAGTCAGGAAGTAAACACTTTGGGCTGGTAGGAGTAGAGATGATATCTGGGTTAGTCCAGGCCAATGCTTTTAAAAGAGCTACAGGAGATCATACTGTTAAAGCATTGCAGGCATGGTTTGGAACTTTCCCAAAACCACAAGAAATTCAATCTGATCACGGGTCTCACTTTACTGCCAAAGTTGTACAGGACTGGGCAAAAGGTGAAGGGATTAAACGGACTTTTCACACTCCTTACTACCCTCAAGCTAACGGCATTGTAGAAAGGACCAATGGTCTCTTGAAAGGACTTTTGAAACCACAGGAGGGAAATTGGGATGTTCGGCTATGGGAAGCTGTGAAAGATGTGAATGATAGATGGGGGGTAAACGGGTGTCCCAAAATCACTGTCTTTTTCCCAACAGCTCCAAGCATAATTCTCTCACTGCAGGGACCAAATGATCCTAAGAATCCTGCACACTACCCTGGACAACCTGTTTCGGTAGATCTCCCTACCGTAGGAGAAGTACCACTAGTGCTAAAACGCCCTCTGAATAAATATGCATGGCTAGCCTCTGATGCCCTAGGGAGAGAGCATCGGATACATACACGCTGCATAATTCCATCATTCTAATTTTCTGCCTTTTGGTGGCAGACTCTGTTGTGTTCACTTTTCACAGAAGAACTCCGAGGGACATGAAGAAGAGCACATAAACCATGATAAGACTAGTGATACTTTTCTGCATCCTACCACAACACCAGGGCCAAAAACCAGCTGAGTGGCCATGGTCTGAAGCTACCATTACGTACACTAGTGCTCTAGGATCCTATCCCAGAGATGGTTGCCCGAACCTAGCCACTGTAGCACTGCACGACTCTGAGGTATACCGTCCAAGTGAATGGGGATGGGACTTGAAGGATTGGACTAGAATCCTAAAAGGAACAAGAGGTGAACAAATTAAGGTAGGATGCAGAAAAGTAGAAGGATCTCTTTACCAGAAAGCTTCCACCATTGCAATCGCTGGAAATGTTCTAAAACCAGATGGGAAAAGTGATTTGCACCCCAACATTACGGCCAAACTCTGCCCTACAACGGAGTGGGTGTGTGACAAACAAACCCCCTTCATCCTGTGTGGTTGTCAGAAGAATGTCGGTAACTACACCTTAGGCCCCAGTACCAACAATGTGGAAATCACAAAGCTTCGCAGAAACAAACTAACTGACTGCTGGTATAACTTTCCTCTAACCAAACCAACCTATGCAACATGCAATTGGCAAAATAACCCGGCAGATCAGCCAAGTCTGACAGGTTTAACTTATAAATTCAAAATAAACGCCGCAGCAAAGCCCATACTGAGTGCAGTAATCACATACCACGGTATAAGTACCCCCCTTGTGTTAGATGACAAGAATAAAGTTTTTCCACCCTTTATGGTAACCCGAGGTGACGATGTTACAATACGATGTGGATTAATTGCTGAATGTTTTACCGAACCTGTACACAGTTATAGCATTGGACCTCATGGCCGTGTTTTGTTTGGTGAAATTCAAAATCAAGATTGTTGGCTAAACCTTAATTGCTGTACAATTTCCCCATAAAGTCACGTGTGGTAAAAACAATACAAAATACTGGGGGGAACTCAAAGTCGATGTTGCAATACCTACCACCCAACCACCGGTCATGCTAAGCCCGAGAATTTTTGAAATTGGACCACGTATAACCACAAAACCAGGCCAACAACAACTATTGCTCAATCCGGCATGGTCCCTTAAACAAGTCAAGTTGCTGATACAAAACAATGTCTCAGAAATTCAGCCAGCTTGTTCACCTTTTCTGCAGACTTCCTTCAAGGGGCAGACAACCGGGTTGCAAAAGCGGAACCCTTCTAAGAAACGGACGCAAAGAGACATAACCGGCGTTGTGGGAACAGGATTGGGAATCTTAAATAGTATTGATTCAGAAGTGCTAATGAATAAATTGGCTGCCACAACTACAGATTTGACTAAAATACAACAAGCCATCAGCGGTTGTTATCAAACATATTACCAAATTGAGAAAAGGTAAATGTGAATGACCACAAATTGATAATTGGCATGCTCCGTGCTACACAAAACAACATCTCTTTGGCTCTCAGCTGCGTCCAGGCTCAATTGTGGATGCAGTCCGTTGCTGCCTCAATTGTAAGAGAAGGCAAAGAAGGCACTTTTCCTACTGAAATTCGGAAAATAATCTGGGACGGTGCCACTGATTTTGAAAGAGAATTCCAATCCTGGTGGAATTTAGTGAATTTTACCTACAATCCCATCACAAACACAGCCACAGCCTTTGTACTAACCATACGTAATGCTTCAGTGCATTGGATAGTCCCTATCATTGCATTAGGGCTGAACCATGATGCAGCTATTCTCTACCCTTTCCAGCACAGAGAATGGGCCCGTCAAACTGGGAAGAAGTGGCAAACTGTTAATTTGGAAACTTGTATTGTCCGAGAACAACAAGGGTTTATCTGTGAAAGCAGTGCAATTAGACCTCAAGACATTTGTTTGGACACAGAACAAAATATCTGTCCTTTTGAAATTCATCCTAACAAGATTCCTGAAACACTGCTTGTGTATATAGGCAATGGATGTGCATGCTTAAGAACTGCATGTGATAAGGTATTTCTAGAAAATGTAGTTGTAGATACTAAAACTCATTCAAATTCTTGTGTTTGTAACTTGACTAAAAGCACAGGATGTGATTTCTCTTATTTAGCCCCACTTACTTCTTATTGTATTTTACAGTCCAATTACACAGTGATCCACCAATTATTGCCTACCCCCACTGGGATGAACCTTACTTAGGTAAAGCACTTGTTGCTTCACCAGGATTTCATTGGAATTTTGGAAAAGATCAAGAAAAACAGACAGAAAACCTTGGTAACTGCTCATCACAATGGGAAAGAAACACATTGTTTTCTAGACAGAGGAAAGAAAGATGCTGGACACAGCTGCTGGGATACTCCTTTTGGGTGCTCACCTACTGCTACAGGTGTCCTGAACAAATTGTGTCATCCCATCCTTGTTCTCTTGATTTTAGTTTTGATTGGGTTTGTTTTATCAGCAATCTTACACATCATGAATTGCAGAATGATGAAACGGTTGACATCTGTAATAGATGTGCACAATTTGGACACTATCCCATCCACTGTGGACACCCCTAAGGTTATTGACACAAGATGAACTACATGAGTATTAAAATAAGATAAGACATGATTAAAAATTACAGGTGTATTTTGATTAAAAATTACTTATTCCTTCTTTTTCCTTTTCTTTCTCTTTTCTTATTTTCTCTACCCTTTTCTGGGATATGCTACCAACATTAACGAGTCCTGAAGACTTCGCAACAACACTACGAAATCGTGCTGATGGAGCTCTCCTGATGACAATCGTGAGTCATGGGGTGGTGTAAGAGACGGTCTGAAGATCCCTCATCTGCCTCACGATCATCGCCGAGGACAGAGGCTAAACACAGGAGTTCCGACCTGCCTAAGGTGGGATGTCTGCCAACTGTTGCCTGCAGGTGTGCCCGCTGGGAACTGGTACGCATTCCTGAGGAAATTTGTGCAGGTCACAGTGGACTGCGCCGTTCTTGCTGCCCAGGCGGGAAGGACTGCGCTGAAGCGGAAAGGAATGACCTGTCCTCTACACCTGTCCTGTACCTGTTTCCCAAAGCAACGGGCCTCATAACAACGGCTGTAGATTTGCCCCACCTCTTGGGGAAAAGGGCGAGATGTGGGGATACAGCTAGAAAGCAGAAGCGAGAGCACTGCTAAACTCATGCCAGAAGTAGACGCGCTAACGCTGCTAGGCCGCAAACCATAGCAGGCAGTATAGTTAGCATAGGAGAAAGGCATGCTTGGTATGTACCTGGGATAGTTAGGGCTAGCTTTTAGTTCTGCAATGTTATTACGAAACACAGATATGGTCTTGGCCAGTTGGCCCTCGTTTCAAAAAAGGCCTATAAAGGGACTTTCTGAAATAACTGAGATGAGATCTCCCCACGGAAAGAAGACAAATCTATTGGCAGCAGAGCACGAGGACTTCATCTCATCCGTTGGTAGCCATTGCCCCCCCTTTCTTCCTCTCTACTCTTTTACTTTGTTTTTCTTTCTCTCTCTCTCTCTTTCTCTCCTCTATCGCATTACCGTGTTGTGGGTACTTAACAAAGGTGCACTGTTTTGATTAAAACTGAAATCCCTTGTGTCCTTTTGCACTCAGAGATCTGTAAACAAACCATCACGACCCTTACTTGTATTAACGGATCGTGACACATGTCCAAAAGAAAAAATCACTGGAACAAAAAGAGCAAACTGATCCAAGGTGAACTGATCCACGGTGAAAAACAGAAGCCTACGAAAATCTGGGGGGGAAAAAAAAAGGCAACTCACGTGCCCGATTCACAGATGCAACTCCTGCAAAACTTTTGAAGGCAGTCTCACTCCCTCTGCTGAACAATCAACTGGAGGAAATCCCACTCCAAATCTGTGGGAAACAACAAAAGTGGTGCAACAAGCACTTCATAGAATAAAAACTAAAACTCCACCTGAATAAATTAATGCAATTAACATTGCATTAATTTCACCTGGATTTTTTTTTTTTTTTTTTTTTTTTTTTGAGGAAATCTGTTTCTTTTCTCTTTTCTAAGAATGTCAAACATCCCTGCATTGACGATAAAGAAAGCAGTTTGAGGGCAGAGAAAGTGCAAGCAGCAGAATCACATCTAAATGTGATAACCATTTACTCACGTGGACGCTGTCCCTTTGTGTTAGCCCCAAGGAGTTGTACTTCTTTTTAATAATCGGTCTAGTGGGCCAAATTTTCACTTTTTAAGAACCTACCAACACATGGGATGGAGCTGCATGAAAACCAATGAAATGTAAAGTGTCACCATAATTGCTTGCATTGTCAGTTTGTTAACGTTTGTCATTTAAGAATTTATACATATTTGAAATCATACAAATATGTTCTAACCTTCCCAGTTCTGCCTCAGAAGACTTCAAAATTATTACCATTCAGCTAATTTTTTAAATTTACTATTTAGTGAATTAAAGAATCTTGACAAAACACAAGCAAATGCTAGAGAAGAAATGATTAAATCCCCCTTCCAGGGGACCCCAGGCGCTGACGGCTGCCACCGGCGTGCGCCAGGTCGGGACCGGCAGGCAGGGCTGCACCCCGCGTCTGCCACAACACCTGCAGCTTCTGCAGCCTGAAACACAGCTGGCTCAGGGGTTTCAATCAAGAGCCAAAAGATCTTGCTGGTCAATTTGGGGCAGAGAAAGGTCATCACTTCTAGCATGGCATAAGCCTGCCACTACATTTCTGTCAAGGACAATCACCTTGTTGCAGTGAAACTCCTGGGTAAAATACTGAAGCGCTTTCAGATTCATATTATCCGACATTTCGGTGACCTTCTTTTATACCTGCATTGCTTCATACTGCTGGTTGTGGGCACAAGTTCTTTGTACACTATCCTGGAAATTAAAAAGATCAGAAACAACACCCACCCCTCCCCCACCACCACCCCTTCCCCAGCCACAACCCTAACAAAACCAACCTCCAGAATGTTCAGGAGTTCAAATGAGAACAAGCATAGATGGGGCATAAAAAGATGGATCCTCCTTAGACATTTGTGCATGCAGTGCCCTGCAATCCACTAAGTTCTACTTCTCGTACACCAAATACCTGTCTTCGGAACTCCTTGTTCTCCATTCAAACCCTTCTGGGAGGGTAATCGAGGAGATACTCTTACATATTTTTAGCACATCTTGCACTAGGCAATTAAATCCAGTGCGCAGCATTACCTGACCAACTGAGGCGGTGACAAGGTCAATTAAGACCTGTTCATATCTTCATTTGGAGCTCTTCCAACTGCTTGAAAAGTGAAGCCTTGGACATTGAAGGTTCCGACTAAGGAAAATCCAAAACGTGGACAGCATCTCCCTTCTGCTGGAAGCCTTCAAGTTCACCACTGCAGTCTGCAGCCTACACAGATCATCTGAGGATTGTAAAAGTTCTCCAAGGAAGAACAAGAACAAGGCTAATGCATGCACACAAACGCTGATCAAAAGCACTTGATGCTCTTGGACAAAAAGATGTAACCTTCACTTTTGGAAAGACAAGGTGACTATGGCTGTCTCCACAGTACTCGCAGGAAAAAATCCCTGAAGTTTTGTAAAACCTCTTTTCAGGGCTTTGTGAACTCCATTTTTGTTAAGAATTGGGGAACACAGAGAGACCTGTCACTTTTTTTGCAGAATGCCATAGAAACTGCTACACTCACTTCAACAACAGTCCACGTAACCTTCTCTGCAAATACTGACCATATGCAGTTCTGGTTGATACAAACCCCCATTACCTAAGAAAAGGAACAACTCGGCAAGCAGTTTGCAAAGATGAACAACTTAGCACGATTGCGGCTGATGACATGCCCTGACTTTTTTTACCTTCAGCTGTGGGTGCCGTACCTTCCTACCCTCGCACATGCCACTCCAAGCTGCTTGCGTGGAGCTCTCGCACCACCTATGCCAGCAACTGTGCCCAGCCGCCACCCTTCTTCAGCACCATCGCACCTACCACAAGGTAGCTGAATCAGAGGGAAAAGGAGGTCGCCAATGGAGGGAAGTTGTTCCCCCTGACAGCTAAGCTCCGACTCCGGGGTCCCTTATGTCCTTCCCAGGATAGGCAGGAAAACGCCTCGGCGGAGCGCAGCGCTGGGCGGGAGCGGCCGGCAGAGCACCGAGCGCGCTCCCCACTCCCTCCCGCCCGCGCCGCTGCGGAGACCCCGGCTTCGCCGGAATCGGCCACGTGCTGCACGGAGGGCAGCGCGGCAAAGGCGGTCGCCCCTCGTTACCCTAGGAAGGCCGGCCTCGGATCCCCGCTCTCTCCACCGGCACGGGCAGTGCCAGCAGACTGTCGCTGCGGCCGCCGCTGGCCGAAAGCCTCGCCGCGCACCGCCCGGCCGGCCCCGCCGCTCCGCGGGGTCACACGGCACCTGCCGTGGGCGGCAGCCGAGCGACAGCAAGCAGAAGCGCTCACGGCCGCGCCGCTCGCCGCCCCGCCCGGGCGCTCCTCTCCTCGCGCTACCACCATGGCGCCGGCCCGCCCCGCCTTCCCCGTCGCCTGCGGCGCAACGCGGGTGCTCCGAGCCACGCAGCACGCGTGCGGCCGGGCCCTGCCGAGCCGCAGGCGGAGCCGGGGCACTGCCCGGGCGGGAGAGCTTCCGGCGAGGCTGGGCGGGCGGCGAGCGCGGCCGAGCGTGAACGCGCCAGGCGGGGTCGGCCGGCGGCGCGATGGGGAGCTAGATGGAGGCGGCAGCACCGCGCGGCATAAAAGAGCTGATCGTCCCGCAGCCGCCCGCTCCGCAGCCCCTCGGCTGCTGTCGAGAAGGGCCCCGGCCCTGGCCGCGCCGGTGGCGAGGTGGCTCCGCAGACCTCAGGCAGCCCTGGCGGGGCAGGGGAGCACTGCGAGCAGCCCCGGCGCCGCGCAGCCGTCTGTAACGCGCGGTGAGAGCCGCCGGCAACTATTTTGCACCTCCCGGGGGGCTGGGGAAGAGCACGGAGACCACGCAGCAGGTCGCTGCCGTTAGGGAAAATTAATCCACCATGCCTGAGGTTGATGTCCGAAAAGGAGACAGAGGAGTCCTGCAACATTCTTCGACTACAGGGAGAGTCCATGGGGCTTTTCCCATGGGGTCTGTCAAACGGTTGCGGGATGCAGCCCCCTTTTGATGTCAAGTTCCCAGCCACAGCACCCTCTTCCTTTTCCCCACTGGCTGAGGTATTCGGGAGATACAGACTTCCGGAACTGCCTACTCTATGCCCTCCTCTAATATGCACCCCCCTTTTGGCATCGAAAAGGAAGAAAAAAAACCATTTCTAATTCTATTAAGTCTTTGTTGCCTTGCTCTAGGTTCAGGAATTTAACACGGCCCTGATTAATCAACAGTCTCTGATGATTAGTAACAGTTCTAGAGAACTAATCGTTTCTTCTGTTACTTCACTCCGCATAAGTTCCTAGCCTTGTCTACAGGCCGATTCACACGGTCTGTTTGTAAAGACTCATCCATCTCATTCCTTTTAATCCCTCCTTTTTTTATTTAATCTGTATTTGTCTTTACAAACCTTAATTACCATTGATTTAATTTTTTCTTCTTGAGTCTTCTGGGCTTTTGCTATTATTTGCAGTGACATCCTTTTCTGTCCTTTTGTAGTCATTTCTGGATCAGGTAGGCATGGCTGCTAGCAGCATCCCCTTGACCACCTGCTGAAAGAGCTGCACCCAGCATGGTGTCACGCATGGTCAAAAGATTAGAGTTGCTATAGCATAGAAGAGGAGAAATGGTATTCATTTAGCCCAGAGCTGGCCAGTTAACCATGAAAACATGTCCCATTACCATCCTTTCAACACTTGGACAGGTCCATGAGCTGAGGTTATTTCCTCTGTTATTTGACCACTTTTCCGCTGTCATCTGCTTGCAAACAGCAGCTCGAGTCATTTAATTTCCCACAAACTCCTCCTTCTTCTGCTAACAGATAATCTAATACCATCCAATGTTGAAAATGCCACTTTCCTCATTGAAGTGGGTTGCTCAGCAAGACGGTCAAGAGCTGTGGCTGGCTGGTTGGTAATTATTTCTGAGACAGCTTGTACCCTAATTATCTCATTCAAATGATAAATGGGTTCCCAGGCATCTGGGATTAATTCCTTAGGTTTCCAAGTGGCTGGTCCATCATGTTGCGCAACTTGTTCTGGTGGCCATTCATCTTTTCCCCGTTTTGGGGTGCTCCCTGCAGCCAAGGCTGCATCAGCTGACTGCTTTTCTCTAATTAAATCATCACAGATTTGGATTCCTAAGCGATTTCCCTGAATTTGTAGTAGCAAAAAGAACAACGGTCTAATATACCCCAGGGATATACCATATCCCTGACCAGTTTGGAGGTAACCTGAGCTAAGCATGTTGGCCACAAATCCAATCATGTCCTTTCAAAGCCCGTGTTCCATTAGCAAAGGGGCCTTCCTACCCTTGGTCATCAATTGGTAGGTCAAAATACTGCGGGTTTCCCTGGCCTAACGGTCCTCCAACAATAGCTGCCCCACCATAAGGGTCACAGCATTTGCATTTCCAAGCTCCCACACAGGGTTCCCATCTACATTTACATCTGCAAGTTGCTTGCTTGGATTTGGAGCAGAACTCACTAAAAGGCTTTGAGTTCCAATCCGCTGTTGCCATTCCCACTGATAATCACAAACAACATGTCTTCTACTTGTGGGATTTTTGTGGGGACAGCTTAAAAATAGGTGGTCAAAAAAACCCCTTGTCCCTCCGCATTGCTTTACAGGCTTCCAAATGTTTTTGGTAAGAACACCTTACGCAGCTACCATTAGTGAGCTGAACAGCTCTTTGATTGCAATTGTCTTGATATTTGGAACAATTGTAAGGAGGGCAATTGTGGGTCCAAACCCAATTGTTTAAAGCCAGAGGGAAAGTCAATTGACAAACGCCTTTTCCTACATAGACCCGCCCTGTCCTGTTTAGGCAATAAGTGCCTGTTGGAGAAGAATGAAGTGGCCATGTGTTGGGGAGGATGAAAGTTTGGTAAGAAAGTTTCACAGGTATGTAGGCTTGGCAGCAAGGTGTGAGAATGTAGAAGCTGGGGATGAGGTAGAAATGAAAGCAAGTTTTGATATAGAAGAAAAGGTGTTTTGCTGAAACAGTGATCGCTGAGTAACTGAGAAGGCAAAGGTTGGAGATGAGTTGGAAGGAGATTTTTAGGAGCAGGACAAAGGTATGTGATTACAAACAAAGACATGTTTTTCACCAAGTAAGTAAGTCTCAAGAAGAGCATAAGTGAATAGAAAAGGTGTCTTTAGCAAAAAGAAAGATATGGCAGGCAAACAAGAAATGTTGATGTAGCAAGAAGAAGAAAGGTCTAAGAATTTTCCACTGGAAGCTTAAATTGTAACTTACTCTTGTGATTGGATAATAATGACTATAATATGGTGATGGTAGTAGCTATGATAGGCTATAGGCCAATGTCAAGGTATTGTGTATGGTGCTTATTGGCTGTTACGTGCTAAGATACTCTGCAAAGAAAAGTATCGAATGCTCTGTAACTTGAACAGCAAGCGGCTTCAGGTATGCCTACAGCTGGAGCTGGCAGCTATAGGGCTGGCTCTGGATAGCCGCTCCCTGAAATGCTGTAACTTCACCTATGCAATAAACAGCTTTCAAGAGAGCCACCTGAAGTCCAGACATCCTTCGTGAAACCTTCTCCTATAGCCATGGACTTCCTTCTTTGGCCCCAAATCCCGTCCTAGTATGGACCTCATGTCAGGTGTTGAGCCACCACTTAGGTTCAGCTGGGCTAGCCAACCATAGGCACTCTTCAGATCCTCCTGGCCCTCCACAGAGCCAGCAATTGCTAAGGTGAAAAACTTTTGCTACTTTTTCTGCTAAGGCTGCAAACTGATTCTCCCACTCCTGGCCTAAACTTAGCTGACCATATAAAAGTAGAACTAGTAAGGAAAATATTTTAATAATGTGATCTAATTAGCTAGTCTAATTTTCCCGTTGTCTGCTGCAGCACCTGTGGCAATTGAAGACACAGAAACCACTTAACATAAAAGAATCCAGCAAGTATTAGCGCCCCAGTGAGTGGAGATTCTAGAGGAGGGATGCCCATAGAGACTATTTCAGCAGGTGGTCTGTGGGTAGGCACGCAGGGCTTCCTCTGATGTCGAAGCACTGGCTACTGCTCCGGCCCACTCCAGCAGTCACAGCCTCCCGGCCTTCTCCTCCAGCTGAGATGTGCAAATCTCTGAGGCTTCAGAGACCTTGACCCGAGAGTGACGGGTCCACCTGTGTCCAGCTGTCTTCATGGCTGTTTCTGTCGTCAGAGACACTTGGAATGGGCCACGCCATTTCAGAACCACTGGCGCTTCTTTCTGCTCCTTAACTAGGACTCAATCTCCTGGTTGGATGTTACAAGCAGCAAAGTCCAAAGGTGGGGCTTGTGCCAGCTGAGCTTCCTGTTGAAGGGGTTTCACAAGAAGCAGTATCCTGGCCACAGATGGTTTTAAATATACATCACTTACCTCTACTCCCCCACTAGGTTGAGACTTACCCGGGTAATTCATAAGAACGACGGAAAGGGGGAGAACGGAATCCCTCTTCTGGCTCGGGCTCTCATTCTCGCCAAAGCCAATGTCCAAAGCCCTAGCCATGGCATCTTGGTTTCTATTACCAGCTTCAAAAGGTGTTTATTTCTCTAGTCATTGTTTTCTACCCGAGCCGAGCTCTGGGGGTGCCAGGGCCTATGGAGGTTCCATTGTGTTCCTAAAGAAGCCAAAACCCCTTGAAGGATCTTTCCTGTCAAATGAGTTCCCCTATCTGAGTCTATTGCTTCTACAATGCTGTATCTTGGAATGATTTGTTCCAAAAATGCCTTAATACCTGATGCTGTCGTTGCTGAAGCAGTTGGAAATGCTTCTGGCCACCTTGCTAGCTGACATACCATTACCAGAAGAGATGAAGCCTTCCCACTTGGGGCATCTCAGGAAAATCCACCTGGCATCTTTGGAAGGGACCTGCAGCCCAAGGCCTCCCTCCCCTGGCAAGTTCCTTTGTAACTTGGCTGTTTGCTTTAGCACAGATCAAGCAACCTTCAACAGCTCGTTCTGCCAGTCTAAAAAGACCCCCAGCAACATCCAGCATGAGGAAGGCTTCTGCCAATCATCAGGAGGTGCAAGGACTCTCTTCACGGAGTGCTTTTACTATTGGTAGGGCCAAAGCTTCTGGTATCTCTTGTTTGCCATCCCTTGTAAACCAATTATTGCCCTTTTTCTCTGCCACACGGCTTTTAACTGTATCTCAAACTCCTCTGGGAGAAAAGACAGCTTCCCGGCCAGTGATGGAGTCACTGCGAGCAAAGGGGGCATCTTGGAGAGTTCTGGCAGAAGTGTTGCTTTCTGACTTTCTTCATCCACCAAAAAGGAGACAGAGGAGGCCTGTAACATTCTTCAACTACAGGGAGAGGCCATGGGGCTTTTGCCATGGAGTCTCTCAACTGATTGCGGGACGCAGCCCCCTTTTGATGCAAAGTTCCTGGCAACAGCACCCTCGGAGGTACTCGGGAATTACAGACTTCTGGAACTGCCTACTCTAGGCTCCCCTCTAATATGCACCCCCCTCTTGGTATGGAAAAGGAAGAAAACGAAACTATTCCTAATGCTATGAAGTCTTTGCTGCCTTGCTCTAGGTTCAGCAATTTAACACGGCCTTGGCTGAGCAACAGTCTCTGTCGATTAGTAACAGTTTCTAGAACTAAGACTTTCTTCTGTTACGCCCCTACCAGTAAATTCCTAGCCTTGTCTAAGGACGAATTCACACGGTCTCTTTGTAAAGACACATCTATGTTACTCCTTTCACTCCCACACCTTCTTGGCGGTGGGATGGCTCCCCCCGGCACAGCACCTGGCACAAAACCCCCCTATGCGCACACGCACACCTGCACTTACCCTGCACTCCGCTGCACACACACACACACACCTCCCGCACACTAACACCCCCCTCCACATCCCTGCCATGCTACTTGCAGTGGCCCCGCCCCTGCCATCCCGGCCGGCTGGCAGCACTTACTCCTCACATGCCTTGCGTTTCCTTACTGCCCCCTCTGTAGCCTTCCCTCAACCTGCCTTTTCTCCCCTGCCTTGCATTGACTTGCTCACCCATCCCCCACCTGACTTCCTTTCACATTCGTCTAGCTCTGGCCTCACCTTTCCTTTTCCTTCTAGGACCCTCATTGCCTTGCCTCGCCTCGCCTCGCCAAGCCACCACTTGCCTTGCCCTGCCCTTGAAGCCCTCCCTTGCCTTGCATGACCTTGCTCACCCCTCCCCCACCTGGAATTCAAGACCCCTTTTCAATGCCATTTCATGGCCTTGCCCTGCCCTTTCTGCTCCTCCTAGGAATCTCAAAGCTCTCAAGCATCTCCCGTGTTTCAGGATCACAGGAGAGGAAGACCAGGGGAGGACGCGTGTTGCCACACTCATCTCTATGGGCAGCCTTGGTCTGGGAGCAATCCTTGCATGTCTTGAATCTTGCAAGGGCAATTCACATTTTGCCCTTGAGCTCGGGGACCAGAATGAGAGTTCTTTTGCCTACAAAGGAAAGCAGGTAGCTCAAGTCTTTGAGGTGCAGAGGAGACATGACCCACGCGGGATCAAGGCCACACAAAGCACTTGGTCCTGGCTACTTTTGTGTACCAGCAGTCCTTGAATGTACTTCTCACCTGCCTGGCCTGGCCTTGCCTTGGCAACACAACAGTTTCCTTGTCTTGCCCTGCTAGCCCTCTGGAGCCCTGCCCCGCCCTTGACCTGCCTACCGCTTTCCTCCAAGGCCTTGACTTGCCAAGCCCTTCCTGTTTCTGCCTGGCCTTCCCATCAGTGGACTTCTCTTCCTACGGCCAGCCTTGCCTCTAACGTCTGGGCCTTCTCTTGCCTACCACTCCATTTGCTTTCCCCTCACTGCTCTGGCCTTGCTTACCTCTCCCTTGACTTGCCCACAATTGCCTGCACTTGCTTTGCAGTGCCTTGCCTGCATGGAAGGCGAGGGCAAGAGTGGTAGGCAGGGCAAAGCAAAGCCAGCAAGTTGTAGGTAGTGCAAGGCAAGGCAGCAGAGGCAAAGGAAGCAGAGCAAGGGTAGCTTAAGAAGAACTAGACAAGGTACTGAAGGCAAGGCAAGGCCAAGAGACTCGGAGTGCCTTTCCTTGCGAAGGCAAGGACATAGTGCCAGTGTTGCTGGAGCAGATGTTAAGGTAGCACCGGGAGGAATAGAAAGTGCTGAGAACAGCGTGTGTGCTGCTAGTTTGAGGGGTGCAGTTGAAGTTGCCGGCAGCAAGATCTTCCTCAGCCCGCACTGTTTTCAGCTCTGTTTTTGCCAGATGGTTTCAAGTTGGTGGGCAGAATCTGCGAGAGGGCAAAGATTGGTTTGGGCCAAAGAGGTTTGTCTGCCTCTTGGAGTGCGGTAGAAAGAAGAGTCCGCTCTTGGAAGGGGAAGATGAGGGAAATCTTTTTGTCCTGAGGTGCTGTTGATTTGACTGCAGGGACGTTTGCAACTTGCCTCTGCCCTTGGGGTGGTTTCGAGCAGCGCCAGGCGCTTGGCCTTCTTTTGCAAGTCGTCAGCGCCATCGTGTGCTTGTTTCGAGGAGCGCTGACAGTGCCGGGGAAAAAGCCAAGCGCTTCGCTGGCGCCGCCCCAAGTCGTGTGCGAGCAGTTGCTGGAAGAGCTCCGCTGTGCATCCTGCCTCTTGGAGACACAAAAGAATGTGATCCTGCGCGTAGCGGGGAAGCAAGAGGAGTCTTTTCATTGTTGGCTGTGCAGTTACTAAGCGGCAAAAGTCAAGGCAGCTGCAGCACGGCCTCTTTCTTTCAGAACCTTTTCTGTGCCATCATGAACATGCTCAACATGCAACTCGCACCCACTGAACTGCATCAAAGGTCCTGGAGAGACGCACTTTCCTTCAAGCTCTAGCTACCATCCTACCCTCCACCTCTCGCCGATCCCAAAGCCCTTCCGAACATCCAGCAGCTGCACGCAGAGAACAAGTGCTAGAAGAAGGCGTTGGCCTTCAGAGTCCCTCTAAAGTCTGTAAACTAGGCGGAACATTGCAGTGACCAGCACTTTCCTTCGCAACTATCTACAGAGCGTCATCACATTCTCTCAGAGTGGCTAAAGTCCGCCCTTGCAGCACAGCAGCGTTTCCGGCCACAGTTCGGACTGAGAGATGGGCCAGGTGAGAAAGCATTTGTTGACTATCCCTCGTCTCTGGAAGACTTGATACTCGCAGCGCAATCACGTGCACACACCTTCAGTGTGGCCAAGTTCAAGCAGCTAGAGCTCACAGAGACGGGAGAGTCAGGAGAGAAGCCGTTCCAAAAGTACCGTGTACTTACAGCAGCATTCAAACTGTGCACAGCACTCTACAGCACTGTAGACCGTGGCTTCTCTGACAAGACGTGTCATCCCATTGTTGGCTCTCGCAGCTCGCTTGCTAGCTGCTCTCCTGAAGAAAAGAACTAGGAGGAAAAGCCAATGCTGGGCTGCACCTTCCCCTTGCCTCCCGTAAAGCCACTTCAACTCCCCGCTGCACTCTCTACTTCCCCTCTCCTTGGCATCGACCACTGTGTTTTCTGCATCTCGGAGCCCAAAGGTAAGCGCCAGTGTTCCCAGGGATGCTTGGAAGAGGGAGAAGTAGTAGCACAAGTAGCTGCCGTTGAACTTCCTCCTTCTCAATGCTAACGTGAAGTCGGCAGGCAGGCGAGCGCCAGCCACGCTCCTTTCTCAGTTTGTACGCTGCGGACACGAGCCCGGTGCTCCGGCGCCTTCGTTCGGCCTCTTTAGTAGCCATGTCGCGCTTTCATTCTGCCGGAGTCGAAGCGTCGTCTACTTGTGGCACAGAGAGCACGGTGCCGGCAGCCAAATGCTCCAGCCGACTGCTTCTGCCGACACACGCCTGGGCTATGCACTTTGCCTCTCAGCGACATACAGCAGCACATTCGCTCTAAATGTAAAGGGAAAGATTCTCGCCTACGTCTGGCACAGAGAACAGCTTTAGTTCAACGGGCTTACCCAGAGCATGCCCCCGGACGCGTGGAAACCTGTATTTGCACCACATTCCAGTCGCAGTCCTCTTTCCTTTACAGGCTGCACAACGCCGGCAGATGGCCCGTGCGCTCTGCACCTGCCTTCTCACTTCCAAGTAGCACCGCGCACATTCGAGCCTTGCAGGGAGAGAAGACGCGGCTAGGCGTCTCGCCCAGAAGAACGTGGCAGGGCGAAAAGGTGTTCTTCTTTTGTCTTCCTCGTCGGCCAGAGTGTGCTGCTGTGTTGAAAGTCTTGGCCAGCGAAAAGCTACACCAGCAAGTGTTTCTCTCCTGATGCATTGCGCTGAGCGAGAGCTGAGGAAAATCCTTGCACAGCACCCTGTGGATGCGTGCAGTACACACGCTGAAGAGCGGCACGGCTAAAAGTCATCGCTGGGCTTCAGTTCTGTCCAGAGCACAGGAGGCGAAGAACGAAGCAGCTGGGCACCGGCTGCATGTACATAGTGGAGCGAATTTCACATGTCCAGCCAAGAGCTGCTTCACAAGCAGATTCAGCTGAGAATGCTCTGGCTGCTTCACAAAGGAAGGCGCAGCTGTTGCACTCCTGGACACTACCTGGTCAGAAGCAGGTTCTTACACCTTCAATGCTGCAGAGTCCATGCAGCTGGAGCACAGGCAGAAGGACGCGTCCAGCTGGAAGGCGTTCCTCAAGTACCCCCCTCTTCCAAGTAGCCTTGAAACTGAGCACAACACACTGCGGCTCGGCAGCTTTCTTCTCTCACACTATTCACTCTTGCAGCTCAGTTGCCCACTTGCAGCAGCTGCTCCCAAAGAAAAAGGCTCCAGAAGTAAAAGCCACTGCTGGACTGCCCTTTCCCCTTGCCTCACGTGAAGCACCTGAAACTGTCCGCTGCACTCTCCTTTCTCCGCCGTATGGCGAAGCATAAACCTAACCGCAATTGTTTCCAGGGCAAAGCTGGAAGAGAAATAGGTAGCAGCACAAGTAGCTGCAAGTTGAACTTTAAGTTTCGAGCTGCTAACGTGAATCCGAAAACAAGCGAGTGACAGGCACGCTTCCTCTTGCAGCCTGGGCGATGCACACACCAGCTCGGTGCTCTGCCTTCATTCTTAAGCCCTTCGTAGCAGGTCGCGCTTTCGTTTTGCTGGAGACGACCCGTCGTCTACTTCTCGCGCAGAGAGCACGGTGCCGGCAGCCAAATGCTGCAGGCTGCTGCTTCTGCCGAAACACGCCTGGGCTATGCAATTTCTCTCTAGCGCTGAAGTAACACCACATTCTCTTTGCTTTGTAGCCAGCATCTTTACGGAAAGCTTCTCGGCTACGTCTGGCACAGGGAACAGCTTTATTTTAACCGGCTTAGCCGGAGCTTGCCCCCGGACGCGTGGGAACTTGTATTTGCACCACATTCCAGTGGCAGTCCTCTTTCCTTTACAGGCTGCACAACGCCGGCAGATGGCAGTGCTTCTCTGCACCTGCCTTCTCACTTCCAAGTAGCACCGCGCACATTAGAGCCTTGCAGGGAGAGAAGACGCGGCTAGGCGTCTCGCCCAGAAGAACGTGGCAGGGCGAAAAGATATTCTTCCTTTCTCTTTCTTCTTGCCCGAATTGTGCTGCTGTGTTGAAAGTCTTGGCCAGCGAAAAGCTACTCCAGCAAGTGTTTCTCTCCTGACGCATTTCGCTGAGCGAGAGCTACGCGGACAGTTTGGACCCTGTGGAACAGCAAGAAAATGAATGTACGTCGAGCTGAGGAAAATCCGTGCACAGCGCACTGTGGCCGCGTGCAGTGTTCGCGCTGAAGAGCGGCAAAGCTCAAAGGCATCGCTGGGCTTCAGTTCAGTCCAGACAGCAGAAGGAGAAGAACGAAGCAGCTGAGCACCGGCTGCATGTGCTCAGTGAAGCGAATTTCACATGTCCAGCCAAGAGCTGCTTCACAAGCAGATTCAGCTGAGAATGCTCTGGCTGCTTCACAAAGGGAGGCGCAGCTGTTGCACTCCTGGACACTACCTGGCCAGTAGTAGGTTCTTACACCTTCAATGCTGTAGAGTCCATGCAGCTGGAGCACCCACAGAAGGACGCGTCCAGCTAGAAGGCGTTCTTCAAGTACCCCCCTCTTCCAAGTAGCCTTGAAACTGAGCACAACACACTGCGGCTCGGCAGCTTTCTTCTCTCACACTATTCACTCTTGCAGCTCAGTTGCCCACTTGCAGCAGCTGCTCCCAAAGAAAAAGGCTCCAGAAGGAAAAGCCACTGCTGGGCTGCCCTTTCCCCTTGCCTCACGTCAAGCACCTGAAACTGTCCGCTGCACTCTCTATTTCCATTCTCCGTCGCATCTACCACTGTAATGTCTGCATCTCGAAGCATAAGCCCCGGCACAATTCTTTCCAGGGAAAGCTGGAAGAGAAATAGGTAGCAGCACATGTAGCTGCAAGTTGAACTTTCTGTTTTCAACTGCTAATTCGAGTCTGAAAACAAGCGAGTGGCAGCCACGCTTCCTCTTGCAGCCTGTGCTATGCACACACCAGCTAGGTGCTTCTGCCTTCATTCTTATGCTCTTCGTACCATTTCGTTCTTTTCATTCTGCCGGAGTCGAACCGTCGTCATCTTGTCGCACAGAGGGCACGCCGGCAGAGAAACCCTCCAGAGAAACGCTCCAGGTTGCTGTCTCTTCCGAAACACACCTGGGCTGTGCACTTTCCTTCGCTGCCCTTGGTAGCACCACATTCTCTTTGCTTTGTAGCCTGAATGTAAAGGGAAAGAGTCTCAGCTACGTCTGGCACCGAGAACAGCTCTAGTTCAACGGGCTTACCCGGCGCTTACCCCGACGCGTGGGAACTTGTATTTGCACCACATTCCAGGGGTAGTCTTTCTTTCCTTTACAGCCTGCACAGCGCCGGCAGATGGCAGTGCTTCTCTGCACCTGCCTTCTCACTTCCAAGTAGCACCGCGCACATTAGAGCCTTGCAGGGAGCAAAGACGTGGATAGATGTGTGGCAGAGAAAATCGTGCAAAGACGAAAAGATGGTCTTCTTTTGTCCTCCTCGTCGCCCAGATTGTGCTGCTGTGCTGAAAGCGTGCGTTTTATTACCCCTTCTCGCAGTAAGACTATGTGCTGCGTTGCAACTGTTGGCCAGCGGAAGGCTAATGCAGCAAGTGCTTCTCTCCTGACACATTTCTCTGAGCGAGAGCTTGTGCGGACAGTTGGGCTCTGCGAAGCAGAAAGGCTGTACTTGCACGTAGCGCTGAGGAAAATCCGTGCACTGCGCACTGTGGATGCGTGCAGTACACACACTGAAGAGAGCCAAAGCTGAATGCTTCAGTTCTGTCCAGCGCCGGTAAGGGAGAAGAACGCAGCCCCAGGCCACTGGGCTGGTGTGTGCGATGACTAGGAGCTTTGCCGCTCTTCTGCTTGTATACTGCACGCATGCACAGTGCGCAGTGCACGGATTTTCCTCAGCTCTCGCTCAGCAAAATGCATCAGGAGGGAAGCACATGATGGATTAGCCTTGCACTGGCCAACAGTTCCAACGCAGCACCACAGTCTTCTTGCGAGAAGGGGTAATAAAACACATGTATTGTCCCGGAACAGTTCTCTGGGCGAGCCGTAGCCGAGAATCTTTCCCTTAAGATAAAGACCACAACGCAGACAGAATGTTGTGCTACCTAGCGCTAGAGAGAAATTGCATAGCCCAGGCGTGTTTCGGCAGAAGCAGCAGCCTGCAGCATTTGGCTGCCGGCACCGCGCTCTCTGCGCGAGAAGTAGACGACGGGTCGTCTCCAGCAAAACGAAAGCGCGACCTGCTACGAGGAGCGTAAGAACGAAGGCAGAGCACGGAGCTGCTGTGTGCATCGCACAGGCTGCAAGAGGAAGCGTGGCTGCCACTCGCTTGTTTTCGGATTCATCTTAGCAGTCGGAAACTTGCAGCTACTTGTGCTGCTACCTATTTGTCTTCCAGCTTTCCCAGGAGAGAACTGTGCCGGGGTTTATGCTTCGAGATGCAGACATTACAGTGGTAGATGCGACGGAGAATGGAAATAGAGAGTGCAGCGGACAGTTTCTGGTGCTTGACGTGAGGCAAGGGGAAAGGGCAGTCCAGCAGTGGCTTTTACTTCTGGAGCCTTTTTCTTTGGGAGCAGCTGCTGCAAGTGGGCAAACGGAGCTGCGAGAGTGCATAATGTGACGGCACGTCTATCTGAGAAGGAAGCTGCCGAGCCGCAGTGTGTTGTGCTCAGTTTCAAGGCTACTTGGAAGAGGGGGGTACTTGAGGAACGCCTTCTAGCTGGACGCGTCCTTCTGCCTGTGCTCCAGCTGCATGGACTCTGCAGCATTGAAGGTGTAAGAACCTGCTTCTGACCACGTAGTGTCCAGGAGTGCAACACAGCACCTTCCTTTGTGAAGCAGCCAGAGCATTCTCAGCTGAATCTGCTTGTGAAGCAGCTCTTGGCTGGACATGTGAAATTCGCTCCACTATGTACATGCAGCCGGTGCCCAGCTGCTTCGTTCTTCACCTTCTGCTGTCTGGACAGAACTGAAGCCCAGCGATGACTTTTAGCCGTGCCGCTCTTCAGCGTGTGTACTGCACGCATCCACAGGGTGCTGTGCAAGGATTTTCCTCAGCTCTCGCTCAGCGCAATGCATCAGGAGAGAAACACTTGCTGGTGTAGCTTTTCGCTGGCCAAGACTTTCAACACCGGCACACTCTGGCCGACGAGGAAGACAAAAGAAGAACACCTTTTCGCCCTGCCACGTTCTTCTGGGCGAGACGCCTAGCCGCGTCTTCTCTCCCTGCAAGGCTCTAATGTGCGCGGTGCTACTTGGAAGTGAGAAGGCAGGTGCAGAGCGCACGGCCATCTGCCGGCGCTGTGCAGCCTGTAAAGGAAAGAAGACTACCCCTGGAATGTGGTGCAAATACGAGTTCCCACACGTCGGGGGCATGCTCTGGGTAAGCCCGTTGAACTAAAACTGTTCTCTGTGCCAGACGTAGCCGAGAATCTTTCCCTTTACATTTAGAGCTGTATGTCGCTGAGAGGGAAAGTGCATAGCCCAGGCGTGTGTCGGCAGAAGCAGTCGGCTGGAGCATTTGGCTGCCGGCACCGTGCTCTCTGTGCCACAAGTAGACGACGCTTCGACTCCAGCAGAATGAAAGCGCCACATGGCTACTAAAGAGGCCGAACGAAGGCGCCGGAGCACCGGGCTCGTGTCCGCAGCGTACAAACTGAGAAAGGAGCGTGGCTGGCGCTCGCCTGCCTGCCGACTTCACGTTAGCATTGAGAAGGAGGAAGTTCAACGGCAGCTACTTGTGCTACTACTTCTCCCTCTTCCAAGCATCCCTGGGAACACTGGCGCTTACCTTTGGGCTCCGAGATGCAGAAAACACAGCGGTCGATGGCAAGGAGAGGGGAAGTAGAGAGTGCAGCGGGGAGTTGAAGTGGCTTTACGGGAGGCAAGGGGAAGGTGCAGCCCAGCATTGGCTTTTCCTCCTAGTTCTTTTCTTCAGGAGAGCAGCTAGCAAGCGAGCTGCGAGAGCCAACAATGGGATGGCACGTCTTGTCAGAGAAGCCACGGTCTACAGTGCTGTAGAGTGCTGTGCACAGTTTGAATGCTGCTGTAAGTACACGGTACTTTTGGAACGGCTTCTCTCCTCACTCTCCCGTCTCTGTGAGCTCTAGCTGCTTGAACTTGGCCACACTGAAGGTGTGTGCACGTGATTGCGCTGCGAGTATCAAGTCTTCCAGAGACTAGGGATAGTCAACAAATGCTTTCTCACCTGGCCCATCTCTCAGTCCGAACTGTGGCCGGAAACGCTGCTGTGCTGCAAGGGCGGACTTTAGCCACTCTGAGAGAATGTGATGACGCTCTGTAGATAGTTGCGAAGGAAAGTGCTGGTCACTGCAATGTTTCGCCTAGTTTACAGACTTTAGAGGGACTCTGAAGGCCAACGCCTTCTTCTAGCACTTGTTCTCTGCGTGCAGCTGCTGGATGTTTGGAAGGGCTTTGGGATCGGCGAGAGGTGGAGGGTAGGATGGTAGCTAGAGCTTGAAGGAAAGTGCGTCTCTCCAGGACCTTTGATGCAGTTCAGTGGGTGCGAGTTGCATGTTGAGCATGTTCATGATGGCACAGAAAAGGTTCTGAAAGAAAGAGGCCGTGCTGCAGCTGCCTTGACTTTTGCCGCTTAGAAACTGCACAGCCAACAATGAAAAGATTCCTCTTGCTTCCCCGCTACGCGCAGGATCACATTCTTTTGTGTCTCCAAGAGGCAGGATGCACAGCGGAGCTCTTCCAGCAACTGCTCGCACACGACTTGGGGCGGCGCCAGCGAAGCGCTTGGCTTTTTCCCCGGCACTGTCAGCGCTCCTCGAAACAAGCACACGATGGCGCTGACGACTTGCAAAAGAAGGCCAAGCGCCTGGCGCTGCTCGAAACCACCCCAAGGGCAGAGGCAAGTTGCAAACGTCCCTGCAGTCAAATCAACAGCACCTCAGGACAAAAAGATTTCCCTCATCTTCCCCTTCCAAGAGCGGACTCTTCTTTCTACCGCACTCCAAGAGGCAGACAAACCTCTTTGGCCCAAACCAATCTTTGCCCTCTCGCAGATTCTGCCCACCAACTTGAAACCATCTGGCAAAAACAGAGCTCAAAACAGTGGCAGCTGAGGAAGATCTTGCTGCCTGCAACTTCAACTGCACCCCCCAAACTAGCAGCACACACGCTGTTCTCAGCACTTTCCTTCTCAGCTCTAGGTACCATCCTAAGCCTTCCCTCTCCCAGAGTCAGCATCCAAAGACAACGGCACCACGGACTGCTCACACACTAAAGGCACCAGGACAAAAGGCTCACAAGCTTGGCCTTTGCATTCCCACGGACAGCTCAACAGCTCTAAGCCAGAGAGAGCTCTGCCTCTTGGGAAAAGCCTTTAAAATCCCTAAGAGCACCTGATGTGCACATCCAAACCTGCTTTCCTTGCCAAAGAGAGCAACTACAAGCCCATCTCCAAAGAAACGGCATCCCCTCCTCCAAAATACAACACATCCATCCACTGAGCCACCTCCAGTATAGAATAGATCCAACAATTGCCCCTACACGCCCAGGGGCCAGAAGAGAAATGTCTTGCTGGACTATTCCTCCCCATGCTACCTTAACATCTGCTCCAGCAACACTGGCACTATGTCCTTGCCTTGGCAAGGAAAGGCACTCCGAGTCTCTTGGCCTTGCCTTGCCTTCAGTACCTTGTCTAGTTCTTCTTAAGCTACCCTTGCTCTGCTTCCTTTGCCTCTGCTGCCTTGCCTTGCACTACCTACAACTTGCTGGCTTTGCTTTGCCCTGCCTACCACTCTTGCCCTCGCCTTCCATGCAGGCAAGGCGCTGCAAAGCAAGTGCAGGCAATTGTGGGCAAGTCAAGGGAGAGGTAAGCAAGGCCAGAGCAGTGAGGGGAAAGCAAATGGAGTGGTAGGCAAGAGAAGGCCCAGACGTTAGAGGCAAGGCTGGCCGTAGGAAGGGAAGTCCACTGATGGGAAGGCCAGGCAGAAACAAGAAGGGCTCGGCAATCCAAGGCCCTGGAGGAAAGCGGTAGGCAGGTCAAGGGCGGAGCATGGACGTGCAAAGGAATGCAAGGCTCCAGAGAGCTAGCAGGGCAAGGCAAGGAAACTGTTGTGTTGCCAAGGCAAGGCAAGGATAGGCAAGGCAGGTGAGAAGTACATTCGAGGACTGCTGGCACACAAAAGCGGCCAGGACCAAGTGCTCTGTGTGGCCTTGCTTGGCGAGGCGAGGCAAGGCAATGAGGGTCCTAGAAGGAAAAGGAAAGGTGAGGCCAGAGCTAGACGAATGTGAAAGGAAGTCAGGTGGGGGATGGGTGAGCAAGTCAATGCAAGGCAGGGGAGAAAAGGCAGGTTGAGGGAAGGCTACAGAGAGGGCAGCAAGGAAATGCAAGGCATGGGGAAGCACGTGAGGAGTGGGTGCTGCCAGCCGGCCGGGATGGCAGGGGCGGGGCCACTGCAAGTAGCATGGCGGGGAGGTGGAGGGGGGTGTTAGTGTGCGGGAGGTGTGTGTGTGTGTGTGCAGCGGAGTGCAGGGTAAGTGCAGGTGTGTGTGTATGTGCATAGGGGGGTTTTGTGCCAGGTGCTGTGCCGGGGGGAGCCGTCCTACTGCCAAGAAGGTGTGGGAGTGAAAGGAGTAACATAGATGTGTCTTTACAAAGAGACCGTGTGAATCCGTCCTTAGACAAGGCTGGGAATTTACTGGTAGGGGCGTAACAGAAGAAAGTCTTAGTTCTAGAAACTGTTACTAATCTACAGAGACTGTTGCTCAGCCAAGGCCGTGTTAAATTGCTGAACCTAGAGCAAGGCAGCAAAGACTTCATAGCATTAGGAATAGTTTCGTTTTCTTCCTTTTCCATACCAAGAGGGGGGTGCATATTAGAGGGGAGCCTAGAGTAGGCAGTTCCGGAAGTCTGTAATTCCCGAGTACCTCCGAGGGTGCTGTTGCCAGGAACTTTGCATCAAAAGGGGGCTGCGTCCCGCAATCAGTTGAGAGACTCCATGGCAAAAGCCCCATGGCCTCTCCCTGTAGTTGAAGAATGTTACAGGCCTCCTCTGTCTCCTTTTTGGTGGATGAAGAAAGTCAGAAAGCAACACTTCTGCCAGAACTCTCCAAGATGCCCCCTTTGCTCGCAGTGACTCCATCACTGGCCGGGAAGCTGTCTTTTCTCCCAGAGGAGTTTGAGATACAGTTAAAAGCCGTGTGGCAGAGAAAAAGGGCAATAATTGGTTTACAAGGGATGGCAAACAAGAGATACCAGAAGCTTTGGCCCTACCAATAGTAAAAGCACTCCGTGAAGAGAGTCCTTGCACCTCCTGAGGATTGGCAGAAGCCTTCCTCATGCTGGATGTTGCTGGGGGTCTTTTTAGACTGGCAGAACGAGCTGTTGAAGGTTGCTTGATCTGTGCTAAAGCAAACAGCCAAGTTACAAAGGAACTTGCCAGGGGAGGGAGGCCTTGGGCTGCAGGTCCCTTCCAAAGATGCCAGGTGGATTTTCCTGAGATGCCCCAAGTGGGAAGGCTTCATCTCTTCTGGTAATGGTATGTCAGCTAGCAAGGTGGCCAGAAGCATTTCCAACTGCTTCAGCAACGACAGCATCAGGTATTAAGGCATTTTTGGAACAAATCATTCCAAGATACAGCATTGTAGAAGCAATAGACAGATAGGGGAACTCATTTGACAGGAAAGATCCTTCAAGGGGTTTTGGCTTCTTTAGGAACACAATGGAACCTCCATAGGCCCTGGCACCCCCAGAGCTCGGCTCGGGTAGAAAACAATGACTAGAGAAATAAACACCTTTTGAAGCTGGTAATAGAAACCAAGATGCCATGGCTAGGGCTTTGGACATTGGCTTTGGTGAGAATGAGAGCCCGACCCAGAAGAGAGATTCCGTTCTCCCCCTTTCCGTCGTTGTTATGAATTACCCGGGTAAGTCTCAACCTAGTGGGGGAGTAGAGGTAAGTGATGTATATTTAAAACCATCTGTGGCCAGGATACTGCTTCTTGTAAAACCCCTTCAACAGGAAGCTCAGCTGGCACAAGCCCCACCTTTGGACTTTGCTGCTTGTAACATCCAACCAGGAGATTGAGTCCTAGTTAAGGAGTAGAAAGAAGCGCCAGTGGTTCTGAAATGGCGTGGCCCATTCCAAGTGTCACTGACGACAGAAACAGCCATGAAGACAGCTGGACACAGGTGGACCCGTCACTCTCGGGTCAAGGTCTCTGAAGCCTCAGAGATTTGCACATCTCAGCTGGAGGAGAAGGCCGGGAGGCTGTGACTGCTGGAGTGGGCCGGAGCAGTAGCCAGTGCTTCGACATCAGAGGAAGCCCTGCGTGCCTACCCACAGACCACCTGCTGAAATAGTCTCTATGGGCATCCCTCCTCTAGAATCTCCACTCACTGGGGCGCTAATACTTGCTGGATTCTTTTATGTTAAGTGGTTTCTGTGTCTTCAATTGCCACAGGTGCTGCAGAAGACAACGGGAAAATTAGACTAGCTAATTAGATCACATTATTAAAATATTTTCCTTACTAGTTCTACTTTTATATGGTCAGCTAAGTTTAGGCCAGGAGTGGGAGAATCAGTTTGCAGCCTTAGCAGAAAAAGTAGCAAAAGTTTTTCACCTTAGCAATTGCTGGCTCTGTGGAGGGCCAGGAGGATCTGAAGAGTGCCTATGGTTGGCTAGCCCAGCTGAACCTAAGTGGTGGCTCAACACCTGACATGAGGTCCATACTAGGACGGGATTTGGGGCCAAAGAAGGAAGTCCATGGCTATAGGAGAAGGTTTCACGAAGGATGTCTGGACTTCAGGTGGCTCTCTTGAAAGCTGTTTATTGCATAGGTGAAGTTACAGCATTTCAGGGAGCGGCTATCCAGAGCCAGCCCTATAGCTGCCAGCTCCAGCTGTAGGCATACCTGAAGCCGCTTGCTGTTCAAGTTACAGAGCATTCGATACTTTTCTTTGCCGAGTATCTTAGCACGTAACAACCAATAAGCACCATACACAATACCTTGACATTGGCCTATAGCCTATCATAGCTACTACCATCACCATATTATAGTCATTATTATCCAATCACAAGAGTAAGTTACAATTTAAGCTTCCAGTGGAAAATTCTTAGACCTTTCTTCTTCTTGCTACATCAACATTTCTTGTTTGCCTGCCATATCTTTCTTTTTGCTAAAGACACCTTTTCTATTCACTTATGCTCTTCTTGAGACTTACTTACTTGGTGAAAAACATGTCTTTGTTTGTAATCACATACCTTTGTCCTGCTCCTAAAAATCTCCTTCCAACTCATCTCCAACCTTTGCCTTCTCAGTTACTCAGCGATCACTGTTTCAGCAAAACACCTTTTCTTCTATATCAAAACTTGCTTTCATTTCTACCTCATCCCCAGCTTCTACATTCTCACACCTTGCTGCCAAGCCTACATACCTGTGAAACTTTCTTACCAAACTTTCATCCTCCCCAACACATGGCCACTTCATTCTTCTCCAACAGGCACTTATTGCCCAAACAGGACAAGGGCGGGTCTATGTAGGAAAAGGCGTTTGTCAATTGACTTTCCCTCTGGCTTTAAACAATTGGGTTTGGACCCACAATTGCCCTCCTTACAATTGTTCCAAATATCAAGACAATTGCAATCAAAGAGCTGTTCAGCTCACTAATGGTAGCTGCGTAAGGTGTTCTTACCACACTTACCAAAACATTTGGAAGCCTGTAAAGCAATGGGGAGGGACAAGGGGTTTTTTTGACCACCTATTTTTAAGCTGTCCCCACAAAAATCCCACAAGTAGAAGACATGTTGTTTGTGATTATCAGTGGGAATGGCAACAGCGGATTGGAACTCAAAGCCTTTTAGTGAGTTCTGCTCCAAATCCAAGCAAGCAACTTGCAGATGTAAATGTAGATGGGAACCCTGTGTGGGAGCTTGGAAATGCAAATGCTGTGACCCTTATGGTGGGGCAGCTATTGTTGGAGGACCGTTAGGCCAGGGAAACCCGCAGTATTTTGACCCACCAATTGATGACCAAGGGTAGGAAGGCCCCTTTGCTAATGGAACACGGGCTTTGAAAGGACATGATTGGATTTGTGGCCAACATGCTTAGCTCAGGTTACCTCCAAACTGGTCAGGGATATGGTATATCCCTGGGGTATATTAGACCGTTGTTCTTTTTGCTACTACAAATTCAGGGAAATCGCTTAGGAATCCAAATCTGTGATGATTTAATTAGAGAAAAGCAGTCAGCTGATGCAGCCTTGGCTGCAGGGAGCACCCCAAAACGGGGAAAAGATGAATGGCCACCAGAACAAGTTGCGCAACATGATGGACCAGCCACTTGGAAACCTAAGGAATTAATCCCAGATGCCTGGGAACCCATTTATCATTTGAATGAGATAATTAGGGTACAAGCTGTCTCAGAAATAATTACCAACCAGCCAGCCACAGCTCTTGACCGTCTTGCTGAGCAACCCACTTCAATGAGGAAAGTGGCATTTTCAACATTGGATGGTATTAGATTATCTGTTAGCAGAAGAAGGAGGAGTTTGTGGGAAATTAAATGACTCGAGCTGTTGTTTGCAAGCAGATGACAGCGGAAAAGTGGTCAAACAAATAACAGAGGAAATAACCTCAGCTCATGGACCTGTCCAAGTGTTGAAAGGATGGTAATGGGACATGTTTTCCTGGCTAACTGGCCAGCTATGGGCTAAATTGTTACAGCAGGGATTACTGTAACACGCCTATATCAAACCAGGAATCCCGTGGAAAAGAAGTAGATATGGACAGATTGGTGGTAGATGTTTCAGAGGTCTTTATTTCTCCAGCCCCATGGCCGGGGCTCTGCTCAGGAACTCCCCCAGTCACGGGACCCGAGGGTCCTTGGCCACACCGGGGAACACAAACCAACCAAGGGGGAATGAAGCTGACCAGGGGCAGGGAAACCCCGTGTCTCCCCCCCAGGGCCCATCGCCCAGGGCTCCATGGCAGGGGGGGAGACCCCAACACTAAATGAATGCCATTTCTCCTCTTCTATGCTATAGCAACTCTAATCTTTTGACCATACGTGACACCATGCTGGGTGCAGCTCTTTCAGCAGGTAGCAGCCATGCCTACCTGATCCAGAAACGACTACAAAAGGACAGAAGAGGATGTCACTGCAAATAATAGCAAAAGCCCAGAAGACTCAAGAAGAAAAAATTAAATCAATGGTAATTAAGGTTTGTAAAGACAAATACAGATTAAATAAAAAAAGGAGGGATTAAAAGGAATGAGATGGATGAGTCTTTACAAACAGACCGTGTGAATCGGCCTGTAGACAAGGCTAGGAACTTATGGGGAGTGAAGTAACAGAAGAAACGATTAGTTCTCTAGAACTGTTACTAATCATCAGAGACTGTTGATTAATCAAGGCCGTGTTAAATTCCTGAACCTAGAGCAAGGCAACAAAGACGTAATAGAATTAGGAATGGTTTCTTTTTCTTTCTTTTCGATGCCAAAAGGGGGGTGCATATTAGAGGAGGGCATAGAGTAGGCAGTTCCGGAAGTCTGTATCCCCCTAATACCTCAGCCAGTGGAGAAAAGGAAGAGGGCGTTGTGGCCGGGAACTTGGCATAAAAAAGGGGCTGCATCCCGCAACCGTTTGACAGACCCCATGGGAAAAGCCCCAGGGACTCTCCCTGTAGTCGAAGAATGTTGCAGGACTCCTCTGTCTCCTTTTCGGACATAAACCTCAGGCATGGTGGATTAATTTTCCCTAACGGCAGCGACCTGCTGCGTGGTCTCCGTGCTCCTCCCCAGCCCCCCGGGAGGTGCAAAATAGTTCCCGGCGGCTCCCACCGCGCGTTACAGACGGCTGCGCGGCCCCAGGGCTGCCCGCAGTGCTCCCCTGCCCCGCCAGGGCTGCCTGAGGTCTGCGGAGCCACCTCGCCACCGGCGCGGCCAGGGCCGGGGCCCTTCTCGACAGCAGCCGAGGGGCTGCGGAGCGGGCGGCTGCGGGACGATCAGCTCTTTTATGCCGCGCGGTGCTGCCGCCTCCATCTAGCTCCCCATCGCGCCGCCGGCCGACCCCGCCTGGCGCGTTCACGCTCGGCCGCGCTCGCCGCCCGCCCAGCCTCGCCGGAAGCTCTCCCGCCCGCGCCGTGCCCCGGCTCCGCCTGCGGCTCGGCAGGGCCCGGCCGCACGCGTGCTGCGTGGCTCGGAGCACCCGCGTTGCGCCGCAGGCGACGGGGAAGGCGGGGCGGGCCGGCGCCATCGTGGTAGCGCGAGGAGAGGAGCGCCCGGGCGGGGCGGCGAGTGGCGCGGCGGTGAGCGCTTCTGCTTGCTGTCGCTCGGCTGCCGCCCACGGCAGGTGCCGTGTGACCCCGCGGAGCGGCGGGGCCGGCCGGGCGGTGCGCGGCGAGGCTTTCGGCCAGCGGCGGCCGCAGCGACAGTCTGCTGGCACTGCCCGTGCCGGTGGAGAGAGCGGGGATCCGAGGCCGGCCTTCCCAGAGCAACGAGGGGCGACCGCCTTTGCCGCGCTGACCTCCGTGCTGCACGTGGCCGATTCCGGCGAAGCCGGGGTCTCCGCAGCGGCGCGGGCGGGAGGGAGTGGGGAGCGCGCTCGGTGCTCTGCCGGCCGCTCCCGCCCAGCGCTGCGCTCCGCCGAGGCGTTTTCCTGCCTATCCTGGGAAGGACACAAGGGACACCAAAGTTGGAGCTTAGCTGTCAGGGGGAACAACTTCCCTCCATTGGCGACCTCCTTTTCCCTCTGATTCAGCTACCTTGTGGTAGGTGCGATGGTGCTGAAGAAGGGTGGCGGCTGGGCACAGTTGCTGGCATAGGTGGTGCGAGAGCTCCACGCAAGCAGCTTTGAGTGGCATGTGCGAGGGTAGGAAGGTACGGCACCCACAGCTGAAGGTAAAAAAAGTCAGGGCATGTCATCAGCCGCAATCGTGCTAAGTTGTTCATCTTTGCAAACTGCTTGCCGAGTTGTTCCTTTTCTTAGGTAATGGGGGTTTGTATCAACCAGAACTGCATATGGTCAGTATTTGCAGAGAAGGTTACGTGGACTGTTGTTGAAGTGAGTGTAGCAGTTTCTATGGCATTCTGCAAAAAAAGTGACAGGTCTCTCTGCGTTCCCCAATTCTTAACAAAAATGAAGTTAACAAAGCCCTGAAAAGAGGTTTTACAAAACTTCAGGGATTTTTTCCTGCGATTACTGCGGAGACAACCATAGTCACCTTGTCTTTCCAAAAGTGAAGGTTACATCTTTTTGTCTAAGAGCATCAAGTGCTTTTGATCAGCGTTTGTGTGCATGCATTAGCCTTGTTCTTGTTCTTCCTTGGAGAACTTTCACAATACTCAGATGATCTGTGTAAGCTGCAGACTGCAGTGGTGAACTTGAAGGCTTCCAGCAGAAGGGAGATGCTGTCCACGTTTTGGATTTTCCTTAGTCTGAACCTTCAATGTCCAAGGCTTCACTTTTCAAGCAGTTGGAAGAGCTCCAAATGAAGATATGAACAGGTCTTAATTGACCTTGTCACCGCCTCAGTTCGTCAGGTAATGCTGCGCACTGGATTTAATTGCCTAGTGCAAGATGTGCTAAAAATATGTAAGAGTATCTCCTCGATTACCCTCCCAGAAGGGTTTGAATGGAGAACAAGGAGTTCCGAAGACAGGTATTTGGTGTACGAGAAGTAGAACTTAGTGGATTGCAGGGCACTGCATGCACAAATGTCTAAGGAGGATCCATCTTTTTATGCCCCATCTATGCTTGTTCTCATTTGAACTCCTGAACATTCTGGAGGTTGGTTTTGTTAGGGTTGTGGCTGGGGAAGGGGTGGTGGTGGGGGAGGGGTGGGTGTTGTTTCTGATCTTTTTAATTTCCAGGATAGTGTACAAAGAACTTGTGCCCACAACCAGCAGTATGAAGCAATGCAGGTATAAAAGAAGGTCACCGAAATGTCGGATAATATGAATCTGAAAGCGCTTCAGTATTTTACCCAGGAGTTTCACTGCAACAAGGTGATTGTCCTTCACAGAAATGTAGTGGCAGGCTTATGCCATGCTAGAAGTGATGACCTTTCTCTGCCCCAAATTGACCAGCAAGATCTTTTGGCTCTTGATTGAAACCCCTGAGCCAGCTGTGTTTCAGGCTGCAGAAGCTGCAGGTGTTGTGGCAGACGCGGGGTGCAGCCCTGCCTGCCGGTCCCGACCTGGCGCACACCGGTGGCAGCCGTCAGCGCCTGGGGTCCCCTGGAAGGGGGATTTAATCATTTCTTCTCTAGCATTTGCTTGTGTTTTGTCAAGATTCTTTAATTCACTAAATAGTAAATTTAAAAAATTAGCTGAATGATAATAATTTTGAAGTCTTCTGAGGCAGAGCTGGGAAGGTTAGAACATATTTGTATGATTTCAAATATGTATAAATTCTTAAATGACAAACGTTAACAAACTGACAATGCAAGCAATTATGGTGACACTTTACATTTCATTGGTTTTCATGCAGCTCCATCCCATGTGTTGGTAGGTTCTTAAAAAGTGAAAATTTGGCCCACTAGACCGATTATTAAAAAGAAGTACAACTCCTTGGGGCTAACACAAAGGGACAGCGTCCACGTGAGTAAATGGTTATCACATTTAGATGTGATTCTGCTGCTTGCACTTTCTCTGCCCTCAAACTGTTTTCTTTATCGTCAATGCAGGGATGTTTGACATTCTTAGAAAAGAGAAAAGAAACAGATTTCCTCAAAAAAAAAAAAAAAAGCCAGGTGAAATTAATGCAATGTTAATTGCATTAATTTATTCAGGTGGAGTTTTAGTTTTTATTCTATGAAGTGCTTGTTGCACCACTTTTGTTGTTTCCCACAGATTTGGAGTGGGATTTCCTCCAGTTGATTGTTCAGCAGAAGGAGTGAGACTGCCTTCAAAAGTTTTGCAGGAGTTGCATCTGTGAATCGGGCACGTGAGTTGCCTTTTTTTTTCCCCCCAGATTTTTGTAGGCTTCTGTTTTTCACCGTGGATCAGTTCACCTTGGATCAGTTTGCTCTTTTTGTTCCAGTGATTTTTTCTTTTGGACATGTGTCACGATCCGTTAATACAAGTAAGGGTCGTGATGGTTTGTTTACAGATCTCCGAGTGCAAAAGGACACAAGGGATTTCAGTTTTAATCACCTTTTCACCTTTGTTAAGTACCCACAACACAGTAATGCGATAGAGGAGAGAAAGAGAGAGAGAGAGAAAGAAAAACAAAGTAAAAGAGTAGAGAGGAAGAAAGGGGGGGTAATGGCTACCAACGGATGAGATGAAGTCCTCGTGCTCTGCTGCCAATAGATTTGTCTTCTTTCCGTGGGGAGATCTCATCTCAGTTATTTCAGAAAGTCCCTTTATAGGCCTTTTTTGAAACGAGGGCCAACTGGCCAAGACCATATCTGTGTTTCGTAATAACATTGCAAAACTAAAAGCTAGCCCTAACTATCCCAGGTACATACCAAGCATGCCTTTCTCCTATGCTAACTATACTGCCTGCTATGGTTTGCGGCCTAGCAGCGTTAGCGCGTCTACTTCTGGCATGAGTTTAGCAGTGCTCTCGCTTCTGCTTTCTAGCTGTATCCCCACATCTCGCCCTTTTCCCCAAGAGGTGGGGCAAATCTACAGCCGTTGTTATGAGGCCCGTTGCTTTGGGAAACAGGTACAGGACAGGTGTAGAGGACAGGTCATTCCTTTCCGCTTCAGCGCAGTCCTTCCCGCCTGGGCAGCAAGAACGGCGCAGTCCACTGTGACCTGCACAAATTTCCTCAGGAATGCGTACCAGTTCCCAGCGGGCACACCTGCAGGCAACAGTTGGCAGACATCCCACCTTAGGCAGGTCGGAACTCCTGTGTTTAGCCTCTGTTCTCGGCGATGATCGTGAGGCAGATGAGGGATCTTCAGACCGTCTCTTACACCACCCCATGACTCACGATTGTCATCAGGAGAGCTCCATCAGCACGATTTCGTAGTGTTGTTGCGAAGTCTTCAGGACTCGTTAATGTTGGTAGCATATCCCAGAAAAGGGTAGAGAAAATAAGAAAAGAGAAAGAAAAGGAAAAAGAAGGAATAAGTAATTTTTAATCAAAATACACCTGTAATTTTTAATCATGTCTTATTTTAATACTCATGTAGTTCATCTTGTGTCAATAACCTTAGGGGTGTCCACAGTGGATGGGATAGTGTCCAAATTGTGCACATCTATTACAGATGTCAACCGTTTCATCATTCTGCAATTCATGATGTGTAAGATTGCTGATAAAACAAACCCAATCAAAACTGAAATCAAGAGAACAAGGATGGGATGACACAATTTGTTCAGGACACCTGTAGCAGTAGGTGAGCACCCAAAAGGAGTATCCCAGCAGCTGTGTCCAGCATCTTTCTTTCCTCTGTCTAGAAAACAATGTGTTTCTTTCCCATTGTGATGAGCAGTTACCAAGGTTTTCTGTCTGTTTTTCTTGATCTTTTCCAAAATTCCAATGAAATCCTGGTGAAGCAACAAGTGCTTTACCTAAGTAAGGTTCATCCCAGTGGGGGTAGGCAATAATTGGTGGATCACTGTGTAATTGGACTGTAAAATACAATAAGAAGTAAGTGGGGCTAAATAAGAGAAATCACATCCTGTGCTTTTAGTCAAGTTACAAACACAAGAATTTGAATGAGTTTTAGTATCTACAACTACATTTTCTAGAAATACCTTATCACATGCAGTTCTTAAGCATGCACATCCATTGCCTATATACACAAGCAGTGTTTCAGGAATCTTGTTAGGATGAATTTCAAAAGGACAGATATTTTGTTCTGTGTCCAAACAAATGTCTTGAGGTCTAATTGCACTGCTTTCACAGATAAACCCTTGTTGTTCTCGGACAATACAAGTTTCCAAATTAACAGTTTGCCACTTCTTCCCAGTTTGACGGGCCCATTCTCTGTGCTGGAAAGGGTAGAGAATAGCTGCATCATGGTTCAGCCCTAATGCAATGATAGGGACTATCAAATGCACTGAAGCATTACGTATGGTTAGTACAAAGGCTGTGGCTGTGTTTGTGATGGGATTGTAGGTAAAATTCACTAAATTCCACCAGGATTGGAATTCTCTTTCAAAATCAGTGGCACCGTCCCAGATTATGTTCCGAATTTCAGTAGGAAAAGTGCCTTCTTTGCCTTCTCTTACAATTGAGGCAGCAACGGACTGCATCCACAATTGAGCCTGGACGCAGCTGAGAGCCAAAGAAATGTTGTTTTGCGTAGCACGGAGCATGCCAATTATCAATTTGTGGTCATTCACATTTACCTTTTCTCAATTTGGTAATATGTTTGATAACAACCGCTGATGGCTTGTTGTATTTTAGTCAAATCTGTAGTTGTGGCAGCCAATTTATTCATTAGCACTTCTGAATCAATACTATTTAAGATTCCCAATCCTGTTCCCACAACGCCGGTTATGTCTCTTTGCGTCCGTTTCTTAGAAGGGTTCCGCTTTTGCAACCCGGTTGTCTGCCCCTTGAAGGAAGTCTGCAGAAAAGGTGAACAAGCTGGCTGAATTTCTGAGACATTGCTTTGCACCAGCAACTCGACTTGTTTAAGGGACCATGCCGGATTGAGCAATAGTTGTTGTTGGCCTGTTTTTGTGATTATACGTGGTCCAATTTCAAAAATTCTCGGGCTTAGCATGACCGGTGGTTGGGTGGTAGGTATTGCAACATCGACTTTGAGTTCCCCCCAGTATTTTGTATTGTTTTTACCACACGTGACTTTATGGGGAAATTGTACAGCAATTAAGGTTTAGCCAACAATCTTGATTTTGAATTTCACCAAACAAAACACGGCCATGAGGTCCAGTGCTATAACTGTGTATAGGTTCGGTAAAAAATTCAGCAATTAATCCACATCGTATTGTAACATCGTCACCTCGGGTTACCATAAAGGGTGGAAAAACTTTATTCTTGTCATCTAACACAAGGGGGGTACTTATACCGTGGTATGTGATTACTGCACTCAGTATGGGCTTTGCTGCGGCGTTTATTTTGAATTTATAAGTTAAACCTGTCAGACTTGGCTGATCTGCCGGGTTATTTTGCCAATTGCATGTTGCATAGGTTGGTTTGGTTAGAGGAAAGTTATACCAGCAGTCAGTTAGTTTGTTTCTGCGAAGCTTTGTGATTTCCACATTGTTGGTACTGGGGCCTAAGGTGTAGTTACCGACATTCTTCTGACAACCACACAGGATGAAGGGGGTTTGTTTGTCACACACCCACTCCGTTGTAGGGCAGAGTTTGGCCGTAATGTTGGGGTGCAAATCACTTTTCCCATCTGGTTTTAGAAAATTTCCAGCGATTGCAATGGTGGAAGCTTTCTGGTAAAGAGATCCTTCTACTTTTCTGCATCCTACCTTAATTTTTTCCCCTCTTGTTCCTTTTAGGATTCTAGTCCAATCCTTCAAGTCCCATCCCCATTCACTTGCACGGTATACCTCAGAGTCGTGCAGTGCTACAGTGGCTAGGTTCGGGCAACCATCTCTGGGATAGGATCCTAGAGCACTAGTGTACGTAATGGTAGCTTCAGACCATGGCCACTCAGCTGGTTTTTGGCCCTGGTGTTGTGGTAGGATGCAGAAAAGTATCACTAGTCTTATCATGGTTTATGTGCTCTTCTTCATGTCCCTCGGAGTTCTTCTGTGAAAAGTGAACACAACAGAGTCTGCCACCAAAAGGCAGAAAATTAGAATGATGGAATTATGCAGCGTGTATGTATCCGATGCTCTCTCCCTAGGGCATCAGAGGCTAGCCATGCATATTTATTCAGAGGGCGTTTTAGCACTAGTGGTACTTCTCCTACGGTAGGGAGATCTACCGAAACAGGTTGTCCAGGGTAGTGTGCAGGATTCTTAGGATCATTTGGTCCCTGCAGTGAGAGAATTATGCTTGGAGCTGTTGGGGAAAAGACAGTGATTTTGGGACACCCGTTTACCCCCCATCTATCATTCACACCTTTCACAGCTTCCCATAGCCGAACATCCCAATTTCCCTCCTGTGGTTTCAAAAGTCCTTTCAAGAGACCATTGGTCCTTTCTACAATGCCGTTAGCTTGAGGGTAGTAAGGAGTGTGAAAAGTCCGTTTAATCCCTTCACCTTTTGCCCAGTCCTGTACAACTTTGGCAGTAAAGTGAGACCCGTGATCAGATTGAATTTCTTGTGGTTTTGGGAAAGTTCCAAACCATGCCTGCAATGCTTTAACAGTATGATCTCCTGTAGCTCTTTTAAAAGCATTGGCCTGGACTAACCCAGATATCATCTCTACTCCTACCAGCCCAAAGTGTTTACTTCCTGACTTTTTAAAGGGGCCGATATAATCTACCTGCCACGCTTCCCGTAAGCCTTTACCCTTTCTTAAATGCAGAGGGTCATCTTCCAAAGGGTGTCTTTCTAGCCGTCTGCGACGTTGTTCACAGGCTGACATGCATGTTTTACACATTTCTCTGGTAACAGACCAACCGCGAGCAAGGGCTTCTTTGTACAAATCTTTTGCACCTGTGCGTTGTCTTTTTACATGCAACCATTCTAAGAAGTGCTCCCAGTCCTCTGTAATTTGATCTTTTTTCACAGGACTTAGTCTTGCTAATTCGTCAGCTCTAGTGTTCCACTCTCCTGCTGGATTTCCATCTGTCTGGTGAGAGGCTACCCACTCCACGGCAAAATTCCCTGGACTTGCAATACTTAGAATTTCTTGCTACTTTTCCTTTTGCCATACTGGGATTCTGTTAACTTCACAATCCTTTTGCTGCCAAAAAGGAAGCCACTCAGTCCATCCCTTAAACACAGCATAGGAATAATCGGTGTAGATACAGACAGGAGAAGTATTCTGTGCCTCACGTTGGAAAACACTCCAAACAGCTATCAGCGTGCCAACTTGGGCACTGCCTTCCCCCTCTGTGATAATTCCTTCACCTGAGGAAGTGTGGAGGGCTACAGCCTTATGTTTCCACACCTTTCCTTCTCGCTTGGCAGAAGCATCCGTAAGCCAAGAATTTGCTGACCGTTTGGGGGAAAAAGGAGGGGCTACTCTAATGACTGAGGCAGGTTTGTCCTGGCTGCTACCCAAGTTTTCAGTTTCTTGGATTGCCAGATTTTGTACAGCTCCTTCAGTTCTTGAGAAGACGCTACAATCATGTTCAATCTGAGCATACCACTTCCTTACTGAGGTCCTCTGGGCCACCCCGTCACGTGGGGGTGGTGCCAGTAGAGACAGCCTTAATAACTTTGAAAGGGCCTCTCAAAACAATTGGTTGTTGTTGTGCAATCTTCTCCGCTTTTAGGAGAGCTAAGCTAACCACAAACAATCCTTTCTCCCAGGTAGTGTACCTTTTTTCAGCATCTTTAAAGCCACAGGAGTAAAAACCAAGAGGCTTCGTCGGACCCTCAGGACCCCGCTGCCATATGTGTACTGACAACCCTGAGGAGACCTGAAAAGCATCTGTGGGATGAATAGGGCCCAGGGCTTGGTGAGGCTGTTGCTTCAAAAACCAACAATTGCAGTGCTTCTTCTTGGGAAGCACTCCATTCCCATTTTGTCCCTTTTCTTAACAAGTTGTAAAGAGGTCTGGCAATTATGGAAAATCTGGGATGTGTTTTCTCCGGAGCACTAATACACATCCTAAAGCATGTTGGAGATCTTTTTTGGATTCAGGCATTTTAATCTGATCTGAAGAGGTTAGGGTATCAGGTGGGATACGTGTCATACCTCCTTTCCACCAAATTCCCAACAATTTCACTTCATGTGAAGGGGTTTGGGTTTTTTCTGAGGGAATTTGCAAATCAAGGCTTTCTAAGTGGGAGGTTATTTTCTGTTGGGTATCTCTCACTTCTTCTATTTCATCTCCTCCCACAAGGGTCTCATCAGTGTGTTGATGAACAGCTAGATTGTCCGCTTTGGGTACTTTGTCGAACTCTTGGGCTAAAGCGTGATGAGCCAGGGTAGGAGAATGTTTGTACCCTTGGGGAAGCCTAGTGAAAGTGCGTTGCTGTCCTTGCCATGCGAAAGCAAAACGGTCCATATCTTCTGGCTGTAAAGGTGTCGTAAAAAACATGTCTTTGACATCTATAGGTGGCATGATTGAATGAGCCTTTTCTTGAATCAATGTTATGAATTCTGCTAGATTTGGGACTGCTGCTGTAAGAGGGTCTGTGTTAGCATTTAGCCTACGAAAATCTATTGTCAGCCTCCACTTCCCATTAGGATTTTGCACTGGCCACACCGGAGAATTGAAAGGAGAATGGGTATGAAGTATTACTCCTTGTTGTGGTAGCTCCTGTATCACTGGCTTGATACCCTCTTTGGCACCCAGGGGAAGGAGGTATTGTTTCACATTAGTTACTTTGCTGAATGGTAGGGAGGCTGCAGCTTGGAGCAGTCTGATGTTAAAATGTGGTGTGCCAAAAGACCACAGAAGACCCTCTGAGTCCTCCCACTGCCTCCTAGCAAGGGCATTCAGCCCTAATAAATTGGTTGGAATATCTCCAATCACCCCATGGATGGAGAGTTGGTTTTCCTCTCCAGGCAAAGGGAGCTTGACTAAGGCCCCATTCATAGATTCTGTTTAAGTGCCCAAGGCACTTAAAACACTATATCGGTTCTTTGTTGGAACAATTCCACACCTCTGGGCATCTTTCTTTGTCAGCGCAGAAATTTGTGCCCCAGTGTCAATCAGAAAAGTTACAGGTGCCCGTTTAGGACTTGTAATAGCTGTGATCGTTATATCTCCCGTTTTATTTTTAGTGAGCATTCTCAGGTATACCTATGCTCCGTTTCTTTGCCCACTGACAAGAAACAGAGGGTCTAGTTTCCCTGGTTTTGAGGAAGAATCTGTTCTGGCTCATTGGCCAGACTTTGAGGGAGAAGTGGCTTTGACTCACTGCCCAGATTCTGAGGGAGGAGGGGTGCACTGGGTTGAAGTGACGGATTCGGTAGAAGGGGCTTTTGGCAGTGCCAGTTAGACACTACCTTACTCAACTGATCAAGGGCTAAGCCATCCATCGCATTTCTGGGGACCCCCTTTTTGATACCTAATAAGCACCAATGCTGACGGTTAGGGATCTCTGGTTACATTCTTTGGTTTTTCACTATGAGGAGCCCTAATGTACCTGACACCTTTTGTTTTTTCTGATTTTTCCTCTGGGATTTTTATCGGTCCATATTTCCTACTGTAATTAATCAGATCTTCTTCAACCTCACTCCATGTCCAAACTTTGCAATCACCGGCAGGTGAATTTGATTGTGAACCTGGCGGCTGAGAGGGGGTTGAATATGGAGTAAACCCAGGATCGGTAGACGCAGTTTGGTCGCTCGGGTTTCCAAGGAATCTGTCCAACCTCTCTACAGGACCTGCAGCAGCTATGGTGTTTTGAAGGACAGCTGCTGTAGATTGGAGTGATTCTGGAAGGCCTCGAATTAAAGGGGTCATCAGTTCAGGTTTCACAGGTAATTGCATGGGGGATTCATATCCAGGAGTTAATTTCCTTTCATGGATCATTTGCAGACAGGCGGCTTTGTGGACGCTTTCTAGAAGTTGATCAGGGGTACCAACTGTAGCGAAAGGGTCTCCCCTTTCTAAAGGATTGAGTCCCCCGGCCCAGAAAGCTGCGCGCTGAGTCAGCGACCATGTGTTACGTTTGTCTCCTGTTGTTAAGAGAACTCCATGTCCCCAGTATCCACTGGCCTCCTGTTCAGTGAATTGAATTTGGTCTCCTCCGGTGAGAGACACTTGGAAGGCATATTCCGTCTCAGCTTCGTGGGGAAGCCGCCCGTACTCCTTTTTAAACTTCGCCAACTCAGTAGCAGTGTATGGTATTTGTTTAGTGGTGATATGCGGTTCAAAATCTTCATCATTGATATAATTATATTCTGTTTTAATTAGAGGTCTCATAGGAGGGCAGCAGTTTTCCCCACAATTTTTCACTAGCACTGGTTCTTCCTGGGGGTATATTTGGTTAATGTGAGGAGTTTTCTTTTCCTCTTTCTCTTTTGGTGAGTCAGCATTCTTTGAATTCTTAAAATATTCCTCCCTCAAAGCAGCCCGCAGCAAATGATTTTCATTCCTTTCTTCATCTGATTGTTCCTGTAAAATTTCCACTAGCTTTTGAAGGGAATCTGTGATTGCTTTCTCTTCACTACATCGCTTAAAGCAGTGATCTATAGCTGCTGTAAGGCATGCTCCTGAAACAGATTTAGGAGCAGATTATGGTTTTATTTTGGCCAAATTTAAACTTTGTCTCATGTTGGAATGAACATATTCTATCAGTCACACTCTCCAAATTAAACCAGTTATTTTGAGCCCATTCTTCCCCTCCCGGAGAGGGCCGGGCATTATGTTTTGCTAGCAGAGCATAAAATGCAGCTTTATGATTTGCACTAGGGTTTTCAGTCATTTTATAAAGGGATCAAAACCACTACAGGGAGGTAAAAACCTAATTACACATTGCCACACAAACAGCTTCGCCGTGTCGCCCTTCGCTTCCCTGGGTGGGTGAAGAGACCAAAATCTGCCTGGGAGGTACTCCTTAAATTACTTACGGTTGTCTCTTCACTACACCAAGCAGTCCAAATTCACACACGCCCACCAAAACAGTTCCCCCTTTTACACTAAGAGATCTTTTGGTGAAAAATCTGAAGACAGAGCCCTCAGTTGAGTATGGGGTGCTTTTCACCTAGGCGTGTGCAGTTTGTGGGAAATTCGAGTCGTCCCCCTTGCTTTCTAGACACCGCTCACCCTTTGCGGGGTGTCGGGCTAGGTGCGGCTGGAGTGAAACGTCCTTCCCCTATTACAGACTACAGACAACCTTGCAACCCCTTCTGTCTGTCAGAAATCCTGTCCGTGATGCCAGTTTAATGTCACGATCTGCTAATAGAAGTGAGGGTCGTGATGGTTTGTTTACAGATCTCCGAGTGCAAAAGGACACAAGGGATTTCAGTTTTAATCACCTTTTCACCTTTGTTAAGTACCCACAACATGGTAATGTGATAGAGGAGAGAAAGAGAGAGAGAGAAAGAAAAACAAAGTAAAAGAGTAGAGAGGAAGAAAGGGGGGGTAATGGCTACCAACGGATGAGATGAAGTCCTCGTGCTCTGCTGCCAATAGATTTGTCTTCTTTCCGTGGGGAGATCTCATCTCAGTTATTTCAGAAAGTCCCTTTATAGGCCTTTTTCGAAACGAGGGGCAACTGGCCAAGACCGTATCTATGTTTCGTAATAACATTGCAGAACTAAAAGCTAGCCCTAACTGTCACAGGTACATACCAAGCATGCCTTTCTCCTATGCTAACTATGATTTACCAAAATATGAATATCGATCTAATATCGATATCCAACTGAGATGGACAAAAACTCTTAACAGTTTAGAGTTAGAAAGTGTATGTTTTATTTTTGCGTGGGATAGCTCCCTAAGTCGCAGGCCCTGATACAAGCAAACATGATACCTTTTATTTCCACGTATTATGAATATCCAAAATACAAAATGCGTATTCATAGTGTTGACACCTCCCATTCTCCGCTTTGTATGGAAAGGAGCTTACATGTCATTAAGCATGCGTAGCGTGTGATCTGAATGGAGTCGGTGGTCTTGAATTGGGTCAGTGGTCCTAAGGAAGATGAAGTAACTCATCTTCCTCACTCTGACCTTTATGCCTTTCTGAGTTTTAACAATTCTAATTACTTTAGTGACCTCGAAGTTTCTTCTTGCGTGACTTTTGGATGGGCTCCCACAAAGGGAGGAAATTGGTAATTGTCTTTATTCTATACACCAACTTATCGATGTTTCTGCTCATTATTCTAAGCACAGCTAAACAAACATGCAAATGACAGATCATCAGTTCAGACTAAGGAAAATCCAAAACGTGGACAGCATCTCCCTTCTGCTGGAAGCCTTCAAGTTCACCACTGCAGTCTGCAGCTTACACAGATCATCTGAGTATTGTAAAAGTTCTCCAAGGAAGAACAAGAACAAGGCTAATGCATGCACACAAACGCTGATCAAAAGCACTTGATGCTCTTGGACAAAAAGATGTAACCTTCACTTTTGGAAAGACAAGGTGACTATGGTTGTCTCCACAGTACTCGTAGGAAAAAATCCCTGAAGTTTTGTAAAACCTCTTTTCAGGGCTTTGTGAACTTCATTTTTGTTAAGAATTGGGGAACGCAGAGAGACCTGTCTGTTGGGGAAGACGAAACAGGAAGGCCTTATAAATATGATTGCCTGACAAAAGATTTTGGGAATATGAAAACTATAAGCGACATCGAAATGAAAGCCACCTTTGAGATACCAAGTCTTAGTTACTGAACAACTGGAAAACAATGGTATGGCCAACTGAAGGTAATCCCCTCTTGATTGAACAATACCCTCTGCTTGCAGGCAGGTCCAAGGGTCAGAGCAGACCCTACTAGCTCAGCAGAAGGGGTCCAAAGAGTAGTTTTTAGAAGTTAAGATGTAACACTCTATGGTAATATAAGAACTCTTATAGGCTGTATGTAAATGCTATAGGATTTGTATCTTGTATTAGATTGGTTAGTGACAATTAGAATATTCAGTACAGAAGATGATTTATTGTATTGTAACCAGGACTTCAGACACCCTTTTACTACACTCTTACTATACACTCTTACTGTAGACTCTTACTATTCTCTCTTTGCTTACCCGCTTACTCTCTTGCTCTCTTGGGCCTGCTCAGAGCTGCCAGCTGCAGCTCTAAGCAGTGCCCCTGTACCCACGCCCTTTGCAATAAACCGCATGTTCCAAGACCTGACTACAGAGATCTCTCGTCTCCATTCACCGTCACCATCCGTCCCGACTGTCCGAACCCGCACCGAGCACCCCCCTGATCCTACACCTGTCACTTTTTTGCAGAATGCCATAGAAACTGCTACACTCACCTCAACAACAGTCCAAATAACCTTCTCTGCAAATACTGACCATATGCAGTTCTGGTTGATACAAACCCCCATTACCTAAGAAAAGGAACAACTCGGCAAGCACTTTGCAAAGATGAACAACTTAGCACGACTGCGGCTGATGACATACCCTGACTTTTTTTACCTTCAGCTGTGGGTGCCGTACCTTCCTACCCTCACACATGCCACTCAAAGCTGCTTGCGTGGAGCTCTCGCACCACCTATGCCAGCAACTGTGTCCAGCCGCCACTCTTCTTCAGCACCATCGCACCTACCACAAGGTAGCTGAATCAGAGGGAAAAGGAGGTCGCCAATGGAGGGAAGTTGTTCCCCCTGACAGCTAAGCTCCAACTTTGGTGTCCCTTGTGTCCTTCCCAGGATAGGCAGGAAAACGCCTCGGCGGAGCGCAGCGCTGGGCGGGAGCGGCCGGCAGAGCACCGAGCGCGCTCCCCACTCCCTCCCGCCCGCGCCGCTGCGGAGACCCCGGCTTCGCCGGAATCGGCCACGTGCTGCACGGAGGGCAGCGCGGCAAAGGCGGTCGCCCCTCGTTACCCTAGGAAGGCCGGCCTCGGATCCCCGCTCTCTCCACCGGCACGGGCAGTGCCAGCAGACTGTCGCTGCGGCCGCCGCTGGCCGAAAGCCTCGCCGCGCACCGCCCGGCCGGCCCCGCCGCTCCGCGGGGTCACACGGCACCTGCCGTGGGCGGCAGCCGAGCGACAGCAAGCAGAAGCGCTCACGGCCGCGCCACTCGCCGCCCCGCCCGGGCGCTCCTCTCCTCGCACTACCACCATGGCGCCGGCCCGCCCCGCCTTCCCCGTCGCCTGCGGCGCAACGCGGGTGCTCCGAGCCACGCAGCACGCGTGCGGCCGGGCCCTGCCGAGCCGCAGGCGGAGCCGGGGCACGGCCCGGGCGGGAGAGCTTCCGGCGAGGCTGGGCGGGCGGCGAGCGCGGCCGAGCGTGAACGCGCCAGGCGGGGTCGGCCGGCGGCGCGATGGGGAGCTAGATGGAGGCGGCAGCACCGCGCGGCATAAAAGAGCTGATCGTCCCGCAGCCGCCCGCTCCGCAGCCCCTCGGCTGCTGTCGAGAAGGGCCCCGGCCCTGGCCGCGCCGGTGGCGAGGTGGCTTCGCAGACCTCAGGCAGCCCTGGCGGGGCAGGGGAGCACTGCGAGCAGCCCCGGCGCCGCGCAGCCGTCTGTAACGCGCGGTGGGAGCCGCCGGCAACTATTTGACACCTCCCGGGGGGCTGGGGAGGAGCACGGAGATCACGCAGCAGGTCGCTGCCGTTAGGGAAAATTAATCCACCATGCCTGAGGTTGATGTCCGAAAAGGAGACAGAGGAGTCCTGCAACATTCTTCGACTACAGGGAGAGTCCATGGGGCTTTTCCCATGGGGTCTGTCAAACGGTTGCGGGATGCAGCCCCTTTTTGATGCCAAGTTCCCGGCCACAACGCCCTCTTCCTTTTCTCCACTGGCTGAGGTATTAGGGGGATACAGACTTCCAGAACTGCCTACTCTATGCCCTCCTCTAATATGCACCCCCCTTTTGGCATCGAAAAGAAAGAAAAAGAAACCATTTCTAATTCTATTAAGTCTTTGTTGCCTTGCTCTAGGTTCAGGAATTTAACACGGCCCTGATTAATCAACAGTCTCTGATGATTAGTAACAGTTCTAGAGAACTAATCGTTTCTTCTGTTACTTCACTCCCCATAAGTTCCTAGCCTTGTCTACAGGCCGATTCACACGGTCTGTTTGTAAAGACTCATCCATCTCATTCCTTTTAATCCCTCCTCTTTTTATTTGATCTGTATTTGTCTTTACAAACCTTAATTACCATTGATTTAATTTTTTCTTCTGGAGTCTTCTGGGCTTTTGCTATTATTTGCAGTGACATCCTCTTCTGTCCTTTTGTAGTCGTTTCTGGATCAGGTAGGCATGGCTGCTACCTGCTGAAAGAGCTGCACCCAGCATGGTGTCACGTATGGTCAAAAGATTAGAGTTGCTATAGCATAGAAGAGGAGAAATGGTATTCATTTAGTGTTGGGGTCTCCCCCCCTGCCATGGAGCCCTGGGTGATGGGCCCTGGGGGGTAGACACGGGGTTTCCCTGCCCCTGGTCAGCTTCATTCCCCCTTGGTTGGTTTGTGTTCCCCGGTGTGGCCAAGGACCCTCGGGTCCCGTGACTGGGGGAGTTCCTGAGCAGAGCCCCGGCCATGGGGCTGGAGAAATAAAGACCTCTGAAACATCTACCACCAATCTGTCCATATCTACTTCTTTTCCACGGGATTCCTGGTTTGATATAGGCGTGTTACAGTAATCCCTGCTGTAACAATTTAGCCCATAGCTGGCCAGTTAGCCAGGAAAACATGTCCCATTACCATCCTTTCAACACTTGGACAGGTCCATGAGCTGAGGTTATTTCCTCTGTTATTTGTTTGACCATTTTCCGCTGTCATCTGCTTGCAAACAGCAGCTCGAGTCATTTAATTTCCCACAAACTCCTCCTTCTTCTGCTAACAGATAATCTAATACCATCCAATGTTGAAATACCGCTTTCCTCATTGAAGTGGGTTGCTCAGCAAGACGGTCAAGAGCTGTGGCTGGCTGGTTGGTAATTATTTCTGAGACAGCTTGTACCCTAATTATCTCATTCAAATGATAAATGGGTTCCCAGGCATCTGGGATTAATTCCTTAGGTTGCCAAGTGGCTGGTCCATCATGTTGCGTAACTTGTTCTGGTGGCCATGCATCTTTTCTCCGTTTTGGGGTGCTCCCTGCAGCCAAGGCTGCATCAGCTGACTGCTTTTCTCTAATTAAATCATCACAGATTTGGATTCCTAAGCGATTTCCCTGAATTTGTAGTAGCAAAAAGAACAATGGTCTAAGATATACACCATATCCCTGACCAGTTTGGAGGTAACCTGAGCTAAGCATGTTGGCCACAAATCCAATCATGTCCTTTCAAAGCCCGTGTTCCATTAGCAAAGGGGCCTTCCTACCCTTGGTCATCAATTGGTAGGTCAAAATACAGCAGGATTCCCTGGCCTAACGGTCCTCCAACAATAGCTGCCCCACCATAAGGGTCACAGCATTTGCATTTCCAAGCTCCCACACAGGGTTCCCATCTACATTTACATCTGCAAGTTGCTTGCTTGGATTTGGAGCAGAACTCACTAAAAGGCTTTGAGTTCCAATCCGCTGTTGCCATTCCCACTGATAATCACAAACAACATGTCTTCTACTTGTGGGATTTTTGTGGGGACAGCTTAAAAATAGGTGGTCAAAAAAACCCCTTGTCCCTCCCCATTGCTTTACAGGCTTCCAAATGTTTTTGGTAAGAACACCTTACACAGCTACCATTAGTGAGCTGAACAGCTATTTGATTGCAATTGTCTTGATATTTGGAACACTTGTAAGGAGGGCAATTGTGGGTCCAAACCCAATTGTTTAAAGCCAGAGGGAAAGTCAATTGACAAACGCCTTTTCCTACATAGACCCGCCCTGTCCTGTTTAGGCAATAAGTGCCTGTTGGAGAAGAATGAAGTGGCCATGGACTTCCTTCTTTGGCCCCAAATCCCATCCTATTGTGGCCCTCACATTGACCCACCATTTAGGTTCAGCTAGGCTAGCCAACCATGGCCACTCTTCAGATCCTCCTGGCCCTCCACAGAGCCAGCAATTGCTAAGGTGAAAAACTTTTGCTACTTCTTCTGCTAAGGCTGCAAATTGATTCTCCCACTCCTGGCCTAAACTTAGCTGACCATATAAAAGTAGAGTTATTAAGGAAAATGTTTTAATAGTGTGATCTAATTAGCTAGTCTAATTTTCCCGTTGTCTTCTGCAGCACCTGTGGCAATGGAAGACACAGAAACTACTTAACGTGAAACAATGGCTGCAAGTATTAGCGCCCCAGTGAGTGGAGATTCTAGAGGAGGGATACCCATAGAGACTATTTCAGCAGGTGGTCTGTGGGTAGGCACGCAGGGCTTCCTCTGATGTCGAAGCACTGGCTACTGCTCCGGCCCACTCCTGCAGAGTGTCAGTCACAGCCTCCCGGCCTTCTCCTCCAGCTGAGATGTGCAAATCTCTGAGGCTTCAGAGACCTTGACCCGAGAGTGACGGGTCCACCTGTGTCCAGCTGTCTTCATGGCTGTTTCTGTCGTCAGTGACACTTGGAATGGGCCACGCCATTTCAGAACCACTGGCGCTTCTTTCTACTCCTTAACTAGGACTCAATCTCCTGGTTGGATGTTACAAGCAGCAAAGTCCAAAGGTGGGGCTTGTGCCAGCTGAGCTTCCTGTTGAAGGGGTTTCACAAGAAGCAGTATCCTGGCCACAGATGGTTTTAAATATACATCACTTACCTCTACTCCCCCACTAGGTTGAGACTTACCCGGGTAATTCATAACAACGACGGAAAGGGGGAGAACGGAATCTCTCTTCTGGCTCGGGCTCTCATTCTCGCCAAAGCCAATGTCCAAAGCCCTAGCCATGGCATCTTGGTTTCTATTACCAGCTTCAAAAGGTGTTTATTTCTCTAGTCATTGTTTTCTACCTGAGCCGAGCTCTGGGGGTGCCAGGGCCTATGGAGGTTCCATTGTGTTCCTAAAGAAGCCAAAACCCCTTGAAGGATCTTTCCTGTCAAATGAGTTCCCCTATCTGAGTCTATTGCTTCTACAATGCTGTATCTTGGAATGATTTGTTCCAAAAATGCCTTAATACCTGATGCTGTCGTTGCTGAAGCAGTTGGAAATGCTTCTGGCCACCTTGCTAGCTGACATACCATTACCAGAAGAGATGAAGCCTTCCCACTTGGGGCATCTCAGGAAAATCCACCTGGCATCTTTGGAAGGGACCTGCAGCCCAAGGCCTCCCTCCCCTGGCAAGTTCCTTTGTAACTTGGCTGTTTGCTTTAGCACAGATCAAGCAACCTTCAACAGCTCGTTCTGCCAGTCTAAAAAGACCCCCAGCAACATCCAGCATGAGGAAGGCTTCTGCCAATCCTCAGGAGGTGCAAGGACTCTCTTCACGGAGTTCTTTTAATATTGGTAGGGCCAAAGCTTCTGGTATCTCTTGTTTGCCATCCCTTGTAAACCAATTATTGCCTTTTTTCTCTGCCACACGGCTTTTAACTGTATCTCAAACTCCTCTGGGAGAAAAGACAGCTTCCCGGCCAGTGATGGAGTCACTGCAAGCAAAGGGGGCATCTTGGAGAGTTCTGGCAGAAGTGTTGCTTTCTGACTTTCTTCATCCACCAAAAAGGAGACAGAGGAGGCCTGTAACATTCTTCAACTACAGGGAGAGGCCATGGGGCTTTTGCCATGGAGTCTCTCAACTGATTGCGAGACGCAGCCCCCTTTTGATGCGAAGTTCCCTGGCAACAGCACCCTCGGAGGTACTCGGGAATTACAGACTTCCGGAACTGCCTACTCTAGGCTCCCCTCTAATATGCACCCCCCTCTTGGTATGGAAAAGGAAGAAAACGAAACTATTCCTAATGCTATTAAGTCTTTGCTGCCTTGCTCTAGGTTCAGCAATTTAACACGGCCTTGGCTGAGCAACAGTCTCTGTCGATTAGTAACAGTTTCTAGAACTAAGACTTTCTTCTGTTACGCCCCTACCAGTAAATTCCTAGCCTTGTCTAAGGACGGATTCACACGGTCTCTTTGTAAAGACACATCTATGTTACTCCTTTCACTCCCACACCTTCTTGGCAGTAGGACGGCTCCCCCCGGCACAGCACCTGGCACAAAACCCCCCTATGCACATACACACACACCTGCACTTACCCTGCACTCCGCTGCACACACACACACACACCCACCTCCCGCACACTAACACCCCCCTCCACCTCCCCGCCATGCTACTTGCAGTTGCCCCGCCCCTGCCATCCCAGCCGGCTGGCAGCACTCACTCCTCACGTGCTTCCCCATGCCTTGCATTTCCTTGCTGCCCTCTCTGTAGCCTTCCCTCAACCTGCCTTTTCTCCCCTGCCTTGCATTGACTTGCTCACCCATCCCCCACCTGACTCCTTTCACATTCGTCTAGCTCTGGCCTCACCTTTCCTTTTCCTTCTAGGACCCTCATTGCCCTGCCTCGCCTCACCAAGCAAGGCCACACAGAGCACTTGGTCCTGGCCGCTTTTGTGTACCAGCAGTCCTCGAATGTACTTCTCACCTGCCTTGCCTATCCTTGCCTTGCCTTGGCAACACAACAGTTTCCTTGCCTTGCCCTGCTAGCTCTCTGGGCCTTGCATTTCTTTGCACGTCCATGCCCCGCCCTTGACCTGCCTACTGCTTTCCTCCAGGGCCTTGGATTGCCGAGCCCTTCTTGTTTCTGCCTGGCCTTCCCATCAGTGGACTTCCCTTCCTACGGCCAGCCTTGCCTCTAACGTCTGGGCCTTCTCTTGCCTACCACTCCATTTGCTTTCCCCTCACTGCTCTGGCCTTGCTTACCTCTCCCTTGACTTGCCCACAATTGCCTGCACTTGCTTTGCAGCGCCTTGCCTGCATGGAAGGCGAGGGCAAGAGTGGTAGGCAGGGCAAAGCAAAGCCAGCAAGTTGTAGGTAGTGCAAGGCAAGGCAGCAGAGGCAAAGGAAGCAGAGCAAGGGTAGCTTAAGAAGAACTAGACAAGGTACTGAAGGCAAGGCAAGGTCAAGAGACTCGGAGTGCCTTTCCTTGCCAAGGCAAGGACATAGTGCCAGTGTTGCTGGAGCAGATGTTAAGGTAGCATGGGGAGGAATAGTCCAGCAAGACATTTCTCTTCTGGCCCCTGGGCGTGTAGGGGCAATTGTTGGATCTATTCTATACTGGAGGTGGATCAGTGGATGGATGTGTTGTATTTTGGAGGAGGGGATGCCGTTTCTTTGGAGATGGGCTTGTAGTTGCTCTCTTTGGCAAGGAAAGCAGGTTTGGATGTGCACATCAGGTGCTCTTAGGGATTTTAAAGGCTTCTCCCAAGAGGCAGAGCTCTCTCTGGCTTAGAGCTGTTGAGCTGTCCGTGGGAATGCAAAGGCCAAGCTTGTGAGCCTTTTGTCCTGGTGCCTTTAGTGTGTGAGCAGTCCGTGGTGCCGTTGTCTTTGGATGCTGACTCTGGGAGAGGGAAGGCTTAGGATGGTACCTAGAGCTGAGAAGGAAAGTGCTGAGAACAGCGTGTGTGCTGCTAGTTTGAGGGGTGCAGTTGAAGTTGCAGGCAGCAAGATCTTCCTCAGCTGCCACTGTTTTGAGCTCTGTTTTTGCCAGATGGTTTCAAGTTGGTGGGCAGAATCTGCGAGAGGGCAAAGATTGGTTTGGGCCAAAGAGGTTTGTCTGCCTCTTGGAGTGCGGTAGAAAGAAGAGTCCGCTCTTGGAAGGGGAAGATGAGGGAAATCTTTTTGTCCTGAGGTGCTGTTGATTTGACTGCAGGGACGTTTGCAACTTGCCTCTGCCCTTGGGGTGGTTTCGAGCCGCGCCAGGCGCTTGGCCAGCTTTTGCAAGTCGTCAGCGCCATCGTGTGCTTGTTTCGAGGAGAGCTGACAGTGCCGGGGAAAAAGCCAAGCGCTTCGCTGGCGCCGCCCCAAGTCGTGTGCGAGCAGTTGCTGGAAGAGCTCCGCTGTGCATCCTGCCTCTTGGAGACACAAAAGAATGTGATCCTGCGCGTAGCGGGGAAGCAAGAGGAATCTTTTAATTGTTGGCTGTGCAGTTACTAAGCGGCAAAAGTCAAGGCAGCTGCAGCACGGCCTCTTTCTTTCAGAACCTTTTCTGTGCCATCATGAACATGCTCAACATGCAACTCGCACCCACTGAACTGCATCAAAGGTCCTGGAGAGACGCACTTTCCTTCAAGCTCTAGCTACCATCCTACCCTCCACCTCTCGCCGATCCCAAAGGCCTTCCGAACATGCAGCAGCTGCACGCAGAGAACAAGTGCTAGAAGAAGGCGTTGGCCTTCAGAGTCCCTCTAAAGTCTGTAAACTAGGCGAAACATTGCAGTGACCAGCACTTTCCTTCGCAACTATCTACAGAGCGTCATCACATTCTCTCAGAGTGGCTAAGTCCACCCTTGCAGCACAGCAGCGTTTCCAGCCACAGTTCGGACTGAGAGATGGGCCAGGTGAGAAAGCATTTGTTGACTATCCCTCGTCTCTGGAAGACTTGATACTCGCAGCGCAATCACATTCACACACCTTCAGTGTGGCCAAGTTCAAGCAGCTAGAGCTCACAGAGACGGGAGAGTCAGGAGAGAAGCCGTTCCAAAAGTACCGTGTACTTACAGCAGCATTCAAACTGTGCACAGCACTCTACAGCACTGTAGACCGTGGCTTCTCTGACAAGACGTGCCATCCCATTGTTGGCTCTCGCAGCTCGCTTGCTAGCTGCTCTCCTGAAGAAAAGAACTAGGAGGAAAAGCCAATGCTGGGCTGCACCTTCCCCTTGCCTCCCGTAAAGCCACTTCAACTCCCCGCTGCACTCTCTACTTCCCCTCTCCTTGCCATCGACCACTGGGTTTTCTGCATCTCGGAGCCCAAAGGTAAGCGCCAGTGCTCCCAGGGATGCTTGGAAGAGGGAGAAGTAGTAGCACAAGTAGCTGCCGTTGAACTTCCTCCTTCTCAATGCTAACGTGAAGTCGGCAGGCAGGCGAGCGCCAGCCACGCTCCTTTCTCAGTTTGGACGCTGCGGACACGAGCCCGGTGCTCGGCGCCTTCGTTCGGCCTCTTTAGTAGCCATGTGGCGCTTTCATTCTGCCGGAGTCGAAGCGTCGTCTACTTGTGGCACAAAGAGCACGGTGCCGGCAGCCAAATGCTCCAGCCGACTGCTTCTGCCGACACACGCCTGGGCTATGCACTTTCCCTCTCAGCGACATACAGCAGCACATTCGCTCTAAATGGAAAGATTCTCGCCTACGTCTGGCACAGAGAACAGCTTTAGTTCAACAGGCTTACCCAGAGCATGCCCCCGACGCGTGGCAACTTGTATTTGCACCACATTCCAGTCGTAGTCCTCTTTCCTTTACAGGCTGCACAGCGCCGGCAGATCTCCGTGCGCTCTGCACCTGCCTTCTCACTTCCAAGTAGCACCGCGCACATTCGAGCCTTGCAGGGAGAGAAGACGCGGCTAGGCGTCTCGCCCAGAAGAACGTGGCAGGGCGAAAAGGTGTTCTTCTTTTGTCTTCCTCGTCGCCCAGAGTGTGCTGCTGTGTTGAAAGTCTTGGCCAGCGAAAAGCTACACCAGCAAGTGTTTCTCTCCTGATGCATTGCGCTGAGCGAGAGCTGAGGAAAATCCTTGCACAGCACACTGTGGCCGCGTGCAGTACACACGCTGAAAAGCGGCACGGCTAAAAGTCATCGCTGGGCTTCAGTTCTGTCCAGACAGCAGAAGGCGAAGAACGAAGCAGCTGGGCACCGGCTGCATGTACATAGTGGAGCGAATTTCACATGTCCAGCCAAGAGCTGCTTCACAAGCAGATTCAGCTGAGAATGCTCTGGCTGCTCCACAAAGGAAGGCGCAGCCGTTGCACTCCTGGACACTACCTGGTCAGAAGCAGTTTCTTACACCTTCAATGCTGCAGAGTCCATGCAGCTGGAGCACCCCCAGAAGGACGCGTCCAGCTAGAAGGCGTTCTTCAAGTACCACCCTCTTCCAAGTAGCCTTGAAACTGAGCACAACACACTGCGCCTCGGCAGCTTCCTTCTCAGATAGACGTGCCGTCACACTATTCACTCTCGCAGCTCCGTTGCCCACTTGCAGCAGCTGCTCCCAAAGAAAAAGGCTCCAGAAGGAAAAGCCACTGCTTGGCTGCCCTTTCCCCTTGCCTCACGTCAAGCACCAGAAACTGTCCGCTGCACTCTCTATTTCCTTTCTCCGCCGTATGGCGAGACATAAACGTAATCGTAGTTCTTTCCAGGGCAAGCTGGAAGAGAAATAGGTAGCAGCACAAGTAGCTACAAGTTGGACATTAAGTTTCGGACTGCTAACGTGAATCCGAAAACAAGCGTGTGGCAGCCACGCTTCCTCTTGCAGCCTGGGCGATGCACACACCAGCTCCGTGCTCTGCCTTCATTCTTACGCTGTTCCTAGCAGGTCGCGCTTTCGTTTTGCTGGAGACGACCCGTCGTTTACTTCTTGCGCAGAGAGCGCGGTGCCGGCAGCCAAATGCTGCAGGCTGCTGCTTCTGCCGAAACACGCCTGGGCTATGCAATTTCCGTTTAGCGCTGAAGTAGTACCACATTCTCTTTGCTTTGTAGCCAGCATCTTTGCGGAAAGATTCTCGGCTACGTCTGGCACAGAGAACAGCTTTAGTTCAACGGGCTTAGCCGGAGCTTGTCCCCAACGCGTGGCAACTTGTATTTGCACCACATTCCAGTTGCAGTCCTCTTTCCTTTACAGGCAGCACAGCGCCGGCAGATCGCGGTGCTCTCTGCACCTGCCTTCTCACTTCCAAGTAGCACCGCGCACATTCGAGCCTTGCAGGAGAGAAGACGCGGATAGGCGTCTCGCACAGAAGAACGTGGCAGGGCGAAAAGATGTTCTTCCTTTCTCCTTTTTCTTGCCCGAATTGTGCTGCTGTGTTGAAAGTCTTGGCCAGCGAAAAGCTACACCAGCAAGTGTTTCTCTCCTGACGCATTTCGCTGAGCGAGAGCTACGTGGACAGTCTGGACTCTGTGAAACAGCAAGAAAATGATTGTACTTCGAGCTGAGGAAAATCCGTGCACAGCGCACTGGGGCCGCGTGCAGTGTTCGCGCTGAAGAGCGGCAAAGCACAAAGGCATCGCTGGGCTTCAGTTCTGTCCAGACCGCAGAAGACGAAGAACGAAGCAGCTGGGCACCGGCTGCATGTACTCAGTGGAGCGAATTTCACATGCCCAACCAAGAGCTGCTTCACAAGCAGATTCAGCTGAGAATGCTCTGGCTGCTTCACAAAGGAAGGTGCTGTGTTGCACTCCTGGACACTACCTGGTCAGAAGCAGGTTCTTACACCTTCAATGCTGCAGAGTCCATGCAGCTGGAGCACCCCCAGAAGGACGCGTCCAGCTGGAAGGCGTTCTTCAAGTACCACCCTCTTCCAAGTAGCCTTGAAACTGAGCACAACACACTGCGCCTCGGCAGCTTCCTTCTCAGATAGACGTGCCGTCACACTATTCACTCTCGCAGCTCCGTTGCCCACTTGCAGCAGCTGCTCCCAAAGAAAAAGGCTCCAGAAGGAAAAGCCACTGCTGGGCTGCCCTTTCCTCTTGCCTCACGTCAAGCACCAGAAACTGTCCGCTGCACTCTCTATTTCCTTTCTCCACCGTATGGCGAAGCATAAACCTAACCGAAATTGTATCCAGGGAAAGCTGCAAGAGAAATAGGTAGCAGCACAAGTAGCTGCAAGTTGAACTTTAAGTTTCGAGCTGCTAACGTGAATCTGAAAACAAGCACTCGAGGCAGGCACGCTTCCTCTTGCAGCCTGTGCGATGCACACACCCGCTCCGTGCTCTGCCTCCATTCTTACGCTCGTCGTAGCAGGTCGCGCTTTCGTTTTGCTGGAGACGACCCGTCGTCTACTTCTCGCGCAGAGAGCACGGTGCCGGCAGCGAAATGCTGCAGGCTGCTGCTTCAGCCGAAACACACCTTGGCTATGCAATTTCTCTCTGGCGCTGAAGTAGTACCACATTCTGTTTGCTTTGTAGCCAGCATCTTTACGGAAAGATTCTCGGCTACGTCTGGCATAGAGAACAGTTTTAGGTTAACCCAGAGCTTGCCCACGACGCGTGGGAACTTGTATTTGCATAACACTCCAGTGGCAGTCCTCTTTCCTTTACAGGCTGCACAGCGCCGTCAGATGGCAGTGCTTCTCTGCACCTGCCTTCTCACTTCCAAGTAGCACCGCGCACATCAGAGCCTTGCAGGGAGAGAAGACGTGGATAGGCGTCTCGCCCAGAAGAACGTGGCAGGGCGAAAAGGTGTTCTTCTTTTGTCTTCCTCGTCGCCCAGAGTGTGCCGCTGTGTTGAAAGTCTTGGCCAGCGAAAAGCTACACCAGCAAGTGTTTCTCTCCTGATGCATTGCGCTGAGCGAGAGCTGAGGAAAATCCTTGCACAGCACCCTGTGGATGCGTGCAGTACACACGCTGAAGAGCGGCACGGCTAAAAGTCATCGCTGGGCTTCAGTTCTGTCCAGACAGCAGAAGGCGAAGAACGAAGCAACTGGGCACCGGCTGCATGTACTCAGTGGAGCGAATTTCAAATGTCCAGCCAAGAGCTGCTTCACAAGCAGATTCAGCTGAGAATGCTCTGGCTGCTTCACAAAGGAAGGTGCTGTGTTGCACTCCTGGACACTACCTGGTCAGAAGCAGGTTCTTACACCTTCAATGCTGCAGAGTCCATGCAGCTGGAGCACAGGCAGAAGGACGCGTCCAGCTGGAAGGCGTTCTTCAAGTATCCCCTCTTCCAAGTAGCCTTGAAACTGAGCACAACACACTGCGGCTCGGCAGCTTCCTTCTCAGATAGACGTGCCCTCACATTATTCACTCTCGCAGCTCCGTTGCCCACTTGCAGCAGCTGCTCCCAAAGAAAAAGGCTCCAGAAGGAAAAGCCACTGCTGGGCTGCCCTTTCCCCTTGCCTCACGTAAAGCACCTGAAACTGTCCGCTGCACTCTCTATTTCCTTTCTCCACCGTATGGCGAAGCATAAACCTAACCGCAATTGTTTCCAGGGCAAAGCTGGAAGAGAAATAGGTAGCAGCACAAGTAGCTGCAAGTTGAACTTTAAGTTTCGAGCTGCTAACGTGAATCCGAAAACAAGCGAGTGGAAGGCACGCTTCCTCTTGCAGCCTGGGCGATGCACACACCAGCTCGGTGCTCTGCCTCCATTCTTATGCTCGTCGTAGGAGGTCGCGCTTTCGTTTTGCTGGAGACGACCCGTCGTCTACTTCTCGCGCAGAGAGCACGGTGCCGGCAGCCAAATGCTGCAGGCTGCTGCTTCTGCCGAAACACACCTTGGCTATGCAATTTCTCTCTAGCGCTGAAGTAGTACCACATTCTCTTTGCTTTGTAGCCAGCATCTTTACGGAAAGCTCCTCGGCTACGTCTGGCACCGAGAACAGCTTTAGTTCAACGGGCTTAGCCGGAGCTTGTCCCCAACGCGTGGCAACTTGTATTTGCACCACATTCCAGTTGCAGTCCTCTTTCCTTTACAGGCAGCACAGCGCCGGCAGATCGCGGTGCTCTCTGCACCTGCCTTCTCACTTCCAAGTAGCACCGCGCACATTCGAGCCTTGCAGGAGAGAAGACGCGGATAGGCGTCTCGCCCAGAAGAACGTGGCAGGGCGAAAAGGTGTTCTTCCTTTCTCCTTCTTCTTGCCCGAATTGTGCTGCTGTGTTGAAAGTCTTGGCCAGCGAAAAGCTACTTCAGCGTTTCTCTCCTGATGCATTTCGCTGAGCGAGAGCTACGCGGACAATTTGGACCCTGTGAAACAGCAAGAAAATGGTTGTACGTCGAGCTGAGGAAAATCCGTGCACAGCACACTGTGGATGCGTGCAGTGTTCGCGCTGAAAAGCGGCACGGCTAAAAGTCATCGCTGGGCTTCAGTTCTGTCCAGACAGCAGAAGGCGAAGAACGAAGCAACTGGGCACCGGCTGCATGTACTCAGTGGAGCGAATTTCAAATGTCCAGCCAAGAGCTGCTTCACAAGCAGATTCAGCTGAGAATGCTCTGGCTGCTTCACAAAGGAAGGTGCTGTGTTGCACTCCTGGACACTACCTGGTCAGAAGCAGGTTCTTACACCTTCAATGCTGCAGAGTCCATGCAGCTGGAGCACCCCCAGAAGGACGCGTCCAGCTGGAAGGCGTTCTTCAAGTATCCCCTCTTCCAAGTAGCCTTGAAACTGAGCACAACACACTGCGGCTCGGCAGCTTCCTTCTCAGATAGACGTGCCCTCACATTATTCACTCTCGCAGCTCCGTTGCCCACTTGCAGCAGCTGCTCCCAAAGAAAAAGGCTCCAGAAGGAAAAGCCACTGCTGGGCTGCCCTTTCCCCTTGCCTCACGTAAAGCACCTGAAACTGTCCGCTGCACTCTCTATTTCCTTTCTCCACCGTATGGCGAAGCATAAACCTAACCGCAATTGTTTCCAGGGCAAAGCTGGAAGAGAAATAGGTAGCAGCACAAGTAGCTGCAAGTTGAACTTTAAGTTTCGAGCTGCTAACGTGAATCCGAAAACAAGCGAGTGGAAGGCACGCTTCCTCTTGCAGCCTGGGCGATGCACACACCAGCTCGGTGCTCTGCCTCCATTCTTATGCTCGTCGTAGGAGGTCGCGCTTTCGTTTTGCTGGAGACGACCCGTCGTCTACTTCTCGCGCAGAGAGCACGGTGCCGGCAGCCAAATGCTGCAGGCTGCTGCTTCTGCCGAAACACACCTTGGCTATGCAATTTCTCTCTAGCGCTGAAGTAGTACCACATTCTCTTTGCTTTGTAGCCAGCATCTTTACGGAAAGCTCCTCGGCTACGTCTGGCACCGAGAACAGCTTTAGTTCAACGGGCTTAGCCGGAGCTTGTCCCCAACGCGTGGCAACTTGTATTTGCACCACATTCCAGTTGCAGTCCTCTTTCCTTTACAGGCAGCACAGCGCCGGCAGATCGCGGTGCTCTCTGCACCTGCCTTCTCACTTCCAAGTAGCACCGCGCACATTCGAGCCTTGCAGGAGAGAAGACGCGGATAGGCGTCTCGCCCAGAAGAACGTGGCAGGGCGAAAAGGTGTTCTTCCTTTCTCCTTCTTCTTGCCCGAATTGTGCTGCTGTGTTGAAAGTCTTGGCCAGCGAAAAGCTACTTCAGCGTTTCTCTCCTGATGCATTTCGCTGAGCGAGAGCTACGCGGACAATTTGGACCCTGTGAAACAGCAAGAAAATGGTTGTACGTCGAGCTGAGGAAAATCCGTGCACAGCACACTGTGGATGCGTGCAGTGTTCGCGCTGAAAAGCGGCACGGCTAAAAGTCATCGCTGGGCTTCAGTTCTGTCCAGACAGCAGAAGGCGAAGAACGAAGCAGCTGGGCACCGGCTGCATGTACACAGTTGAGCGAATTTCAAATGTCCAGCCAAGAGCTGCTTCACAAGCAGATTCAGCTGAGAATGCTCTGGCTGCTTCACAAAGGAGGGTGCTGTGTTGCACTCCTGGACACTACCTGGTCAGAAGCAGGTTCTTACACCTTCAATGCTGCAGAGTCCATGCAGCTGGAGCACAGGCAGAAGGACGCGTCCAGCTGGAAGGCGTTCTTCAAGTACCCCCCTCTTCCAAGTAGCCTTGAAACTGAGCACAACACACTGCGGCTCGGCAGCTTCCTTCTCAGATAGACGTGCCCTCACACTATTCACTCTCGCAGCTCCGTTGCCCACTTGCAGCAGCTGCTCCCAAAGAAAAAGGCTCCAGAAGGAAAAGCAACTGCTGGGCTGCCCTTTCCCCTTGCCTCACGTGAAGCACCAGAAACTGTCCGCTGCACTCTCTATTTCCTTTCTCCACCGTATGGCGAAGCATAAACCTAACCGCAATTGTTTCCAGGGCAAAGCTGGAAGAGAAATAGGTAGCAGCACAAGTAGCTGCAAGTTGAACTTTAAGTTTCGAGCTGCTAACGTGAATCCGAAAACAAGCGAGTGGAAGGCACGCTTCCTCTTGCAGCCTGGGCGATGCACACACCAGCTCGGTGCTCTGCCTCCATTCTTATGCTCGTCGTAGGAGGTCGCGCTTTCGTTTTGCTGGAGACGACCCGTCGTCTACTTCTCGCGCAGAGAGCACGGTGCCGGCAGCCAAATGCTGCAGGCTGCTGCTTCTGCCGAAACACACCTTGGCTATGCAATTTCTCTCTAGCGCTGAAGTAGTACCACATTCTCTTTGCTTTGTAGCCAGCATCTTTACGGAAAGCTCCTCGGCTACGTCTGGCACCGAGAACAGCTTTAGTTCAACGGGCTTAGCCGGAGCTTGTCCCCAACGCGTGGCAACTTGTATTTGCACCACATTCCAGTTGCAGTCCTCTTTCCTTTACAGGCAGCACAGCGCCGGCAGATCGCGGTGCTCTCTGCACCTGCCTTCTCACTTCCAAGTAGCACCGCGCACATTCGAGCCTTGCAGGAGAGAAGACGCGGATAGGCGTCTCGCCCAGAAGAACGTGGCAGGGCGAAAAGGTGTTCTTCCTTTCTCCTTCTTCTTGCCCGAATTGTGCTGCTGTGTTGAAAGTCTTGGCCAGCGAAAAGCTACTTCAGCGTTTCTCTCCTGATGCATTTCGCTGAGCGAGAGCTACGCGGACAATTTGGACCCTGTGAAACAGCAAGAAAATGGTTGTACGTCGAGCTGAGGAAAATCCGTGCACAGCACACTGTGGATGCGTGCAGTGTTCGCGCTGAAAAGCGGCACGGCTAAAAGTCATCGCTGGGCTTCAGTTCTGTCCAGACAGCAGAAGGCGAAGAACGAAGCAACTGGGCACCGGCTGCATGTACTCAGTGGAGCGAATTTCAAATGTCCAGCCAAGAGCTGCTTCACAAGCAGATTCAGCTGAGAATGCTCTGGCTGCTTCACAAAGGAAGGTGCTGTGTTGCACTCCTGGACACTACCTGGTCAGAAGCAGGTTCTTACACCTTCAATGCTGCAGAGTCCATGCAGCTGGAGCACCCCCAGAAGGACGCGTCCAGCTGGAAGGCGTTCTTCAAGTATCCCCTCTTCCAAGTAGCCTTGAAACTGAGCACAACACACTGCGGCTCGGCAGCTTCCTTCTCAGATAGACGTGCCCTCACATTATTCACTCTCGCAGCTCCGTTGCCCACTTGCAGCAGCTGCTCCCAAAGAAAAAGGCTCCAGAAGGAAAAGCCACTGCTGGGCTGCCCTTTCCCCTTGCCTCACGTAAAGCACCTGAAACTGTCCGCTGCACTCTCTATTTCCTTTCTCCACCGTATGGCGAAGCATAAACCTAACCGCAATTGTTTCCAGGGCAAAGCTGGAAGAGAAATAGGTAGCAGCACAAGTAGCTGCAAGTTGAACTTTAAGTTTCGAGCTGCTAACGTGAATCCGAAAACAAGCGAGTGGAAGGCACGCTTCCTCTTGCAGCCTGGGCGATGCACACACCAGCTCGGTGCTCTGCCTCCATTCTTATGCTCGTCGTAGGAGGTCGCGCTTTCGTTTTGCTGGAGACGACCCGTCGTCTACTTCTCGCGCAGAGAGCACGGTGCCGGCAGCCAAATGCTGCAGGCTGCTGCTTCTGCCGAAACACACCTTGGCTATGCAATTTCTCTCTAGCGCTGAAGTAGTACCACATTCTCTTTGCTTTGTAGCCAGCATCTTTACGGAAAGCTCCTCGGCTACGTCTGGCACCGAGAACAGCTTTAGTTCAACGGGCTTAGCCGGAGCTTGTCCCCAACGCGTGGCAACTTGTATTTGCACCACATTCCAGTTGCAGTCCTCTTTCCTTTACAGGCAGCACAGCGCCGGCAGATCGCGGTGCTCTCTGCACCTGCCTTCTCACTTCCAAGTAGCACCGCGCACATTCGAGCCTTGCAGGAGAGAAGACGCGGATAGGCGTCTCGCCCAGAAGAACGTGGCAGGGCGAAAAGGTGTTCTTCCTTTCTCCTTCTTCTTGCCCGAATTGTGCTGCTGTGTTGAAAGTCTTGGCCAGCGAAAAGCTACTTCAGCGTTTCTCTCCTGATGCATTTCGCTGAGCGAGAGCTACGCGGACAATTTGGACCCTGTGAAACAGCAAGAAAATGGTTGTACGTCGAGCTGAGGAAAATCCGTGCACAGCACACTGTGGATGCGTGCAGTGTTCGCGCTGAAAAGCGGCACGGCTAAAAGTCATCGCTGGGCTTCAGTTCTGTCCAGACAGCAGAAGGCGAAGAACGAAGCAGCTGGGCACCGGCTGCATGTACACAGTTGAGCGAATTTCAAATGTCCAGCCAAGAGCTGCTTCACAAGCAGATTCAGCTGAGAATGCTCTGGCTGCTTCACAAAGGAGGGTGCTGTGTTGCACTCCTGGACACTACCTGGTCAGAAGCAGGTTCTTACACCTTCAATGCTGCAGAGTCCATGCAGCTGGAGCACAGGCAGAAGGACGCGTCCAGCTGGAAGGCGTTCTTCAAGTACCCCCCTCTTCCAAGTAGCCTTGAAACTGAGCACAACACACTGCGGCTCGGCAGCTTCCTTCTCAGATAGACGTGCCCTCACACTATTCACTCTCGCAGCTCCGTTGCCCACTTGCAGCAGCTGCTCCCAAAGAAAAAGGCTCCAGAAGGAAAAGCAACTGCTGGGCTGCCCTTTCCCCTTGCCTCACGTGAAGCACCAGAAACTGTCCGCTGCACTCTCTATTTCCATTCTCCGTCGCATCTACCACTGTAATGTCTGCATCTCGAAGCATAAAGCCCGGCACAATTCTTTCCAGGGCAAGCTGGAAGAGAAATAGGTAGCAGCACATGTAGCTGCAAGTTGAACTTTCTGTTTTCAACTGCTAATTCGAGTCTGAAAACAAGCGAGTGGTAGCCACGCTTCCTCTTGCAGCCTGTGCTATGCACACACCAGCTAGGTGCTTCTGCCTTCATTCTTATGCTCTTCGTACCATTTCGTTCTTTTCATTCTGCCGGCGTCGAACCGTCGTCATCTTGTCGCACAGAGGGCACGCCGGCAGAGAAACCCTCCAGAGAAACGCTCCAGGTTGCTGTCTCTTCCGAAACACCCCTGGGCTGTGCACTTTCCTTCGCTGCCCTTGGTAGCACCACATTCTCTTTGCTTTGTAGCCTGAATGTAAAGGGAAAGAGTCTCAGCTACGTCTGGCACCGAGAACAGCTCTAGTTCAACGGGCTTACCCGGCGCTTACCCCGACGCGTGGGAACTTGTATTTGCACCACATTCCAGGGGTAGTCTTCTTTCCTTTACAGCCTGCACAGCGCCGGCAGATGGCAGTGCTTCTCTGCACCTGCCTTCTCACTTCCAAGTAGCACCGCGCACATTAGAGCCTTGCAGGGAGCAAAGACGCGGATAGATGTGTGGCAGAGAAAATCGTGCACAGACGAAAAGATGGTCTTCTTTTGTCCTCCTCTTCGCCCAGATTGTGCTGCTGTGCTGAAAGCGTGCGTTTTATTACCCCTTCTCGCAGTAAGACTATGTGCTGCTTTGGAACTGTTGGCCAGCGGAAGGCTAATGCAGCAAGTGCTTCTCTCCTGACACATTTCTCTGAGCGAGAGCTTGTGCGGACAGTTGGGCTCTGCGAAGCAGAAAGGCTGTACTTGCACGTAGCGCTGAGGAAAATCCGTGCACTGCGCACTGTGGATGCGTGCAGTACACACACTGAAGAGAGCCAAAGCTGAATGCTTCAGTTCTGTCCAGCGCCGGTAAGGGAGAAGAACGCAGCCCCAGGCCACTGGGCTGGTGTGTGCGATGACTAGGAGCTTTGCCGCTCTTCTGCGTGTATACTGCACGCATCCACAGTGCGCAGTGCACGGATTTTCCTCAGCTCTCGCTCAGCAAAATGCATCAGGAGGGAAGCACATGGTGGATTAGCCTTGCACTGGCCAACAGTTCCAACGCAGCACCACAGTCTTCTTGCGAGAAGGGGTAATAAAACACATGTATTGTCCCGGAACAGTTCTCTGGGCGAGCCGTAGCCGAGAAGCTTTCCCTTAAGATAAAGACCACAACGCAGACAGAATGTTGTGCTACCTAGCGCTAGAGAGAAATTGCATAGCCCAGGCGTGTTTCGGCAGAAGCAGCAGCCTGCAGCATTTCGCTGCCGGCACCGCGCTCTCTGCGCGAGAAGTAGACGACGGGTCGTCTCCAGCAAAACGAAAGCGCCACCTGCTACGACGAGCGTAAGAACGAAGGCAGAGCACGGAGCTGGTGTGTGCATCGCACAGGCTGCAAGAGGAAGCGTGGCTGCCACTCGCTTGTTTTCGGATTCATGTTAGCAGTCGGAAACTTGCAGCTACATGTGCTGCTACCTATTTCTCTTCCAGCTTGCCCTGGAAAGAATTGCGCCGGGCTTTATGCTTCGAGATGCAGACATTACAGTGGTAGATGCGACGGAGAATGGAAATAGAGAGCGCAGCGGACAGTTTCTGGTGCTTGACGTGAGGCAAGGGGAAAGGGCAGTCCAGCAGTGGCTTTTCCTTCTGGAGCCTTTTTCTTTGGGAGCAGCTGCTGCAAGTGGGCAACGGAGCTGCGAGAGTGAATAGTGTGAGGGCACGTCTATCTGAGAAGGAAGCTGCCGAGCCGCAGTGTGTTGTGCTCAGTTTCAAGGCTACTTGGAAGAGGGGGGTACTTGAAGAACGCCTTCCAGCTGGACGCGTCCTTCTGCCTATGCTCCAGCTGCATGGACTCTGCAGCATTGAAGGTGTAAGAACCTGCTTCTGACCAGGTAGTGTCCAGGAGTGCAACACAGCACCCTCCTTTGTGAAGCAGCCAGAGCATTCTCAGCTGAATCTGCTTGTGAAGCAGCTCTTGGCTGGACATTTGAAATTCGCTCCACTATGTACATGCAGCCGGTGCCCAGCTGCTTCGTTCTTCTCCTTCTGCGGTCTGGACAGAACTGAAGCCCAGCGATGACTTTTAGCCGTGCCGCTCTTCAGCGTGTGTACTGCACGCATCCACAGGGTGCTGTGCAAGGATTTTCCTCAGCTCTCGCTCAGCGCAATGCATCAGAAAAGAAACAGTTGCTGGTGTAGCTTTTCGCTGGCCAAGACTTTCAACACAGCAGCACACTCTGGGCGACGAGGAAGACAAAAGAAGAACACCTTTTCGCCCTGCCACGTTCTTCTGTGCGAGACGCCTATCCGCGTCTTCTCTCCCTGCAAGGCTCGAATGTGCGCGGTGCTACTTGGAAGTGAGAAGGCAGGTGCAGAGCGCACGGCCATCTGCCGGCGCTGTGCAGCCTGTAAAGGAAAGAGGACTGCCACTGGAATGTGGTGCAAATACAAGTTGCCACGCGTCGGGGGCATGCTCTGGGTAAGCCTGTTGAACTAAAGCTGTTCTCTGTGCCAGACGTAGCCGAGAATCTTTCCCTTTACATTTAGAGCTGTATGTCGCTGAGAGGCAAAGTGCATAGCCCAGGCGTGTGTCGGCAGAAGCAGTCGGCTGGAGCATTTGGCTGCCGGCACCGTGCTCTTTGTGCCACAAGTAGACGACGCTTCGACTCCGGCAGAATGAAAGCGCGACATGGCTACTAAAGAGGCCGAACGAAGGCGCCGAGCACCGGGCTCGTGTCCGCAGCGTCCAAACTGAGAAAGGAGCGTGGCTGGCGCTCGCCTGCCTGCCGACTTCACGTTAGCATTGAGAAGGAGGAAGTTCAACGGCAGCTACTTGTGCTACTACTTCTCCCTCTTCCAAGCATCCCTGGGAGCACTGGCGCTTACCTTTGGGCTCCGAGATGCAGAAAACCCAGTGGTCGATGCCAAGGAGAGGGGAAGTAGAGAGTGCAGCGGGGAGTTGAAGTGGCTTTACGGGAGGCAAGGGGAAGGTGCAGCCCAGCATTGGCTTTTCCTCCTAGTTCTTTTCTTCAGGAGAGCAGCTAGCAAGCGAGCTGCGAGAGCCAACAATGGGATGGCACGTCTTGTCAGAGAAGCCACGGTCTACAGTGCTGTAGAGTGCTGTGCACAGTTTGAATGCTGCTGTAAGTACACGGTACTTTTGGAACGGCTTCTCTCCTGACTCTCCCGTCTCTGTGAGCTCTAGCTGCTTGAACTTGGCCACACTGAAGGTGTGTGCACGTGATTGCGCTGCGAGTATCAAGTCTTCCAGAGACGAGGGATAGTCAACAAATGCTTTCTCACCTGGCCCATCTCTCAGTCCGAACTGTGGCCGGAAACGCTGCTGTGCTGCAAGGGTGGACTTAGCCACTCTGAGAGAATGTGATGACGCTCTGTAGATAGTTGCGAAAGAAAGTGCTGGTCACTGCAATGTTTCGCCTAGTTTACAGACTTTAGAGGGACTCTGAAGGCCAACGCCTTCTTCTAGCACTTGTTCTCTGCGTGCAGCTGCTGCATGTTCGGAAGGGCTTTGGGATCGGCGAGAGGTGGAGGGTAGGATAGTACCTAGAGCTTGAAGGAAAGTGCGTCTCTCCAGGACCTTTGATGCAGTTCAGTGGGTGCGAGTTGCATGTTGAGCATGTTCATGATGGCACAGAAAAGGTTCTGAAAGAAAGAGGCCGTGCTGCAGCTGCCTTGACTTTTGCTGCTTAGAAACTGCACAGCCAACAATGAAAAGATTCCTCTTGCTTCCCCGCTACGCGCAGGATCACATTCTTTTGTGTCTCCAAGAGGCAGGATGCACAGCGGAGCTCTTCCAGCAACTGCTCGCACACGACTGGGGCGGCGCCAGCGAAGCGCTTGGCTTTTTCCCCGGCACTGTCAGCTCTCCTCGAAACAAGCACACGATGGCGCTGACGACTTGCAAAAGCTGGCCAAGCGCCTGGCGCGGCTCGAAACCACCCCAAGGGCAGAGGCAAGTTGCAAACGTCCCTGCAGTCAAATCAACAGCACATCAGGACAAAAAGATTTCCCTCATCTTCCCCTTCCAAGAGCGGACTCTTCTTTATACCGCACTCCAAGAGGCAGACAAACCTCTTTGGCCCAAACCAATCTTTGCCCTCTCGCAGATTCTGCCCACCAACTTGAAACCATCTGGCAAAAACAGAGCTCAAAACAGTGCGGGCTGAGGAAGATCTTGCTGCCTGCAACTTCAACTGCACCCCTCAAACTAGCAGCACACACGCTGTTCTCAGCACTTTCTATTCCTCCCCGTGCTACCTTAACATCTGCTCCAGCAACACTGGCACTTATGTCCTTGCCTTCGCAAGGAAAGGCACTCCGAGTCTCTTGGCCTTGCCTTGCCTTCAGTACCTTGTCTAGTTCTTCTTAAGCTACCCTTGCTCTGCTTCCTTTGCCTACGTCTGCCTTGCCTTGCACTACCTACAACTTGCTGGCTTTGTTTTGCCCTGCCTACCACTCTTGCCCTTGCCTTCCATGCAGGCAAGGCGCTGCAAAGCAAGTGCAGGCAATTGTGGGCAAGTCAAGGGAGAGGTAAGCAAGGCCAGAGCAGTGAGGGGAAAGCAAATGGAGTAGTAGGCAAGAGAAGGCCCAGACGTTAGAGGCAAGGCTGGCCGTAGGAAGGGAAGTCCACTGATGGGAAGGCCAGGCAGAAACAGGAAGTGCTTGGCAAGTCAAGGCCCTGGAGGAAAGCAGTAGGCAGGTCAAGGGCGGGGCATGGCCATGCAAAGGAATGCAAGGCTCCAGAGGGCTCCAGAGGGCTAGCAGGGCAAGACAAGGAAAGTGTTGTGTTGCCAAGGCAAGGCCAGGCAAGGCAGGTGAGAAGTACATTCAAGGACTGCTGGTACACAAAAGTGGCCAGGACCAAGTGCTTTGTGTGGCCTTGATCCCGCGTGGGTCATGTCTCCTCTGCACCTCAAAGACTTGAGCTACCTGCTTTCCTTTGTAGGCAAAAGAGCTCTCATTCTGGTCCCCGAGCTCAAGGGCAAAATGTGAATTGTGCTTCCAAGATTCAAGACATGCAAGGATTGCTCCCAGACCAAGGCTGCCCATAGAGATGAGTGTGGCAACACGCGTCCTCCCCTGGTCTTCCTCTCCTGTGATCCTGAAACACGGGAGATGCTTGAGAGCTTTGAGATTCCTAGGAGGAGCAGAAAGGGCAGGGCAAGGCCATGAAATGTCATTGAAAAGGGGTCTTGAATTCCAGGTGGGGGAGGGCTGAGCAAGGTCATGCAAGGCAAGGGAGGGCTTCAAGGGCAGGGCAAGGCAAGTGGTGGCTTGGCGAGGCGAGGCGAGGCAAGGCAATGAGGGTCCTAGAAGGAAAAGGAAAGGTGAGGCCAGAGCTAGACGAATGTGAAAGGAAGTCAGGTGGGGGATGGGTGAGCAAGTCAATGCAAGGCAGGGGAGAAAAGGCAGGTTGAGGGAAGGCTACAGAGGGGGCAGCAAGGAAACGCAAGGCATGGGGAAGCATGTGAGGAGTGAGTGCTGCCAGCAGGCCGGGATGGCAGGGGCGGGGCCACTGCAAGTAGCATGGCGGGGATGTGGAGGGGGGTGTTAGTGTGCGGGAGGTGTGTGTGTGTGTGTGTGTGCAGCGGAGTGCAGGGTAAGTGCAGGTGTGCGTGTGCGCATAGGGGGGTTTTGTGCCAGGTGCTGTGCCGGGGGGAGCCATCCCACCGCCAAGAAGGTGTGGGAGTGAAAGGAGTAACATAGATGTGTCTTTAGAAAGAGACCGTGTGAATCCGTCCTTAGACAAGGCTAGGAATTTACTGGTAGGGGAGCAACAGAAGAAAGTCTTAGTTCTAGAAACTGTTACTAATCGACAGAGACTGTTGCTCAGCCAAGGCCGTGTTAAATTCCTGAACCTAGAGCAAGGCAGCAAAGACTTAATAGCATTAGGAATAGTTTCGTTTTCTTCCTTTTCCATACCAAGAGGGGGGTGCATATTAGAGGGGAGCCTAGAGTAGGCAGTTCCGGAAGTCTGTAATTCCCGAGTACCTCCGAGGGTGCTGTTGCCAGGGAACTTCGCATCAAAAGGGGGCTGCGTCTCGCAATCAGTTGAGAGACTCCATGGCAAAAGCCCCATGGCCTCTCCCTGTAGTTGAAGAATGTTACAGGCCTCCTCTGTCTCCTTTTTGGTGGATGAAGAAAGTCAGAAAGCAACACTTCTGCCAGAACTCTCCAAGATGCCCCCTTTGCTTGCAGTGACTCCATCACTGGCCGGGAAGCTGTCTTTTCTCCCAGAGGAGTTTGAGATACAGTTAAAAGCCGTGTGGCAGAGAAAAAAGGCAATAATTGGTTTACAAGGGATGGCAAACAAGAGATACCAGAAGCTTTGGCCCTACCAATATTAAAAGCACTCCGTGAAGAGAGTCCTTGCACCTCCTGAGGATTGGCAGAAGCCTTCCTCATGCTGGATGTTGCTGGGGGTCTTTTTAGACTGGCAGAACGAGCTGTTGAAGGTTGCTTGATCTGTGCTAAAGCAAACAGACAAGTTACAAAGTAACTTGCCAGGGGAGGGAGGCCTTGGGCTGCAGGTCCCTTCCAAAGATGCCAGGTGGATTTTCCTGAGATGCCCCAAGTGGGAAGGCTTCATGTCTTCTGGTAATGGTATGTCAGCTAGCAAGGTGGCCAGAAGCATTTCCAACTGCTTCAGCAACGACAGCATCAGGTATTAAGGCATTTTTGGAACAAATCATTCCAAGATACAGCATTGTAGAAGCAATAGACTCAGATAGGGGAACTCATTTGACAGGAAAGATCCTTCAAGGGGTTTTGGCTTCTTTAGGAACACAATAGCACCTCCATAGGCCCTGGCACCCCCAGAGCTCGGCTCGGGTAGAAAACAATGAATAGAGAAATAAACACCTTTTGAAGCTGGTAATAGAAACCAAGATGCCATGGCTAGGGCTTTGGACATTGGCTTTGGTGAGAATGAGAGCCCGAGCCAGAAGAGAGATTCTGTTCTCCCCCTTTCCGTCGTTGTTATGAATTACCCGGCTAAGTCTCAACCTAGTGGGGGAGTAGAGGTAAGTGATGTATATTTAAAACCATCTGTGGCCAGGATACTGCTTCTTGTGAAACCCCTTCAACAGGAAGCTCAGCTGGCACAAGCCCCACCTTTGGACTTTGCTGCTTGTAACATCCAACCAGGAGATTGAGTCCTAGGTAAGGAGTAGAAAGAAGCGCCAGTGGTTCTGAAATGGCGTGGCCCATTCCAAGTGTCACTGACGACAGAAACAGCCATGAAGACAGCTGAACACAGGTGGACCCGTCACTCTCGGGTCAAGGTCTCTGAAGCCTCAGAGATTTGCACATCTCAGCTGGAGGAGAAGGCCGGGAGGCTGTGACTGACACTCTGCAGGAGTGGGCCGGAGCAGTAGCCAGTGCTTCGACATCAGAGGAAGCCCTGCGTGCCTACCCACAGACCACCTGCTGAAATAGTCTCTATGGGCATCCCTCCTCTAGAATCTCCACTCACTGGGGCGCTAATACTTGCAGCCATTGTTTCACGTTAAGTAGTTTCTGTGTCTTCAATTGCCACAGGTGCTGCAGAAGACAACGGGAAAATTAGACTAGCTAATTAGATCACACTATTAAAACATTTTCCTTAATAACTCTACTTTTATATGGTCAGCTAAGTTTAGGCCAGGAGTGGGAGAATCAATTTGCAGCCTTAGCAGAAGAAGTAGCAAAAGTTTTTCACCTTAGCAATTGCTGGCTCTGTGGAGGGCCAGGAGGATCTGAAGAGTGGCCATGGTTGGCTAGCCCAGCTGAACCTAAATGGTGGGTCAATGTGAGGGCCACAATAGGATGGGATCTGGGGCCAAAGAAGGAAGTCCATGGCCACTTCATTCTTCTCCAACAGGCACTTATTGCCTAAACAGGACAGGGCGGGTCTATGTAGGAAAAGGCGTTTGTCAATTGACTTTCCCTCTGGCTTTAAACAATTGGGTTTGGACCCACAATTGCCCTCCTTACAATTGTTCCAAATATCAAGACAATTGCAATCAAAGAGCTGTTCAGCTCACTAATGGTAGCTGCGTAAGGTGTTCTTACCAAAAACATTTGGAAGCCTGTAAAGCAATGGGGAGGGACAAGGGGTTTTTTTGACCACCTATTTTTAAGCTGTCCCCACAAAAATCCCACAAGTAGAAGACATGTTGTTTGTGATTATCAGTGGGAATGGCAACAGCGGATTGGAACTCAAAGCCTTTTAGTGAGTTCTGCTCCAAATCCAAGCAAGCAACTTGCAGATGTAAATGTAGATGGGAACCCTGTGTGGGAGCTTGGAAATGCAAATGCTGTGACCCTTATGGTGGGGCAGCTATTGTTGGAGGACCGTTAGGCCAGGGAATCCTGCTGTATTTTGACCTACCAATTGATGACCAAGGGTAGGAAGGCCCCTTTGCTAATGGAACACGGGCTTTGAAAGGACATGATTGGATTTGTGGCCAACATGCTTAGCTCAGGTTACCTCCAAACTGGTCAGGGATATGGTGTATATCTTAGACCATTGTTCTTTTTGCTACTACAAATTCAGGGAAATCGCTTAGGAATCCAAATCTGTGATGATTTAATTCGAGAAAAGCAGTCAACTGATGCAGCCTTGGCTGCAGGGAGCACCCCAAAACGGGGAAAAGATGAATGGCCACCAGAACAAGTTACGCAACATGATGGACCAGCCACTTGGCAACCTAAGGAATTAATCCCAGATGCCTGGGAACCCATTTATCATTTGAATGAGATAATTAGGGTACACGCTGTCTCGGAAATAATTACCAACCAGCCAGCCACAGCTCTTGACCGTCTTGCTGAGCAACCCACTTCAATGAGGAAAGTGGTATTTCAACATTGGATGGTATTAGATTATCTGTTAGCAGAAGAAGGAGGAGTTTGTGGGAAGTTAAATGACTCGAGCTGCTGTTTGCAAGCAGATGACAGCGGAAAAGTGGTCAAACAAATAACAGAGGAAATAACCTCAGCTCATGGACCTGTCCAAGTGTTGAAAAGATGGTAATGGGACATGTTTTCCTGGTTAACTGGCCAGCTATGGGCTAAATGAATACCATTTCTCCTCTTCTATGCTATAGCAACTCTAATCTTTTGACCATACGTGACACCATGCTGGGTGCAGCTCTTTCAGCAGGTGGTCAAGGGGATGCTGCTAGCAGCCATGCCTACCTGATCCAGAAATGACTACAAAAGGACAGAAAAGGATGTCACTGCAAATAATAGCAAAAGCCCAGAAGACTCCAGAAGAAAAAATTAAATCAATGGTAATTAAGGTTTATAAAGACAAATACAGATTATATAAAAAAAGGAGGGATTAAAAGGAATGAGATGGATGAGTCTTTACAAACAGACCGTGTGAATTGGCCTGTAGACAAGGCTAGGAACTTATGGGGAGTGAAGTAACAGAAGAAACGATTAGTTCTCTACAACTGTTACTAATCATCAGAGATTGTTGATTAATCAGGGCCGTGTTAAATTCCTGAACCTAGAGCAAGGCAACAAAGACTTAATAGCATTAGAAATGGTTTTTTTTCTTCCTTTTCGATGCCAAAAGGGGGGTGCATATTAGAGGGGGACATAGAGTAGGCAGTTCTGGAAGTCTGTATCTCCCGAATACCTCAGCCAGTGGAGAAAAGGAAGAGGGCGTTGTGGCCAGGAACTTGGCATCAAAAAGGGGCTGCATCCCGCAACCGTTTGACAGACCCCATGGGAAAAGCCCCAGGGACTCTCCCTGTAGTCGAAGAATGTTGCAGGACTCCTCTGTCTCCTTTTCGGACATCAACCTCAGGCATGGTGTGGATTAATTTTCCCCAACGGCAGCGACCTGCTGCGTGGTCTCCGTGCTCCTCCCCAGCCCCCCGGGAGGTGTCAAATAGTTGCCGGCGGCTCCCACCGCGCGTTACAGACGGCTGCGCGGCCCCGGGGCTGCTCGCAGTGCTCCCCTGCCCCGCCAGGGCTGGCCGCGGGCTGCGGAGCCACCTCGCCACCGGCGCGGCCAGGGCCGGGGCCCTTCTCGACAGCAGCCGAGGGGCTGCGGAGCGGGCGGCTGCGGGACGATCAGCTCTTTTATGCCGCGCGGTGCTGCCGCCTCCATCTAGCTCCCCATCGCGCCGCCGGCCGACCCCGCCTGGCGCGTTCACGCTCGGCCGCGCTCGCCGCCCGCCCAGCCTCGCCGGAAGCTCTCCCGCCCGGGCCGTGCCCCGGCTCCGCCTGCGGCTCGGCAGGGCCCGGCCGCACGCGTGCTGCGTGGCTCGGAGCACCCGCGTTGCGCCGCAGGCGACGGGGAAGGCGGGGCGGGCCGGCGCCATGGTGGTAGCGCGAGGAGAGGAGCGCCCGGGCGGGGCGGCGAGTGGCGCGGCGGTGAGCGCTTCTGCTTGCTGTCGCTCGGCTGCCGCCCACGGCAGGTGCCGTGTGACCCCGCGGAGCGGCGGGGCCGGCCGGGCGGTGCGCGGCGAGGCTTTCGGCCAGCGGCGGCCGCAGCGACAGTCTGCTGGCCCTGCCCGTGCCGGTGGAGAGAGCGGGGATCCGAGGCCGGCCTTCCTAGGGTAACGAGGGGCGACCGCCTTTGCCGCGCTGCCCTCCGTGCAGCACGTGGCCGATTCCGGCGAAGCCGAGGTCTCCGCAGCGGCGCGGGCGGGAGGGAGTGGGGAGCGCGCTCGGTGCTCTGCCGGCCGCTCCCGCCCAGCGCTGCGCTCCGCCGAGGCGTTTTCCCGCCCGTCCTGGGGAGGACACAAGGGACCCCGGAGTCGGAGCTTAGCTGTCAGGGGGAACAACTTCCCTCCATTGGCGACCTCCTTTTCCCTCTGATTCAGCTACCTTGTGGTAGGTGCGATGGTGCTGAAGAAGGGTGGCGGCTTGGCACAGTTGCTGGCATAGGTGGTGCGAGAGCTCCACGCAAGCAGCTTTGAGTGGCATGTGCGAGGGTAGGAAGGTACGGCACCCACAGCTGAAGGTAAAAAAAGTCAGGGCATGTCATCAGCCGCAGTCGTGCTAAGTTGTTCATCTTTGCAAACTGCTTGCCGAGTTGTTCCTTTTCTTAGGTAATGGGGGTTTGTATCAACCAGAACTGCATATGGTCAGTATTTGCAGAGAAGGTTACGTGGACTGTTGTTGAAGTGAGTGTAGCAGTTTCTATGGCATTCTGCAAAAAAAGTGACAGGTCTCTCTGTGTTCCCCAATTCTTAACAAAAATGGAGTTCACAAAGCCCTGAAAAGAGGTTTTACAAAACTTCAGGGATTTTTTCCTACGAGTACTGTGGAGACAGCCATAGTCACCTTGTCTTTCCAAAAGTGAAGGTTACATCTTTTTGTCCAAGAGCATCAAGTGCTTTTGATCAGCGTTTGTGTGCATGCATTAGCCTTGTTCTTGTTCTTCCTTGGAGAACTTTTACAATCCTCAGATGATCTGTGTAGGCTGCAGACTGCAGTGGTGAACTTGAAGGCTTCCAGCAGAAGGGAGATGCTGTCCACGTTTTGGATTTTCCTTAGTCTGAACCTTCAATGTCCAAGGCTTCACTTTTCAAGCAGTTGGAAGAGCTCCAAATGAAGATATGAACAGGTCTTAATTGACCTTGTCACCGCCTCAGTTCGTCAGGTAATGCTGCGCACTGGATTTAATTGCCTAGTGCAAGATGTGCTAAAAATATGTAAGAGTATCTCCTCGATTACCCTCCCAGAAGGGTTTGAATGGAGAACAAGGAGTTCCGAAGACAGGTATTTGGTGTACGAGAAGTAGAACTTAGTGGATTGCAGGGCACTGCATGCACAAATGTCTAAGGAGGATCCATCTTTTTATGCCCCATCTATGCTTGTTCTCATTTGAACTCCTGAACATTCTGGAGGTTGGTTTTGTTAGGGTTGTGGCTGGGGAAGGGGTGGTGGTGGGGGAGGGGTGGGTGTTGTTTCTGATCTTTTTAATTTCCAGGATAGTGTACAAAGAACTTGTGCCCACAACCAGCAGTATGAAGCAATGCAGGTATAAAAGAAGGTCACTGAAATGTCGGATAATATGAATCTGAAAGCGCTTCAGTATTTTACCCAGGAGTTTCACTGCAACAAGGTGATTGTCCTTGACAGAAATGTAGTGGCAGGCTTATGCCATGCTAGAAGTGATGACCTTTCTCTGCCCCAAATTGACCAGCAAGATCTTTTGGCTCTTGATTGAAACCCCTGAGCCAGCTGTGTTTCAGGCTGCAGAAGCTGCAGGTGTTGTGGCAGACGCGGGGTGCAGCCCTGCCTGCCGGTCCCGACCTGGCGCACGCCGGTGGCAGCCGTCAGCGCCTGGGGTCCCCTGGAAGGGGGATTTAATCATTTCTTCTCTAGCATTTGCTTGTGTTTTGTCAAGATTCTTTAATTCACTAAATAGTAAATTTAAAAAATTAGCTGAATGGTAATAATTTTGAAGTCTTCTGAGGCAGAACTGGGAAGGTTAGAACATATTTGTATGATTTCAAATATGTATAAATTCTTAAATGACAAACGTTAACAAACTGACAATGCAAGCAATTATGGTGACACTTTACATTTCATTGGTTTTCATGCAGCTCCATCCCATGTGTTGGTAGGTTCTTAAAAAGTGAAAATTTGGCCCACTAGACTGATTATTAAAAAGAAGTACAACTCCTTGGGGCTAACACAAAGGGACAGCGTCCATGTGAGTAAATGGTTATCACATTTAGATGTGATTCTGCTGCTTGCACTTTCTCTGCCCTCAAACTGCTTTCTTTATCGTCAATGCAGGGATGTTTGACATTCTTAGAAAAGAGAAAAGAAACAGATTTCCTCAAAAAAAAAAAAAAAAAATCCAGGTGAAATTAATGCAATGTTAATTGCATTAATTTATTCAGGTGGAGTTTTAGTTTTTATTCTATGAAGTGCTTGTTGCACCACTTTTGTTGTTTCCCACAGATTTGGAGTGGGATTTCCTCCAGTTGATTGTTCAGCAGAGGGAGTGAGACTGCCTTCAAAAGTTTTGCAGGAGTTGCATCTGTGAATCGGGCACGTGAGTTGCCTTTTTTTTTCCCCCCCAGATTTTTGTAGGCTTCTGTTTTTCACCGTGGATCAGTTCACCTTGGATCAGTTTGCTCTTTTTGTTCCAGTGATTTTTTCTTTTGGACATGTGTCACGATCCGTTAATACAAGTAAGGGTCGTGATGGTTTGTTTACAGATCTCTGAGTGCAAAAGGACACAAGGGATTTCAGTTTTAATCAAAACAGTGCACCTTTGTTAAGTACCCACAACACGGTAATGCGATAGAGGAGAGAAAGAGAGAGAGAGAGAAAGAAAAACAAAGTAAAAGAGTAGAGAGGAAGAAAGGGGGGGCAATGGCTACCAACGGATGAGACGAAGTCCTCGTGCTCTGCTGCCAATAGATTTGTCTTCTTTCCGTGGGGAGATCTCATCTCAGTTATTTCAGAAAGTCCCTTTATAGGCCTTTTTTGAAACGAGGGCCAACTGGCCAAGACCATATCTGTGTTTCGTAATAACATTGCAGAACTAAAAGCTAGCCCTAACTATCCCAGGTACATACCAAGCATGCCTTTCTCCTATGCTAACTATACTGCCTGCTATGGTTTGCGGCCTAGCAGCGTTAGCGCGTCTACTTCTGGCATGAGTTTAGCAGTGCTCTCGCTTCTGCTTTCTAGCTGTATCCCCACATCTCGCCCTTTTCCCCAAGAGGTGGGGCAAATCTACAGCCGTTGTTATGAGGCTCGTTGCTTTGGGAAACAGGTACAGGACAGGTGTAGAGGACAGGTCATTCCTTTCCGCTTCAGCGCAGTTCTTCCCGCCTGGGCAGCAAGAACGGCGCAGTCCACTGTGACCTGCACAAATTTCCTCAGGAATGCGTACCAGTTCCCAGCGGGCACACCTGCAGGCAACAGTTGGCAGACATCCCACCTTAGGCAGGTCGGAACTCCTGTGTTTAGCCTCTGTCCTCGGCGATGATCGTGAGGCAGATGAGGGATCTTCAGACCGTCTCTTACACCACCCCATGACTCACGATTGTCATCAGGAGAGCTCCATCAGCATGATTTCGTAGTGTTGTTGCGAAGTCTTCAGGACTCGTTAATGTTGGTAGCATATCCCAGAAAAGGGTAGAGAAAATAAGAAAAGAGAAAGAAAAGGAAAAAGAAGGAATAAGTAATTTTTAATCAAAATACACCTGTAATTTTTAATCATGTCTTATCTTATTTTAATACTCATGTAGTTCATCTTGTGTCAATAACCTTAGGGGTGTCCACAGTGGATGGGATAGTGTCCAAATTGTGCACATCTATTACAGATGTCAACCGTTTCATCATTCTGCAATTCATGATGTGTAAGATTGCTGATAAAACAAACCCAATCAAAACTAAAATCAAGAGAACAAGGATGGGATGACACAATTTGTTCAGGACACCTGTAGCAGTAGGTGAGCACCCAAAAGGAGTATCCCACCAGCTGTGTCCAGCATCTTTCTTTCCTCTGTCTAGAAAACAATGTGTTTCTTTCCCATTGTGATGAACAGTTACCAAGGTTTTCTGTCTGTTTTTCTTGATCTTTTCCAAAATTCCAATGAAATCCTGGTGAAGCAACAAGTGCTTTACCTAAGTAAGGTTCATCCCAGTGGGGGTAGGCAATAATTGGTGGATCACTATGTAATTGGACTGTAAAATACAATAAGAAGTAAGTGGGGCTAAATAAGAGAAATCACATCCTGTGCTTTTAGTCAAGTTACAAACACAAGAATTTGAATGAGTTTTAGTATCTACAACTAAATTTTCTAGAAATACCTTATCACATGCAGTTCTTAAGCATGCACATCCATTGCCTATATACACAAGCAGTGTTTCAGGAATCTTGTTAGGATGAATTTCAAAAGGACAGATATTTTGTTCTGTGTCCAAACAAATGTCTTGAGGTCTAATTGCACTGCTTTCACAGATAAACCCTTGTTGTTCTCGGACAATACAAGTTTCCAAATTAACAGTTTGCCACTTCTTACCAGTTTGACGGGCCCATTCTCTGTGCTGGAAAGGGTAGAGAATAGCTGCATCATGGTTCAGCCCTAATGCAATGATAGGGACTATCCAATGCACTGAAGCATTACGTATGGTTAGTACAAAGGCTGTGGCTGTGTTTGTGATGGGATTGTAGGTAAAATTCACTAAATTCCACCAGGATTGGAATTCTCTTTCAAAATCAGTGGCACCGTCCCAGATTATGTTCCGAATTTCAGTAGGAAAAGTGCCTTCTTTGCCTTCTCTTACAATTGAGGCAGCAACGGACTGCATCCACAATTGAGCCTGGACGCAGCTGAGAGCCAAAGAGATGTTGTTTTGTGTAGCACGGAGCATGCCAATTATCAATTTGTGGTCATTCACATTTACCTTTTCTCAATTTGGTAATATGTTTGATAACAACCGCTGATGGCTTGTTGTATTTTAGTCAAATCTGTAGTTGTGGCAGCCAATTTATTCATTAGCACTTCTGAATCAATACTATTTAAGATTCCCAATCCTGTTCCCACAACGCCGGTTATGTCTCTTTGCGTCCGTTTCTTAGAAGGGTTCCGCTTTTGCAACCCGGTTGTCTGCCCCTTGAAGGAAGTCTGCAGAAAAGGTGAACAAGCTGGCTGAATTTCTGAGACATTGTTTTGCATCAGCAACTTGACTTGTTTAAGGGACCATGCCGGATTGAGCAATAGTTGTTGTTGGCCTGTTTTTGTGGTTATACGTGGTCCAATTTCAAAAATTCTCGGGCTTAGCATGACCGGTGGTTGGGTGGTAGGTATTGCAACATCAACTTTGAGTTCCCCCCAGTATTTTGTATTGTTTTTACCACACGTGACTTTATGGGGAAATTGTACAGCAATTAAGGTTTAGCCAACAATCTTGATTTTGAATTTCACCAAACAAAACACGGCCATGAGGTCCAATGCTATAACTGTGTACAGGTTCGGTAAAAAATTCAGCAATTAATCCACATCGTATTGTAACATCGTCACCTCGGGTTACCATAAAGGGTGGAAAAACTTTATTCTTGTCATCTAACACAAGGGGGGTACTTATACTGTGGTATGTGATTACTGCACTCAGTATGGGCTTTGCTGCGGCGTTTATTTTGAATTTATAAGTTAAACCTGTCAGACTTGGCTGATCTGCCGGGTTATTTTGCCAATTGCATGTTGCATAGGTCGGTTTGGTTAGAGGAAAGTTATACCAGCAGTCAGTTAGTTTGTTTCTGCGAAGCTTTGTGATTTCCACATTGTTGGTACTGGGGCCTAAGGTGTAGTTACCGACATTCTTCTGACAACCACACAGGATGAAGGGGGTTTGTTTGTCACACACCCACTCCGTTGTAGGGCAGAGTTTGGCCGTAATGTTGGGGTGCAAATCACTTTTCCCATCTGGTTTTAGAAAATTTCCAGCGATTGCAATGGTGGAAGCTTTCTGGTAAAGAGATCCTTCTACTTTTCTGCATCCTACCTTAATTTGTTCACCTCTTGTTCCTTTTAGGATTCTAGTCCAATCCTTCAAGTCCCATCCCCATTCACTTGGACGGTATACCTCAGAGTCGTGCAGTGCTACAGTGGCTAGGTTCGGGCAACCATCTCTGGGATAGGATCCTAGAGCACTAGTGTACCTAATGGTAGCTTCAGACCATGGCCACTCAGCTGGTTTTTGGCCCTGGTGTTGTGGTAGGATGCAGAAAAGTATCACTAGTCTTATCATGGTTTATGTGCTCTTCTTCATGTCCCTCGGAGTTCTTCTGTGAAAAGTGAACACAACAGAGTCTGCCACCAAAAGGCAGAAAATTAGAATGATGGAATTATGCAGCGTGTATGTATCCGATGCTCTCTCCCTAGGGCATCAGAGGCTAGCCATGCATATTTATTCAGAGGGCGTTTTAGCACTAGTGGTACTTCTCCTACGGTAGGGAGATCTACCGAAACAGGTTGTCCAGGGTAGTGTGCAGGATTCTTAGGATCATTTGGTCCCTGCAGTGAGAGAATTATGCTTGGAGCTGTTGGGAAAAAGACAGTGATTTTGGGACACCCGTTTACCCCCCATCTATCATTCACACCTTTCACAGCTTCCCATAGCCGAACATCCCAATTTCCCTCCTGTGGTTTCAAAAGTCCTTTCAAGAGACCATTGGTCCTTTCTACAATGCCGTTAGCTTGAGGGTAGTAAGGAGTGTGAAAAGTCCGTTTAATCCCTTCACCTTTTGCCCAGTCCTGTACAACTTTGGCAGTAAAGTGAGACCCGTGATCAGATTGAATTTCTTGTGGTTTTGGGAAAGTTCCAAACCATGCCTGCAATGCTTTAACAGTATGATCTCCTGTAGCTCTTTTAAAAGCATTGGCCTGGACTAACCCAGATATCATCTCTACTCCTACCAGCCCAAAGTGTTTACTTCCTGACTTTTTAAAGGGGCCGATATAATCTACCTGCCACGCTTCCCGTAAGCCTTTACCCTTTCTTAAATGCAGAGGGTCATCTTCCAAAGGGTGTCTTTCTAGCCGTCTGCGACGTTGTTCACAGGCTGACATGCATGTTTTACACATTTCTCTGGTAACAGACCAACCGCGAGCAAGGGCTTCTTTGTACAAATCTTTTGCACCTGTGCGTTGTCTTTTTACATGCAACCATTCTAAGAAGTGCTCCCAGTCCTCTGTAATTTGATCTTTTTTCACAGGACTTAGTCTTGCTAATTCGTCAGCTCTAGTGTTCCACTCTCCTGCTGGATTTCCATCTGTCTGGTGAGAGGCTACCCACTCCACGGCAAAATTCCCTGGACTTGCAATACTTAGAATTTCTTGCTACTTTTCCTTTTGCCATACTGGGATTCTGTTAACTTCACAATCCTTTTGCTGCCAAAAAGGAAGCCACTCAGTCCATCCCTTAAACACAGCATAGGAATAATCGGTGTAGATACAGACAGGAGAAGTATTCTGTGCCTCACGTTGGAAAACACTCCAAACAGCTATCAGCTTGCCAACTTGGGCACTGCCTTCCCCCTCTGTGATAATTCCTTCACCTGAGGAAGTGTGGAGGGCTACAGCCTTATGTTTCCACACCTTTCCTTCTCGCTTGGCAGAAGCATCCGTAAGCCAAGAATTTGCTGACCGTTTGGGGGAAAAAGGAGGGGCTACTCTAATGACTGAGGCAGGTTTGTCCTGGCTGCTACCCAAGCTTTCAGTTTCTTGGATTGCCAGATTTTTTACAGCTCCTTCAGTTCTTGAGAAGACGCTACAATCATGTTCAATCTGAGCATACCACTTCCTTACTGAGGTCCTCTGGGCCACCCCGTCACGTGGGGGTGGTGCCAGTAGAGACAGCCTTAATAACTTTGAAAGGGCCTCTCAAAACAATTGGTTGTTGTTGTGCAATCTTCTCCGCTTCTAGGAGAGCTAAGCTAACCACAAACAATCCTTTCTCCCAGGTAGTGTACCTTTTTTCAGCATCTTTAAAGCCACAGGAGTAAAAACCAAGAGGCTTCGTCGGACCCTCAGGACCCCGCTGCCATATGTGTACTGACAACCCTGAGGAGACCTGAAAAGCATCTGTGGGATGAATAGGGCCCAGGGCTTGGTGAGGCTGTTGCTTCAAAAACCAACAATTGCCGTGCTTCTTCTTGGGAAGCACTCCATTCCCATTTTGTCCCTTTTCTTAACAAGTTGTAAAGAGGTCTGGCAATTATGGAAAATCTGGGATGTGTTTTCTCCGGAGCACTAATACACATCCTAAAGCATGTTGGAGATCTTTTTTGGATTCAGGCATTTTAATCTGATCTGAAGAGGTTAGGGTATCAGGTGGGATACGTGTCATACCTCCTTTCCACCAAATTCCCAACAATTTCACTTCATGTGAAGGGGTTTGGGTTTTTTCTGAGGGAATTTGCAAATCAAGGCTTTCTAAGTGGGAGGTTAATTTTCTGTTGGGTATCTCTCACTTCTTCTATTTCATCTCCTCCCACAAGGGTCTCATCAGTGTGTTGATGAACAGCTAGATTGTCCGCTTTGGGTACTTTTTCGAACTCTTGGGCTAAAGCGTGATGAGCCAGGGTAGGAGAATGTTTGTACCCTTGGGGAAGCCTAGTGAAAGTGCGTTGCTGTCCTTGCCATGCGAAAGCAAAACGGTCCATATCTTCTGGCTGTAAAGGTGTCGTAAAAAACGTCTTTGACATCTACAGGTGGCATGATTGAATGAGCCTTTTCTTGAATCAATGTTATGAATTCTGCTAGATTTGGGACTGCTGCTGTAAGAGGGTCTGTGTTAGCATTTAGCCTACGAAAATCTATTGTCAGCCTCCACTTCCCATTAGGATTTTGCACTGGCCACACCGGAGAATTGAAAGGAGAATGGGTATGAAGTATTACTCCTTGTTGTCGTAGCTCCTGTATCACTGGCTTGATACCCTCTTTGGCACCCAGGGGAAGGAGGTATTGTTTCACATTAGTTACTTTGCTGAATGGTAGGGAGGCTGCAGCTTGGAGCAGTCTGATGTTAAAATGTGGTGTGCCAAAAGACCACAGAAGACCCTCTGAGTCCTCCCACTGCCTCCTAGCAAGGGCATTCAGCCCTAATACATTGGTTGGAATATCTCCAATCACCCCATGGATGGAGAGTTGGTTTTCCTCTCCAGGCAAAGGGAGCTTGACTAAGGCCCCATTCATAGATTCTGTTTAAGTGCCCAAGGCACTTAAAACACTATATCGGTTCTTTGTTGGAACAATTCCACACCTCTGGGCATCTTTCTTTGTCAGCGCAGAAATTTGTGCCCCAGTGTCAATCAGAAAAGTTACAGGTGCCCGTTTAGGACTTGTAATAGCTGTGATTGTTATATCTCCCGTTTTATTTTTAGTGAGCATTCTCAGGTAGACCTATGCTCCGTTTCTTTGCCCACTGACAAGAAACAGAGGGTCTAGTTTCCCTGGTTTTGAGGAAGAATCTGTTCTAGCTCATTGGCCAGACTTTGAGGGAGAAGTGGCTTTGACTCACTGCCCAGATTCTGAGGGAGGAGGGGTGCACTGGGTTGAAGTGACGGATTCGGTAGAAGGGGCTTTTGGCAGTGCCAGTTAGACACTACCTTACCCAACTGATCAAGGGCTAAGCCATCCATTGCATTTCTGGGGACCCCCTTTTTGATACCTAATAAGCACCAATGCTGACGGTTAGGGATCTCTGGTTACATTCTTTGGTTTTTCACTATGAGGAGCCCTAATGTGCCTGACACCTTTTGTTTTTTCTGATTTTTCCTCTGGGATTTTTATCGGTCCATATTTCCTACTGTAATTAATCAGATCTTCTTCAACCTCACTCCATGTCCAAACTTTACAATCACCGGCAGGTGAATTTGATTGTGAACCTGGCGGCTGAGAGGGGGTTGAATATGGAGTAAACCCAGGATCGGTAGATGCAGTTTGGTCGCTCGGGTTTCCAAGGAATCTGTCCAACCTCTCTACAGGACCTGCAGCAGCTATGGTTTTTTGAAGGACAGCTGCTGTAGATTGGAGTGATTCTGGAAGGCCTCGAATTAAAGGGGTCATCAGTTCAGGTTTCACAGGTAATTGCATGGGGGATTCATATCCAGGAGTTAATTTCCTTTCATGGATCATTTGCAGACAGGCGGCTTTGTGGACGCTTTCTAGAAGTTGATCAGGGGTACCAACTGTAGCGAAAGGGTCTCCCCTTTCTAAAGGATTGAGTCCCCCGGCCCAGAAAGCTGCGCGCTGAGTCAGCGACCATGTGTTACATTTGTCTCCTGTTGTTAAGAGAACTCCATGTCCCCAGTATCCACTGGCCTCCTGTTCAGTGAATTGAATTTGGTCTCCTCCGGTGAGAGACACTTGGGAGGCATATTCCGTCTCAGCTTCGTGGGGAAGCCGCCCGTACTCCTTTTTTAACTTCGCCAACTCAGTAGCAGTGTATGGTATTTGTTTAGTGGTGATATGCGGTTCAAAATCTTCATCATTGATATAATTATATTCTGTTTTAATTAGAGGTCCCATAGGAGGGCAGCAGTTTTCCCCACAATTTTTCACTAGCACTAGTTCTTCCTGGGGGTATATTTGGTTAATGTGAGGAGTTTTCTTTTCCTCTTTCTCTTTTGGTGAGTCAGCATTCTTTGAATTCTTAAAATATTCCTCCCTCAAAGCAGCCCGCAGCAAATGATTTTCATTCCTTTCTTCATCTGATTGTTCCTGTAAAATTTCCACTAGCTTTTGAAGGGAATCTGTGATTGCTTTCTCTTCACTACATCGCTTAAAGCAGTGATCTATAGCTGCTGTAAGGCATGCTCCTGAAACAGATTTAGGAGCAGATTATGGTTTTATTTTGGCCAAATTTAAACTTTGTCTCATGTTGGAATGAACATATTCTATCAGTCACACTCCAAATTAAACCAGTTATTTTGAGCCCATTCTTCCCCTCCCGGAGAGGGCCGGGCATTATGTTTTGCTAGCAGAGCATAAAATGCAGCTTTATGATTTGCACTAGGGTTTTCAGTCATTTTATAAAGGGATCAAAACCACTACAGGGAGGTAAAACCTAATTACACATTGCGACACAAACAGCTTCGCCGTGTCGCCCTTCGCTTCCCTGGGTGGGTGAAGAGACCAAAATCTGCCTGGGAGGTACTCCTTAAGTTACTTACGGTTGTCTCTTCGCTACACCAAGCAGTCCAAATTCACACACGCCCACCAAAACAGTTCCCCCTTTTACACTAAGAGATCTTTTTGTGAAAAATCTGAAGACAGAGCCCTCAGTTGAGTATGGGGTGCTTTTCACCTAGGCGTGTGCAGTTTGTGGGAAATTCGAGTCGTCCCCCTTGCTTTCTAGACACCGCTCACCCTTTGCGGGGTGTCGGGCTAGGTGCGGCTGGAGTGAAACGTCCTTCCCCTATTACAGACTACACACAACCTTGCAACCCCTTCTGTCTGTCAGAAATCCTGATGCCAGGATGTCCGTGATGCCAGTTTAATGTCACGATCTGCTAATAGAAGTGAGGGTCGTGATGGTTTGTTTACAGATCTCCGAGTGCAAAAGGACACAAGGGATTTCAGTTTTAATCACCTATTCACCTTTGTTAAGTACCCACAACATGGTAATGTGATAGAGGAGAGAAAGAGAGAGAGAGAGAGAAAGAAAAACAAAGTAAAAGAGTAGAGAGGAAGAAAGGGGGGGCAATGGCTACCAACAGATGAGACGAAGTCCTCGTGCTCTGCTGCCAATAGATTTGTCTTCTTTCCGTGGGGAGATCTTATCTCAGTTATTTCAGAAAGTCCCTTTATAGCCCTGTTTCGAAACGAGGGGCAACTGGCCAAGACCGTATCTATGTTTCGTAATAACATTGCAGAACTAAAAGCTAGCCCTAACTATCCAGGTACATACCAAGCATGCCTTTCTCCTATGTTAACTATGATTTACCAAAATATGAATATCGATCTAATATCGATATCCAACTGAGATGGACAAAAACTCTTAACAGTTTAGAGTTAGAAAGTGTATGTTTTATTTTTGCATGGGATAGCTCCCTAAGTCGCAGGCCCTGATACAAGCAAACATGATACCTTTTATTTCCACGTATTATGAATATCCAAAATACAAAATGCGTATTCATAGTGTTGGCACCTCCCATTCTCCGCTTTGTATGGAAATGAGCTTACATGTCATTAAGCATGCGTAGCGTGTGATCTGAATGGAGTCGGTGGTCTTGAATTGGGTCAGTGGTCCTAAGGAAGATGAAGTAACTCATCTTCCTCACTCTGACCTTTATGCCTTTCTGAGTTTTAACAATTCTAATTACTTTAGTGACCTCTAAGTTGCTTCTTGCGTGACTTTTGGATGGGCTCCCACAAAGGGAGGAAATTGGTAATTGTCTTTATTCTATACACCAACTTATCAATTATTCTAAGCACAGCTAAACAAACATGCAAATGACAGATCATCAGTTCAGACTAAGGAAAATCCAAAACGTGGACAGCATCTCCCTTCTGCTGGAAGCCTTCAAGTTCACCACTGCAGTCTGCAGCCTACACAGATCATCTGAGGATTGTAAAAGTTCTCCAAGGAAGAACAAGAACAAGGCTAATGCATGCACACAAACGCTGATCAAAAGCACTTGATGCTCTTGGACAAAAAGATGTAACCTTCACTTTTGGAAAGACAAGGTGACTATGGCTGTCTCCACAGTACTCGTAGGAAAAAATCCCTGAAGTTTTGTAAAACCTCTTTTCAGGGCTTTGTGAACTCCATTTTTGTTAAGAATTGGGGAACGCAGAGAGACCTGTCACTTTTTTGCAGAATGCCATAGAAACTGCTACACTCACTTCAACAACAGTCCACGTAACTTTCTCTCCAAATACTGACCATATGCAGTTCTGGTTGATACAAACCCCCATTACCTAAGAAAAGGAACAACTCGGCAAGCAGTTTGCAAAGATGAACAACTTAGCACGACTGCGGCTGATGACATGCCCTGACTTTTTTTACCTTCAGCTGTGGGTGCCGTACCTTCCTACCCTCACACATGCCACTCAAAGCTGCTTGCGTGGAGCTCTCGCACCACCTATGCCAGCAACTGTGCCAAGCCGCCACCCTTCTTCAGCACCATCGCACCTACCACAAGGTAGCTGAATCAGAGGGAAAAGGAGGTCGCCAATGGAGGGAAGTTGTTCCCCCTGACAGCTAAGCTCCGACTCCGGGGTCCCTTATGTCCTTCCCAGGATAGGCAGGAAAACGCCTCGGCGGAGCGCAGCGCTGGGCGGGAGCGGCCGGCAGAGCACCGAGCGCGCTCCCCACTCCCTCCCGCCCGCGCCGCTGCGGAGACCCCGGCTTCGCCGGAATCGGCCACGTGCTGCACGGAGGGCAACGCGGCAAAGGCGGTCGCCCCGCGTTACCCTAGGAAGGCCGGCCTCGGATCCCCGCTCTCTCCACCGGCACGGGCAGTGCCAGCAGACTGTCGCTGCGGCCGCCGCTGGCCGAAAGCCTCGCCGCGCACCGCCCGGCCGGCCCCGCCGCTCCGCGGGGTCACACGGCACCTGCCGTGGGCGGCAGCCGAGCGACAGCAAGCAGAAGCGCTCACCGCCGCGCCGCTCGCCGCCCCGCCCGGGCGCTCCTCTCCTCTCGCTACCACGATGGCGCCGGCCCGCCCCGCCTTCCCCGTCGCCTGCGGCGCAACGCGGGTGCTCCGAGCCACGCAGCACGCGTGCGGCCGGGCCCTGCCGAGCCGCAGGCGGAGCCGGGGCACGGCCCGGGCGGGAGAGCTTCCGGCGAGGCTGGGCGGGCGGCGAGCGCGGCCGAGCGTGAACGCGCCAGGCGGGGTCGGCCGGCGGCGCGATGGGGAGCTAGATGGAGGCGGCAGCACCGCGCGGCATAAAAGAGCTGATCGTCCCGCAGCCGCCCGCTCCGCAGCCCCTCGGCTGCTGTCGAGAAGGGCCCCGGCCCTGGCCGCGCTGGTGGCGAGGTGGCTCCGCAGACCTCAGGCAGCCCTGGCGGGGCAGGGGAGCACTGCGGGCAGCCCTGGGGCCGCGCAGCCGTCTGTAACGCGCGGTGGGAGCCGCCGGGAACTATTTTGCACCTCCCGGGGGGCTGGGGAGGAGCACGGAGACCACGCAGCAGGTCGCTGCCGTTAGGGAAAATTAATCCACCATGCCTGAGGTTGATGTCCGAAAAGGAGACAGAGGAGTCCTGCAACATTCTTCGACTACAGGGAGAGTCCCTGGGGCTTTTCCCATGGGGTCTGTCAAACGGTTGCGGGATGCAGCCCCTTTTTGATGCCAAGTTCCCGGCCACAACGCCCTCTTCCTTTTCTCCACTGGCTGAGGTATTAGGGGGATACAGACTTCCGGAACTGCCTACTCTATGCCCTCCTCTAATATGCACCCCCCTTTTGGCATCGAAAAGAAAGAAAAAGAAACCATTCCTAATTCTATTAAGTCTTTGTTGCCTTGCTCTAGGTTCAGGAATTTAACACGGCCTTGATTAATCAACAGTCTCTGATGATTAGTAACAGTTCTAGAGAACTAATCGTTTCTTCTGTTACTTCACTCCGCATAAGTTCCTAGCCTTGTCTACAGGCCGATTCACACGGTCTGTTTGTAAAGACTCATCCATCTCATTCCTTTTAATCCCTCCTTTTTTTATTTGATCTGTATTTGTCTTTACAAACCTTAATTACCATTGATTTAATTTTTTCTTCTTGAGTCTTCTGGGCTTTTGCTATTATTTGCAGTGACATCCTCTTCTGTCCTTTTGTAGTCGTTTCTGGATCAGGTAGGCATGGCTGCTACCTGCTGAAAGAGCTGCACCCAGCATGGTGTCACGTATGGTCAAAAGATTAGAGTTGCTATAGCATAGAAGAGGAGAAATGGCATTCATTTAGTGTTGGGGTCTCCCCGCCTGCCATGGAGCCCTGGGCGATGGGCCCTGGGGGGGAGACACGGGGTTTCCCTGCCCCTGGTCAGCTTCATTCCCCCTTGGTTGGTTTGTGTTCCCCGGTGTGGCCAAGGACCCTCGGGTCCCGTGACTGGGGGAGTTCCTGAGCAGAGCCCCGGCCATGTGGCTGGAGAAATAAAGACCTCTGAAACATCTACCACCAATCTGTCCATATCTACTTCTTTTCCACGGGATTCCTGGTTTCATATAGGCGTGTTACAGTAATCCCTGCTGTAACAATTTAGCCCATAGCTGGCCAGTTAACCATGAAAACATGTCCCATTACCATCCTTTCAACACTTGGACAGGTCCATGAGCTGAGGTTATTTCCTCTGTTATTTGTTTGACCATTTTCCGCTGTCATCTGCTTGCAAACAACAGCTCGAGTCATTTAATTTCCCACAAACTCCTCCTTCTTCTGCTAACAGATAATCTAATACCATCCAATGTTGAAATACCGCTTTCCTCATTGAAGTGGGTTGCTCAGCAAGACGGTCAAGAGCTGTGGCTGGCTGGTTGGTAATTATTTCTGAGACAGCTTGTACCCTAATTATCTCATTCAAATGATAAATGGGTTCCCAGGCATCTGGGATGAATTCCTTAGGTTTCCAAGTGGCTGGTCCATCATGTTGCGTAACTTCTTCTGGTGGCCATTCATCTTTTCCCCGTTTTGGGGTGCTCCCTGCAGCCAAGGCTGCATCAGCTGACTGCTTTTCTCTAATTAAATCATCACAGATTTGGATTCCTAAGCGATTTCCCTGAATTTGTAGTAGCAAAAAGAACAACGGTCTAATATACCCCAGGGATATACCATATCCCTGACCAGTTTGGAGGTAACCTGAGCTAAGCATGTTGGCCACAAATCCAATCATGTCCTTTCAAAGCCCGTGTTCCATTAGCAAAGGGGCCTTCCTACCCTTGGTCATCAATTGGTGGGTCAAAATACAGCAGGATTCCCTGGCCTAACGGTCCTCCAACAATAGCTGCCCCACCATAAGGGTCACAGCATTTGCATTTCCAAGCTCCCACACAGGGTTCCCATCTACATTTACATCTGCAAGTTGCTTGCTTGGATTTGGAGCAGAACTCACTAAAAGGCTTTGAGTTCCAATCCGCTGTTGCCATTCCCACTGATAATCACAAACAACATGTCTTCTACTTGTGGGATTTTTGTGGGGACAGCTTAAAAATAGGTGGTCAAAAAAACCCCTTGTCCCTCCGCATTGCTTTACAGGCTTCCAAATGTTTTGGTAAGTGTGGTAAGAACACCTTACGCAGCTACCATTAGTGAGCTGAACAGCTCTTTGATTGCAATTGTCTTGATATTTGGAACAATTGTAAGGAGGGCAATTGTGGGTCCAAACCCAATTGTTTAAAGCCAGAGGGAAAGTCAATTGACAAACGCCTTTTCCTACATAGACCCGCCCTGTCCTGTTTAGGCAATAAGTGCCTGTTGGAGAAGAATGAAGTGGCCATGTGTTGGGGAGGATGAAAGTTTGGTAAGAAAGTTTCACAGGTATGTAGGCTTGGCAGCAAGGTGTGAGAATGTAGAAGCTGGGGATGAGGTAGAAATGAAAGCAAGTTTTGATATAGAAGAAAAGGTGTTTTGCTGAAACAGTGATCGCTGAGTAACTGAGAAGGCAAAGGTTGGAGATGAGTTGGAAGGAGATTTTTAGGAGCAGGACAAAGGTATGTGATTACAAACAAAGACATGTTTTTCACCAAGTAAGTAAGTCTCAAGAAGAGCATAAGTGAATAGAAAAGGTGTCTTTAGCAAAAAGAAAGATATGGCAGGCAAACAAGAAATGTTGATGTAGCAAGAAGAAGAAAGGTCTAAGAATTTTCCACTGGAAGCTTAAATTGTAACTTACTCTTGTGATTGGATAATAATGACTATAATATGGTGATGGTAGTAGCTATGATAGGCTATAGGCCAATGTCAAGGTATTGTGTATGGTGCTTATTGGTTGTTACGTGCTAAGATACTCTGCAAAGAAAAGTATCGAATGCTCTGTAACTTGAACAGCAAGCGGCTTCAGGTATGCCTACAGCTGGAGCTGGCAGCTATAGGGCTGGCTCTGGATAGCCGCTCCCTGAAATGCTGTAACTTCACCTATGCAATAAACAGCTTTCAAGAGAGCCACCTGAAGTCCAGACATCCTTCGTGAAACCTTCTCCTATAGCCATGGACTTCCTTCTTTGGCCCCAAATCCCGTCCTAGTATGGACCTCATGTCAGGTGTTGAGCCACCACTTAGGTTCAGCTGGGCTAGCCAACCATAGGCACTCTTCAGATCCTCCTGGCCCTCCACAGAGCCAGCAATTGCTAAGGTGAAAAACTTTTGCTACTTTTTCTGCTAAGGCTGCAAACTGATTCTCCCACTCCTGGCCTAAACTTAGCTGACCATATAAAAGTAGAGTTATTAAGGAAAATATTTTAATCATGTGATCTAATTAGCTAGTCTAATTTTCCCGTTGTCTGCTGCAGCACCTGTGGCAATTGAAGACACAGAAACCACTTAACATAAAAGAATCCAGCAAGTATTAGCGCCCCAGTGAGTGGAGATTCTAGAGGAGGGATGCCCATAGAGACTATTTCAGCAGGTGGTCTGTGGGTAGGCACGCAGGGCTTCCTCTGATGTCGAAGCACTGGCTACTGCTCCGGCCCACTCCAGCAGTCACAGCCTCCCGGCCTTCTCCTCCAGCTGAGATGTGCAAATCTCTGAGGCTTCAGAGACCTTGACCCGAGAGTGACGGGTCCACCTGTGTCCAGCTGTCTTCATGGCTGTTTCTGTCGTCAGTGACACTTGGAATGGGCCACGCCATTTCAGAACCACTGGCACTTCTTTCTACTCCTTAACTAGGACTCAATCTCCTGGTTGGATGTTACAAGCAGCAAAGTCCAAAGGTGGGGCTTGTGCCAGCTGAGCTTCCTGTTGAAGGGGTTTTACAAGAAGCAGCATCCTGGCCACAGATGGTTTTAAATATACATCACTTACCTCTACTCCCCCACTAGGTTGAGACTTACCCGGGTAATTCATAACAACGACGGAAAGGGGGAGAACGGAATCTCTCTTCTGGGTCGGGCTCTCATTCTCACCAAAGCCAATGTCCAAAGCCCTAGCCATGGCATCTTGGTTTCTATTACCAGCTTCAAAAGGTGTTTATTTCTCTATTCATTGTTTTCTACCCGAGCCGAGCTCTGGGGGTGCCAGGGCCTATGGAGGTTCCATTGTGTTCCTAAAGAAGCCAAAACCCCTTGAAGGATCTTTCCTGTCAAATGAGTTCCCCTATCTGAGTCTATTGCTTCTACAATGCTGTATCTTGGAATGATTTGTTCCAAAAATGCCTTAATACCTGATCCTGTCGTTGCTGAAGCAGTTGGAAATGCTTCTGGCCACCTTGCTAGCTGACATACCATTACCAGAAGAGATGAAGCCTTCCCACTTGGGGCATCTCAGGAAAATCCACCTGGCATCTTTGGAAGGGACCTGCAGCCCAAGGCCTCCCTCCCCTGGCAAGTTACTTTGTAACTTGGCTGTTTGCTTTAGCACAGATCAAGCAACCTTCAACAGCTCGTTCTGCCAGTCTAAAAAGACCCCCAGCAACATCCAGCATGAGGAAGGCTTCTGCCAATCCTCAGGAGGTGCAAGGACTCTCTTCACGGAGTGCTTTTACTATTGGTAGGGCCAAAGCTTCTGGTATCTCTTGTTTGCCATCCCTTGTAAACCAATTATTGCCCTTTTTCTCTGCCACACGGCTTTTAACTGTATCTCAAACTCCTCTGGGAGAAAAGACAGCTTCCCGGCCAGTGATGGAGTCACTGCGAGCAAAGGGGGCATCTTGGAGAGTTCTGGCAGAAGTGTTGCTTTCTGACTTTCTTCATCCACCAAAAAGGAGACAGAGGAGGCCTGTAACATTCTTCAACTACAGGGAGAGGCCATGGGGCTTTTGCCATGGAGTCTCTCAACTGATTGCGGGACGCAGCCCCCTTTTGATGCAAAGTTCCTGGCAACAGCACCCTCGGAGGTACTCGGGAATTACAGACTTCCGGAACTGCCTACTCTAGGCTCCCCTCTAATATGCACCCCCCTCTTGGTATGGAAAAGGAAGAAAACGAAACTATTCCTAATGCTATGAAGTCTTTGCTGCCTTGCTCTAGGTTCAGGAATTTAACACGGCCTTGGCTGAGCAACAGTCTCTGTCGATTAGTAACAGTTTCTAGAACTAAGACTTTCTTCTGTTACGCCCCTACCAGTAAATTCCCAGCCTTGTCTAAGGACGGATTCACACGGTCTCTTTGTAAAGACACATCTATGTTACTCCTTTCACTCCCACACCTTCTTGGCAGTAGGACGGCTCCCCCCGGCACAGCACCTGGCACAAAACCCTCCTATGCACATACACACACACCTGCACTTACCCTGCACTACGCTGCACACACACACACACACCTCCCGCACACTAACACCCCCCTCCACCTCCCCGCCATGCTACTTGCAGTGGCCCCGCCCCTGCCATCCCGGCCGGCTGGCAGCACTCACTCCTCACGTGCTTCCCCATGCCTTGCATTTCCTTGCTGCCCTCTCTGTAGCCTTCCCTCAACCTGCCTTTTCTCCCCTGCCTTGCATTGACTTGCTCACCCATCCCCCACCTGACTTCCTTTCACATTCGTCTAGCTCTGGCCTCACCTTTCCTTTTCCTTCTAGGACCCTCATTGCCTTGCCTCGCCTCGCCAAGCAAGGCCACACAGAGCACTTGGTCCTGGCCGCTTTTGTGTGCCAGCAGTCCTCGAATGTACTTCTCACCTGCCTTGCCTATCCTTGCCTTGCCTTGGCAACACAACAGTTTCCTTGCCTTGCCCTGCTAGCTCTCTGGAGCCTTGCATTCCTTTGCACGTCCATGCCCCGCCCTTGACCTGCCTACTGCTTTCCTCCAGGGCCTTGGATTGCCGAGCCCTTCTTGTTTCTGCCTGGCCTTCCCATCAGTGGACTTCCCTTCCTACGGCCAGCCTTGCCTCTAACGTCTGGGCCTTCTCTTGCCTACCACTCCATTTGCTTTCCCCTCACTGCTCTGGCCTTGCTTACCTCTCCCTTGACTTGCCCACAATTGCCTGCACTTGCTTTGCAGCGCCTTGCCTGCATGGAAGGCGAGGGCAAGAGTGGTAGGCAGGGCAAAGCAAAGCCAGCAAGTTGTAGGTAGTGCAAGGCAAGGCAGCAGAGGCAAAGGAAGCAGAGCAAGGGTAGCTTAAGAAGAACTAGACAAGGTACTGAAGGCAAGGCAAGGCCAAGAGACTCGGAGTGCCTTTCCTTGCCAAGGCAAGGACATAGTGCCAGTGTTGCTGGAGCAGATGTTAAGGTAGCATGGGGAGGAATAGTCCAGCAAGACATTTCTCTTCTGGCCCCTGGGCGTGTAGGGGCAATTGTTGGATCTATTCTATACTGGAGGTGGATCAGTGGATGGATGTGTTGTATTTTGGAGGAGGGGATGCCGTTTCTTTGGAGATGGGCTTGTAGTTGCTCTCTTTGGCAAGGAAAGCAGGTTTGGATGTGCACATCAGGTGCTCTTAGGGATTTTAAAGGCTTTTCCCAAGAGGCAGAGCTCTCTCTGGCTTAGAGCTGTTGAGCTGTCCGTGGGAATGCAAAGGCCAAGCTTGTGAGCCTTTTGTCCTGGTGCCTTTAGTGTGTGAGCAGTCCGTGGTGCCGTTGTCTTTGGATGCTGACTCTGGGAGAGGGAAGGCTTAGGATGGTACCTAGAGCTGAGAAGGAAAGTGCTGAGAACAGCGTGTGTGCTGCTAGTTTGAGGGGTGCAGTTGAAGTTGCAGGCAGCAAGATCTTCCTCAGCCCGCACTGTTTTGAGCTCTGTTTTTGCCAGATGGTTTCAAGTTGGTGGGCAGAATCTGCGAGAGGGCAAAGATTGCTTTGGGCCAAAGAGGTTTGTCTGCCTCTTGGAGTGCGGTATAAAGAAGAGTCCGCTCTTGGAAGGGGAAGATGAGGGAAATCTTTTTGTCCTGAGGTGCTGTTGATTTGAGTGCAGGGACGTTTGCAACTTGCCTCTGCCCTTGGGGTGGTTTCGAGCAGCGCCAGGCGCTTGGCCTTCTTTTGCAAGTCGTCAGCGCCATCGTGTGCTTGTTTCGAGGAGCGCTGACAGTGCCGGGGAAAAAGCCAAGCGCTTCGCTGGCGCCGCCCCAAGTCGTGTGCGAGCAGTTGCTGGAAGAGCTCCGCTGTGCATCCTGCCTCTTGGAGACACAAAAGAATGTGATCCTGCGCGTAGCGGGGAAGCAAGAGGAATCTTTTCTGTGTTGGCTGTGCAGTTACTAAGCGGCAAAAGTCAAGGCAGCTGCAGCACGGCCTCTTTCTTTCAGAACCTTTTCTGTGCCATCATGAACATGCTCAACATGCAACTCGCACCCACTGAACTGCATCAAAGGTCCTGGAGAGACGCACTTTCCTTCAAGCTCTAGGTACCATCCTACCCTCCACCTCTCGACGATCCCAAAGCCCTTCCGAACATGCAGCAGCTGCACGCAGAGAACAAGTGCTAGAAGAAGGCGTTGGCCTTCAGAGTCCCTCTAAAGTCTGTAAACTAGGCGAAACATTGCAGTGACCAGCACTTTCCTTCGCAACTATCTACAGAGCGTCATCACATTCTCTCAGAGTGGCTAAAGTCCACCCTTGCAGCACAGCAGCGTTTCCGGCCACAGTTCGGACTGAGAGATGGGCCAGGTGAGAAAGCATTTGTTGACTATCCCTAGTCTCTGGAAGACTTGATACTCGCAGCGCAATCACGTCCACACACCTTCAGTGTGGCCAAGTTCAAGCAGCTAGAGCTCACAGAGACGGGAGAGTCAGGAGAGAAGCCGTTCCAAAAGTACCGTGTACTTACAGCAGCATTCAAACTGTGCACAGCACTCTACAGCACTGTAGACCGTGGCTTCTCTGACAAGACATGCCATCCCATTGTTGGCTCTCGCAGCTCGCTTGCTAGCTGCTCTCCTGAAGAAAAGAACTAGGAGGAAAAGCCAATGCTGGGCTGCACCTTCCCCTTGCCTCCCGTAAAGCCACTTCAACTCCCCGCTGCACTCTCTACTTCCCCTCTCCTTGGCATCGACCGCTGTGTTTTCTGCATCTCGGAGCCCAAAGGTAAGCGCCAGTGTTCCCAGGGATGCTTGGAAGAGGGAGAAGTAGTAGCACAAGTAGCTGCCGTTGAACTTCCTCCTTCTCAATGCTAACGTGAAGTCGGCAGGCAGGCGAGCGCCAGCCACGCTCCTTTCTCAGTTTGTACGCTGCGGACACGAGCCCGGTGCTCCGGCGCCTTCGTTCGGCCTCTTTAGTAGCCATGTCGCGCTTTCATTCTGCCGGAGTCGAAGCGTCGTCTACTTGTGGCACAGAGAGCACGGTGTCGGCAGCCAAATGCTCCAGCCGACTGCTTCTGCCGACACACGCCTGGGCTATGCACTTTGCCTCTCAGCGACATACAGCTCTAAATGTAAAGGGAAAGATTCTCGGCTACGTCTGGCACAGAGAACAGCTCTAGTTCAACGGGCTTACCCAGAGCATGCCCCCGACGTGTGGCAACTCGTATTTGCACCACATTCCAGGGGTAGCCTTCTTTCCTTTACAGGCTGCACAGCGCCGGCAGATCGCCCGTGCGCTCTGCACCTGCCTTCTCACTTCCAAGTAGCACCGCGCACATTAGAGCCTTGCAGGGAGAGAAGACGCGGCTAGGCGTCTCGCACAGAAGAACGTGGCAGGGCGAAAAGGTGTTCTTCTTTTGTCTTCCTCGTCGGCCAGAGTGTGCCGCTGTGTTGAAAGTCTTGGCCAGCGAAAAGCTACACCAGCAAGTATTTCTCTCCTGATGCATTGCGCTGAGCGAGAGCTGAGGAAAATCCTTGCACAGCACACTGTGGATGCGTGCAGTACACACGCTGAAGAGCGGCACGGCTAAAAGTCATCGCTGGGCTTCAGTTCTGTCCAGACAGCAGAAGGCGAAGAACGAAGCAGCTGGGCACCGGCTGCATGTTCTTAGTGGAGCGAATTTCACATGTCCAGCCAAGAGCTGCTTCACAAGCAGATTCAGCTGAGAATGCTCTGGCTGCTTCACAAAGGAAGGTGCTGTGTTGCACTCCTGGACACTACCTGGTCAGTAGCAGTTTCTTACACCTTCAATGCTGCAGAGTCCATGCAGCTGGAGCACAGGCAGAAGGACGCGTCCAGCTAGAAGGCGTTCCTCAAGTACCCCCCTCTTCCAAGTAGCCTTGAAACTGAGCACAACACACTGCGCCTCGGCAGCTTCCTTCTCAGATAGACGTGCCATCACATTATGCACTCTCGCAGCTCCGTTTGCCCACTTGCAGCAGCTGCTCCCAAAGAAAAAGGCTCCAGAAGTAAAAGCCACTGCTGGACTGCCCTTTCCCCTTGCCTCACGTGAAGCACCAGAAACTGTCCGCTGCACTCTCTGTTTCCATTCTCCGTCGCATCTACCACTGTAATGTCTGCATCTCGAAGCATAAACCCCGGCACAGTTCTCTCCTGGGAAAGCTGGAAGAGAAATAGGTAGCAGCACAAGTAGCTGCAAGTTTCCGACTGCTAAGATGAATCCGAAAACAAGCGAGTGGCAGCCACGCTTCCTCTTGCAGCCTGTGCGATGCACACACCAGCTCCGTGCTCTGCCTTCATTCTTACGCTCCTCGTAGCAGGTCGCGCTTTCGTTTTGCTGGAGACGACCCGTCGTCTACTTCTCGCGCAGAGAGCGCGGTGCCGGCAGCCAAATGCTGCAGGCTGCTGCTTCTGCCGAAACACGCCTGGGCTATGCAATTTCTCTCTAGCGCTAGGTAGCACAACATTCTGTCTGCGTTGTGGTCTTTATCTTAAGGGAAAAGTTCTCGGCTACGGCTCGCCCAGAGAACTGTTCCGGGACAATCCATGTGTTTTATTACCCCTTCTCGCAAGAAGACTGTGGTGCTGCGTTGGAACTGTTGGCCAGTGCAAGGCTAATCCATCATGTGCTTCCCTCCTGATGCATTTTGCTGAGCGAGAGCTGAGGAAAATCCGTGCACTGCGCACTGTGGATGCGTGCAGTATACACGCAGAAGAGCGGCAAAGCTCCTAGTCATCGCACACACCAGCCCAGTGGCCTGGGGCTGCGTTCTTCTCCCTTACCGGCGCTGGACAGAACTGAAGCATTCAGCTTTGGCTCTCTTCAGTGTGTGTACTGCACGCATCCACAGTGCGCAGTGCACGGATTTTCCTCAGCGCTACGTGCAAGTACAGCCTTTCTGCTTCGCAGAGCCCAACTGGCCGCACAAGCTCTCGCTCAGAGAAATGTGTCAGGAGAGAAGCACTTGCTGCATTAGCCTTCCGCTGGCCAACAGTTGCAACGCAGCACATAGTCTTACTGCGAGAAGGGGTAATAAAACGCACGCTTTCAGCACAGCAGCACAATCTGGGCGACGAGGAGGACAAAAGAAGACCATCTTTTCGTCTTTGCACGATTTTCTCTGCCACACATCTATCCACGTCTTTGCTCCCTGCAAGGCTCTAATGTGCGCGGTGCTACTTGGAAGTGAGAAGGCAGGTGCAGAGAAGCACTGCCATCTGCCGGCGCTGTGCAGGCTGTAAAGGAAAGAAAGACTACCCCTGGAATGTGGTGCAAATACAAGTTCCCACGCGTCGGGGTAAGCGCCGGGTAAGCCCGTTGAACTAGAGCTGTTCTCGGTGCCAGACGTAGCTGAGACTCTTTCCCTTTACATTCAGGCTACAAAGCAAAGAGAATGTGGTGCTACCAAGGGCAGCGAAGGAAAGTGCACAGCCCAGGGGTGTTTCGGAAGAGACAGCAACCTGGAGCGTTTCTCTGGAGGGTTTCTCTGCCGGCGTGCCCTCTGTGCGACAAGATGACGACGGTTCGACTCCGGCAGAATGAAAAGAACGAAATGGTACGAAGAGCATAAGAATGAAGGCAGAAGCACCTAGCTGGTGTGTGCATAGCACAGGCTGCAAGAGGAAGCGTGGCTGCCACTCGCTTGTTTTCAGATTCGAATTAGCAGTTGAAAACACAAAGTTCAACTTGCAGCTACATGTGCTGCTACCTATTTCTCTTCCAGCTTGCCCTGGAAAGAATTGTGCCGGGGCTTATGCTTCGAGATGCAGACATTACAGTGGTAGATGCGACGGAGAATGGGAACAGAGAGTGCAGCGGACAGTTTCAGGTGCTTCACGTGAGGCAAGGGGAAAGGGCAGTCCAGCAGTGGCTTTTCCTTCTGGAGCCTTTTTCTTTGGGAGCAGCTGCTGCAAGTGGGCAAGGGAGCTGCAAGAGTGAATAGTGTGAGAGAAGAAAGCTGCCGAGGCGCAGTGTGTTGTGCTCAGTTTCAAGGCTACTTGGAAGAGGGGGGTACTTGAGGAACGCCTTCTAGCTGGACGCATCCTTCTGGGGGTGCTCCAGCTGCATGGACTCTGCAGCATTGAAGGTGTAAGAAACTGCTTCTGACCAGGTAGTGTCCAGGAGTGCAACAGCTGCGCCTTCCTTTGTGAAGCAGCCAGAGCATTCTCAGCTGAATCTGCTTGTGAAGCAGCTCTTGGCTGGACATGTGAAATTCGCCCCACTGAGTACATGCAGCCGGTGCTCAGCTGCTTCGTTCTTCGCCTTCTGCTGTCTGGACAGAACTGAAGCCCAGCGATGCCTTTGAGCTTTGCCGCTCTTCAGCGCGAACACTGCACGCGGCCACAGTGCGCTGTGCACGGATTTTCCTCAGCTCGACGTACATTCATTTTCTTGCTGTTCCACAGGGTCCAAACTGTCCGCGTAGCTCTCGCTCAGCGAAATGCGTCAGGAGAGAAACACTTGCTGGTGTAGCTTTTCGCTGGCCAAGACTTTCAACACAGCAGCACAATTCGGGCAAGAAGAAAGAGAAAGGAAGAATATCTTTTCGCCCTGCCACGTTCTTCTGTGCGAGACGCCTATCCGCGTCTTCTCTCCCTGCAAGGCTCTTATGTGCGCGGTGCTACTTGGAAGTGAGAAGGCAGGTGCAGAGAGCACCGCGATCTGCCGGCACTGTGCAGCCTGTAAAGGAAAGAGGACTGCGACTGGAATGTGGTGCAAATACAAGTTCCCACGCGTTGGGGACAAGCTCCGGTTAAGCCGGTTAAAATAAAGCTGTTCCCTGTGCCAGACGTAGCCGAGAAGCTTTCCGTAAAGATGCTGGCTACAAAGCAAAGAGAATGTGGTGTTACTTCAGCGCTAGAGAGAAATTGCATAGCCCAGGCGTGTTTCGGCAGAAGCAGCAGCCTGCAGCTTTTGGCTGCCGGCACCGTGCTCTCTGCGCGAGAAGTAGACGACGGGTCGTCTCCAGCAAAACGAAAGCACGACCTGCTACAAAGGGCGTAAGAATGAAGGTAGAGCACGGAGCTGGTGTGTGCATCGCACAGGCTGCAAGAGGAAGCGTGCCTGTCACTCGCTTGTTTTCGGATTCACGTTAGCAGCTCGAAACTTAAAGTTCAACTTGCAGCTACTTGTGCTGCTACCTATTTCTCTTCCAGCTTTGCCCTGGAAACAATTGCGGTTAGGTTTATGCTTCGCCATACGGCGGAGAAAGGAGAGTGCAGCGGACAGTTTCAGGTGCTTGACGTGAGGCAAGGGGAAAGGGCAGTCCAGCAGTGGCTTTTACTTCTGGAGCCTTTTTCTTTGGGAGCAGCTGCTGCAAGTGGGCAAGGGAGCTGCAAGAGTGAATAGTGTGAGAGAAGAAAGCTGCCGAGCCGCAGTGTGTTGTGCTCAGTTTCAAGGCTACTTGGAAGAGGGGGGTACTTGAAGAACGCCTTCTAGCTGGACGCGTCCTTCTGGGGGTGCTCCAGCTGCATGGACTCTGCAGCATTGAAGGTGTAAGAACCTGCTACTGGCCAGGTAGTGTCCAGGAGTGCAACACAGCACCTTCCTTTGTGAAGCAGCCAGAGCATTCTCAGCTGAATCTGCTTGTGAAGCAGCTCTTGGCTGGACATGTGAAATTCGCTCCACTATGTACATGCAGCCGGCGCCCAGCTGCTTCGTTCTTCGCCTTCTGCTGTCTGGACAGAACTGAAGCCCAGCGATGACTTTTAGCCGTGCCGCTCTTCAGCGTGTGTACTGCACGCATCCACAGTGTGCTGTGCAAGGATTTTCCTCAGCTCTCGCTCAGCGCAATGCATCAGGAGAGAAATACTTGCTGGTGTAGCTTTTCGCTGGCCAAGACTTTCAACACAGCAGCACACTCTGGGCGACGAGGAAGACAAAAGAAGAACACCTTTTCGCCCTGCCACGTTCTTCTGTGCGAGACGCCTATCCGCGTCTTCTCTCCCTGCAAGGCTCTTATGTGCGCGGTGCTACTTGGAAGTGAGAAGGCAGGTGCAGAGAAGCACTGCCATCTGCCGGCGTTGTGCAGCCTGTAAAGGAAAGAGGACTGCGACTGGAATGTGGTGCAAATACAAGTTCCCACGCGTCGGGGCAAGCTCCGGCTAAGCCGGTTAAAATAAAGCTGTTCCCTGTGCCAGACGTAGCCGAGAAGCTTTCCGTAAAGATGCTGGCTACAAAGCAAAGAGAATGTGGTGCTACTTCAGCGCTAGAGAGAAATTGCATAGCCAAGGTGTGTTTCGGCAGAAGCAGCAGCCTGCAGCATTTGGCTGCCGGCACCGTGCTCTCTGCGCGAGAAGTAGACGACGGGTCGTCTCCAGCAAAACGAAAGCGCGACCTGCTACGAAGGGCGTAAGAATGAAGTCAGAGCACCGAGCTGGTGTGTGCATCGCCCAGGCTGCAAGAGGAAGCGTGCCTGCCACTCGCTTGTTTTCGGATTCACGTTAGCAGCTCGAAACTTAACGTTCAACTTGCAGCTACTTGTGCTGCTACCTATTTCTCTTCCAGCTTTCCCAGGAAAGAATTGTGCCGGGGCTTATTCTTCGAGATGCAGAGATAACAGTGGTAGATGCGACGAAGAAAGGAAATAGAGAGTGCAGCGGACAGTTTCTGGTGCTTCACGTGAGGCAAGGGGAAAGGGCAGCCCAGCAGTGGCTTTTCCTTCTGGAGCCCTTTTCTTTGGCAGCAGCTGCTGCAAGCGGGCAACGGAGCTGTGAGAGTGAATAGTGTGACGGCACGTCTATCTGAGAAGGAAGCTGCCGAGGCGCAGTGTGTTGTGCTCAGTTTCAAGGCTACTTGGAAGAGGGGGGTACTTGAGGAACGCCTTCTAGCTGGACGAGTCCTTCTGGGGGTGCTCCAGCTGCATGGACTCTGCAGCATTGAAGGTGTAAGAACCTGCTTCTGACCAGGTAGTGTCCAGGAGTGCAACACAGCACCTTCCTTTGTGAAGCAGCCAGAGCATTCTCAGCTGAATCTGCTTGTGAAGCAGCTCTTGGCTGGACATGTGAAATTCGCTCCACTATGTACATGCAGCCGGTGCCCAGCTGCTTCGTTCTTGGCCTTCTGCTGTCTGGACAGAACTGAAGCCCAGCCATGACTTTTAGCCGTGCCGCTCTTCAGCGTGTGTACTGCACGCATCCACAGGGTGCTGTGCAAGGATTTTCCTCAGCTCTCGCTCAGCGCAATGCATCAAGAGAGAAACACTTGCTGGTGTAGCTTTTCGCTGGCCAAGACTTTCAACACAGCAGCACACTCTGGGCGACGAGGAAGACAAAAGAAGAACACCTTTTCGCCCTGCCACGTTCTTCTGTGCGAGACGCCTATCCGCGTCTTCTCTCCCTGCAAGGCTCTAATGTGCGCGGTGCTTCTTGGAAGTGAGAAGGCAGGTGCAGAGCGCACGGGCGATCTGCCGGCGCTGTGCAGCCTGTAAAGGAAAGAGGACTGCGACTGGAATGTGGTGCAAATACAGGTTTCCACGCGTCCGGGGGCATGCTCTGGGTAAGCCCGTTGAACTAAAACTGTTCTCTGTGCCAGACGTAGGCGAGAATCTTTCCCTTTACATTTAGAGCGAATGTGCTGCTGTATGTCGCTGAGAGGGAAAGTGCATAGCCCAGGCGTGTGTCGGCAGAAGCAGTCGGCTGGAGCATTTGGCTGCCGGCACCGTGCTCTTTGTGCCACAAGTAGACGACGCTTCGACTCCGGCAGAATGAAAGCGCCACATGGCTACTAAAGAGGCCGAACGAAGGCGCCGAGCACCGGGCTCGTGTCCGCAGCGTCCAAACTGAGAAAGGAGCGTGGCTGGCGCTCGCCTGCCTGCCGACTTCACGTTAGCATTGAGAAGGAGGAAGTTCAACGGCAGCTACTTGTGCTACTACTTCTCCCTCTTCCAAGCATCCCTGGGAGCACTGGCGCTTACCTTTGGGCTCCGAGATGCAGAAAACCCAGTGGTCGATGGCAAGGAGAGGGGAAGTAGAGAGTGCAGCGGGGAGTTGAAGTGGCTTTACGGGAGGCAAGGGGAAGGTGCAGCCCAGCATTGGCTTTTCCTCCTAGTTCTTTTCTTCAGGAGAGCAGCTAGCAAGCGAGCTGCGAGAGCCAACAATGGGATGGCACGTCTTGTCAGAGAAGCCACGGTCTACAGTGCTGTAGAGTGCTGTGCACAGTTTGAATGCTGCTGTAAGTACACGGTACTTTTGGAACGGCTTCTCTCCTGACTCTCCCGTCTCTGTGAGCTCTAGCTGCTTGAACTTGGCCACACTGAAGGTGTGTGCACGTGATTGCGCTGCGAGTATCAAGTCTTCCAGAGACGAGGGATAGTCAACAAATGCTTTCTCACCTGGCCCATCTCTCAGTCCGAACTGTGGCCGGAAACGCTGCTGTGCTGCAAGGGTGGACTTTAGCCACTCTGAGAGAATGTGATGACGCTCTGTAGATAGTTGCGAAGGAAAGTGCTGGTCACTGCAATGTTTCGCCTAGTTTACAGACTTTAGAGGGACTCTGAAGGCCAACGCCTTCTTCTAGCACTTGTTCTCTGCGTGCAGCTGCTGCATGTTCGGAAGGGCTTTGGGATCGGCGAGAGGTGGAGGGTAGGATGGTACCTAGAGCTTGAAGGAAAGTGCGTCTCTCCAGGACCTTTGATGCAGTTCAGTGGGTGCGAGTTGCATGTTGAGCATGTTCATGATGGCACAGAAAAGGTTCTGAAAGAAAGGCCGTGCTGCAGCTGCCTTGACTTTTGCCGCTTAGTAACTGCACAGCCAACAATGAAAAGACTCCTCTTGCTTCCCCGCTACGCGCAGGATCACATTCTTTTGTGTCTCCAAGAGGCAGGATGCACAGCGGAGCTCTTCCAGCAACTGCTCGCACACGACTTGGGGCGGCGCCAGCGAAGCGCTTGGCTTTTTCCCCGGCACTGTCAGCGCTCCTCGAAACAAGCACACGATGGCGCTGACGACTTGCAAAAGAAGGCCAAGCGCCTGGCGCTGCTCGAAACCACCCCAAGGGCAGAGGCAAGTTGCAAACGTCCCTGCACTCAAATCAACAGCACCTCAGGACAAAAAGATTTCCCTCATCTTCCCCTTCCAAGAGCGGACTCTTCTTTATACCGCACTCCAAGAGGCAGACAAACCTCTTTGGCCCAAAGCAATCTTTGCCCTCTCGCAGATTCTGCCCACCAACTTGAAACCATCTGGCAAAAACAGAGCTCAAAACAGTGCGGGCTGAGGAAGATCTTGCTGCCTGCAACTTCAACTGCACCCCTCAAACTAGCAGCACACACGCTGTTCTCAGCACTTTCTATTCCTCCCCGTGCTACCTTAACATCTGCTCCAGCAACACTGGCACTATGTCCTTGCCTTGGCAAGGAAAGGCACTCCGAGTCTCTTGGCCTTGCCTTGCCTTCAGTACCTTGTCTAGTTCTTCTTAAGCTACCCTTGCTCTGCTTCCTTTGCCTCTGCTGCCTTGCCTTGCACTACCTACAACTTGCTGGCTTTGCTTTGCCCTGCCTACCACTCTTGCCCTCGCCTTCCATGCAGGCAAGGCGCTGCAAAGCAAGTGCAGGCAATTGTGGGCAAGTCAAGGGAGAGGTAAGCAAGGCCAGAGCAGTGAGGGGAAAGCAAATGGAGTGGTAGGCAAGAGAAGGCCCAGACGTTAGAGGCAAGGCTGGCCGTAGGAAGGGAAGTCCACTGATGGGAAGGCCAGGCAGAAACAGGAAGGGCTTGGCAAGTCAAGGCCTTGGAGGAAAGCGGTAGGCAGGTCAAGGGCGGGGCATGGCCATGCAAAGGAATGCAAGGCTCCAGAGGGCTCCAGAGGGCTAGCAGGGCAAGACAAGGAAACTGTTGTGTTGCCAAGGCAAGGCCAGGCAAGGCAGGTGAGAAGTACATTCAAGGACTGCTGGTACACAAAAGTGGCCAGGACCAAGTGCTTTGTGTGGCCTTGATCCCGCGTGGGTCATGTCTCCTCTGCACCTCAAAGACTTGAGCTACCTGCTTTCCTTTGTAGGCAAAAGAGCTCTCATTCTGGTCCCCGAGCTCAAGGGCAAAATGTGAATTGCCCTTGCAAGATTCAAGACATGCAAGGATTGCTCCCAGACCAAGGCTGCCCATAGAGATGAGTGTGGCAACACGCGTCCTCCCCTGGTCTTCCTCTCCTGTGGTCCTGAAACACGGGAGATGCTTGAGAGCTTTGAGATTCCTAGGAGGAGCAGAAAGGGCAGGGCAAGGCCATGAAATGTCATTGAAAAGGGGTCTTGAATTCCAGGTGGGGGAGGGCTGAGCAAGGTCATGCAAGGCAAGGGAGGGCTTCAAGGGCAGGGCAAGGCAAGTGGTGGCTTGGCGAGGCGAGGCGAGGCAAGGCAATGAGGGTCCTAGAAGGAAAAGGAAAGGTGAGGCCAGAGCTAGACGAATGTGAAAGGAAGTCAGGTGGGGGATGGGTGAGCAAGTCAATGCAAGGCAGGGGAGAAAAGGCAGGTTGAGGGAAGGCTACAGAGGGGGCAGTAAGGAAACGCAAGGCATGTGAGGAGTAAGTGCTGCCAGCCGGCCGGGATGGCAGGGGCGGGGCCACTGCAAGTAGCATGGCAGGGATGTGGAGGGGGGTGTTAGTGTGCGGGAGGTGTGTGTGTGTGTGTGCAGCGGAGTGCAGGGTAAGTGCAGGTGTGCGTGTGCGCATAGGGGGGTTTTGTGCCAGGTGCTGTGCCGGGGGGAGCCATCCCACCGCCAAGAAGGTGTGGGAGTGAAAGGAGTAACATAGATGTGTCTTTACAAAGAGACCGTGTGAATCCGTCCTTAGACAAGGCTAGGAATTTACTGGTAGGGGCGTAACAGAAGAAAGTCTTAGTTCTAGAAACTGTTACTAATCGACAGAGACTGTTGCTCAGCCAAGGCCGTGTTAAATTCCTGAACCTAGAGCAAGGCAGCAAAGACTTAATAGCATTAGGAATAGTTTCGTTTTCTTCCTTTTCCATACCAAGAGGGGGGTGCATATTAGAGGGAGCCTAGAGTAGGCAGTTCCAGAAGTCTGTAATTCCCGAGTACCTCCGAGGGTGCGGTTGCCAGGAACTTTGCATCAAAAGGGGGCTGCGTCCCGCAATCAGTTGAGAGACTCCATGGCAAAAGCCCCATGGCCTCTCCCTGTAGTTGAAGAATGTTACAGGCCTCCTCTGTCTCCTTTTTGGTGGATGAAGAAAGTCAGAAAGCAACACTTCTGCCAGAACTCTCCAAGATGCCCCCTTTGCTCGCAGTGACTCCATCACTGGCTGGGAAGCTGTCTTTTCTCCCAGAGGAGTTTGAGATACAGTTAAAAGCCGTGTGGCAGAGAAAAAAGGCAATAATTGGTTTACAAGGGATGGCAAACAAGAGATACCAGAAGCTTTGGCCCTACCAATAGTAAAAGCACTCCGTGAAGAGAGTCCTTGCACCTCCTGAGGATTGGCAGAAGCCTTCCTCATGCTGGATGTTGCTGGGGGTCTTTTTAGACTGGCAGAACGAGCTGTTGAAGGTTGCTTGATCTGTGCTAAAGCAAACAGCCAAGTTACAAAGTAACTTGCCAGGGGAGGGAGGCCTTGGGCTGCAGGTCCCTTCCAAAGATGCCAGGTGGATTTTCCTGAGATGCCCCAAGTGGGAAGGCTTCATGTCTTCTGGTAATGGTATGTCAGCTAGCAAGGTGGCCAGAAGCATTTCCAACTGCTTCAGCAACGACAGGATCAGGTATTAAGGCATTTTTGGAACAAATCATTCCAAGATACAGCATTGTAGAAGCAATAGACTCAGATAGGGGAACTCATTTGACAGGAAAGATCCTTCAAGGGGTTTTGGCTTCTTTAGGAACACAATGGCACCTCCATAGGCCCTGGCACCCCCAGAGCTCGGCTCGGGTAGAAAACAATGAATAGAGAAATAAACACCTTTTGAAGCTGGTAATAGAAACCAAGATGCCATGGCTAGGGCTTTGGACATTGGCTTTGGCGAGAATGAGAGCCCGACCCAGAAGAGGGATTCCGTTCTCCCCCTTTCCGTCGTTCTTATGAATTACCCGGGTAAGTCTCAACCTAGTGGGGGAGTAGAGGTAAGTGATGTATATTTAAAACCATCTGTGGCCAGGATACTGCTTCTTGTGAAACCCCTTCAACAGGAAGCTCAGCTGGCACAAGCCCCACCTTTGGACTTTGCTGCTTGTAACATCCAACCAGGAGATTGAGTCCTAGTTAAGGAGCAGAAAGAAGCGCCAGTGGCGGTGAAATGGCGTGGCCCATTCCAAGTGTCACTGACGACAGAAACAGCCATGAAGACAGCTGGACACAGGTGGACCCATCACTCTCAGGTCAAGGTCTCTGAAGCCTCAGAGATTTGCACATCTCAGCTGGAGGAGAAGGCCGGGAGGCTGTGACACTCTGCAGGAGTGGGCCAGTGCTTCGACATCAGAGGAAGCCCTGCGTGCCTACCCACAGACCACCTGCTGAAATAGTCTCTATGGGCATCCCTCCTCTAGAATCTCCACTCACTGGGGCGCTAATACTTGCTGGATTCTTTTATGTTAAGTGGTTTCTGTGTCTTCAATTGCCACAGGTGCTGCAGCAGACAACGGGAAAATTAGACTAGCTAATTAGATCACATTATTAAAACATTTTCCTTAATAACTCTACTTTTATATGGTCAGCTAAGTTTAGGCCAGGAGTGGGAGAATCAATTTGCAGCCTTAGCAGAAAAAGTAGCAAAAGTTTTTCACCTTAGCAATTGCTGGCTCTGTGGAGGGCCAGGAGGATCTGAAGAGTGCCTACGGTTGGCTAGCCCAGCTGAACCTAAATGGTGGGTCAATGTGAGGGCCACAATAGGATGGGATTTGGGGCCAAAGAAGGAAGTCCATGGCCACTTCATTCTTCTCCAACAGGCACTTATTGCCCAAACAGGACAGGGCGGGTCTATGTAGGAAAAGGCGTTTGTCAATTGACTTTCCCTCTGGCTTTAAACAATTGGGTTTGGACCCACAGTTGCCCTCCTTACAATTGTTCCAAATATCAAGACAACTGCAATCAAATAGCTGTTCAGCTCACTAATGGTAGCTGCGTAAGGTGTTCTTACCAAAAACATTTGGAAGCCTGTAAAGCAATGGGGAGGGACAAGGGGTTTTTTTGACCACCTATTTTTAAGCTGTCCCCACAAAAATCCCACAAGTAGAAGACATGTTGTTTGTGATTATCAGTGGGAATGGCAACAGCGGATTGGAACTCAAAGCCTTTTAGTGAGTTCTGCTCCAAATCCAAGCAAGCAACTTGCAGATGTAAATGTAGATGGGAACCCTGTGTGGGAGCTTGGAAATGCAAATGCTGTGACCCTTATGGTGGGGCAGCTATTGTTGGAGGACCGTTAGGCCAGGGAATCCTGCTGTATTTTGACCCACCAATTGATGACCAAGGGTAGGAAGGCCCCTTTGCTAATGGAACACGGGCTTTGAAAGGACATGATTGGATTTGTGGCCAACATGCTTAGCTCAGGTTACCTCCAAACTGGTCAGGGATATGGTATATCCCTGGGGTATATTAGACCGTTGTTATTTTTGCTACTACAAATTCAGGGAAATCGCTTAGGAATCCAAATCTGTGATGATTTAATTAGAGAAAAGCAGTCAGCTGATGCAGCCTTGGCTGCAGGGAGCACCCCAAAACGGGGAAAAGATGAATGGCCACCAGAACAAGTTGCGCAACATGATGGACCAGCCACTTGGAAACCTAAGGAATTCATCCCAGATGCCTGGAAACCCATTTATCATTTGAATGAGATAATTAGGGTACAAGCTGTCTCAGAAATAATTACCAACCAGCCAGCCACAGCTCTTGACCGTCTTGCTGAGCAATCCACTTCAATGAGGAAAGTGGCATTTTCAACATTGGATGGTATTAGATTATCTGTTAGCAGAAGAAGGAGGAGTTTGTGGGAAATTAAATGACTCGAGCTGCTGTTTGCAAGCAGATGACAGCGGAAAAGTGGTCAAATAACAAAGGAAATAACCTCAGCTCATGGACCTGTCCAAGTGTTGAAAAGATGGTAATGGGACATGTTTTCATGGTTAACTGGCCAGCTCTGGGCTAAATGAATACCATTTCTCCTCTTCTATGCTATAGCAACTCTAATCTTTTGACCATACGTGACACCATGCTGGGTGCAGCTCTTTCAGCAGGTGGTCAAGGGGATGCTGCTAGCAGCCATGCCTACCTGATCCAGAAATGACTACAAAAGGACAGAAAAGGATGTCACTGCAAATAATAGCAAAAGCCCAGAAGACTCAAGAAGAAAAAATTAAATCAATGGTAATTAAGGTTTGTAAAGACAAATACAGATTAAATAAAAAAAGGAGGGATTAAAAGGAATGAGATGGATGAGTCTTTACAAACAGACCGTGTGAATCGGCCTGTAGACAAGGCTAGGAACTTATGCGGAGTGAAGTAACAGAAGAAACGATTAGTTCTCTAGAACTGTTACTAATCATCAGAGACTGTTGATTAATCAAGGCCGTGTTAAATTCCTGAACCTAGAGCAAGGCAACAAAGACTTAATAGAATTAGAAATGGTTTTTTTTCTTCCTTTTCGATGCCAAAAGGGGGGTGCATATTAGAGGAGGGCATAGAGTAGGCAGTTCCGGAAGTCTGTATCCCCCTAATACCTCAGCCAGTGGGGAAAAGGAAGAGGGTGCTGTGGCTGGGAACTTGACATCAAAAGGGGGCTGCATCCCGCAACCGTTTGACAGACCCCATGGGAAAAGCCCCAGGGACTCTCCCTGTAGTCGAAGAATGTTGCAGGACTCCTCTGTCTCCTTTTCGGACATAAACCTCAGGCATGGTGGATTAATTTTCCCTAACGGCAGCGACCTGCTGCGTGGTCTCCGTGCTCCTCCCCAGCCCCCCGGGAGGTGCAAAATAGTTCCCGGCGGCTCCCACCGCGCGTTACAGACGGCTGCGCGGCCCCAGGGCTGCCCGCAGTGCTCCCCTGCCCCGCCAGGGCTGCCTGAGGTCTGCGGAGCCACCTCGCCACCAGCGCGGCCAGGGCCGGGGCCCTTCTCGACAGCAGCCGAGGGGCTGCGGAGCGGGCGGCTGCGGGACGATCAGCTCTTTTATGCCGCGCGGTGCTGCCGCCTCCATCTAGCTCCCCATCGCGCCGCCGGCCGACCCCGCCTGGCGCGTTCACGCTCGGCCGCGCTCGCCGCCCGCCCAGCCTCGCCGGAAGCTCTCCCGCCCGGGCCGTGCCCCGGCTCCGCCTGCGGCTCGGCAGGGCCCGGCCGCACGCGTGCTGCGTGGCTCGGAGCACCCGCGTTGCGCCGCAGGCGACGGGGAAGGCGGGGCGGGCCGGCGCCATGGTGGTAGCGCGAGGAGAGGAGCGCCCGGGCGGGGCGGCGAGTGGCGCGGCCGTGAGCGCTTCTGCTTGCTGTCGCTCGGCTGCCGCCCACGGCAGGTGCCGTGTGACCCCGCGGAGCGGCGGGGCCGGCCGGGCGGTGCGCGGCGAGGCTTTCGGCCAGCGGCGGCCGCAGCGACAGTCTGCCGGCACTGCCCGTGCCGGTGGAGAGAGCGGGGATCCGAGGCCGGCCTTCCTAGGGTAACGAGGGGCGACCGCCTTTGCCGCGCTGCCCTCCGTGCAGCACGTGGCCGATTCCGGCGAAGCCGGGGTCTCCGCATCGGCGCGGGCGGGAGGGAGTGGGGAGCGCGCTCGGTGCTCTGCCGGCCGCTCCCGCCCAGCGCTGCGCTCCGCCGAGGCGTTTTCCTGCCTATCCTGGGAAGGACATAAGGGACCCCGGAGTCGGAGCTTAGCTGTCAGGGGGAACAACTTCCCTCCATTGGCGACCTCCTTTTCCCTCTGATTCAGCTACCTTGTGGTAGGTGCGATGGTGCTGAAGAAGGGTGGCGGCTTGGCACAGTTGCTGGTATAGGTGGTGCGAGAGCTCCACGCAAGCAGCTTGGAGTGGCATGTGCGAGGGTAGGAAGGTACGGCACCCACAGCTGAAGGTAAAAAAAGTCAGGGCATGTCATCAGCCGCAATCGTGCTAAGTTGTTCATCTTTGCAAACTGCTTGCCGAGTTGTTCCTTTTCTTAGGTAATGGGGGTTTGTATCAACCAGAACTGCATATGGTCAGTATTTGCAGAGAAGGTTATTTGGACTGTTGTTGAGGTGAGTGTAGCAGTTTCTATGGCATTTTGCAAAAAAGTGACAGGTCTCTCTGCGTTCCCCAATTCTTAACAAAAATGAAGTTAACAAAGCCCTGAAAAGAGGTTTTACAAAACTTCAGGGATTTTTTCCAGCGAGTACTGTGGAGACAACCATAGTCACCTTGTCTTTCCAAAAGTGAAGGTTACATCTTTTTGTCCAAGAGCATCAAGTGCTTTTGATCAGCGTTTGTGTGCATGCATGAGCCTTGTTCTTGTTCTTCCTTGGAGAACTTTTACAATCCTCAGATGATCTGTGTAGGCTGCAGACTGCAGTGGTGAACTTGAAGGCTTCCAGCAGAAGGGAGATGCTGTCCACGTTTTGGATTTTCCTTAGTCTGAACCTTCAATGTCCAAGGCTTCACTTTTCAAGCAGTTGGAAGAGCTCCAAATGAAGATATGAACAGGTCTTAATTGACCTTGTCACCGCCTCAGTTGGTCAGGTAATGCTGCGCACTGGATTTAATTGCCTAGTGCAAGATGTGCTAAAAATATGTAAGAGTATCTCCTCGATTACCCTCCCAGAAGGGTTTGAATGGAGAACAAGGAGTTCCGAAGACAGGTATTTGGTGTACGAGAAGTAGAACTTAGTGGATTGCAGGGCACTGCATGCACAAATGTCTAAGGAGGATCCATCTTTTTATGCCCCATCTATGCTTGTTCTCATTTGAACTCCTGAACATTCTGGAGGTTGGTTTTGTTAGGGTTGTGGCTGGGGAAGGGGTGGTGGTGGGGGAGGGGTGGGTGTTGTTTCTGATCTTTTTAATTTCCAGGATAGTGTACAAAGAACTTGTGCCCACAACCAGCAGTATGAAGCAATGCAGGTATAAAAGAAGGTCACCGAAATGTCGGATAATATGAATCTGAAAGCGCTTCAGTATTTTACCCAGGAGTTTCACTGCAACAAGGTGATTGTCCTTCACAGAAATGTAGTGGCAGGCTTATGCCATGCTAGAAGTGATGACCTTTCTCTGCCCCAAATTGACCAGCAAGATCTTTTGGCTCTTGATTGAAACCCCTGAGCCAGCTGTGTTTCAGGCTGCAGAAGCTGCAGGTGTTGTGGCAGACGCGGGGTGCAGCCCTGCCTGCCGGTCCCGACCTGGCGCACGCCGGTGGCAGCCGTCAGCGCCTGGGGTCCCCTGGAAGGGGGATTTAATCATTTCTTCTCTAGCATTTGCTTGTGTTTTGTCAAGATTCTTTAATTCACTAAATAGTAAATTTAAAAAATTAGCTGAATGGTAATAATTTTGAAGTCTTCTGAGGCAGAACTGGGAAGGTTAGAACATATTTGTATGATTTCAAATATGTATAAATTCTTAAATGACAAACGTTAACAAACTGACAATGCAAGCAATTATGGTGACACTTTACATTTCATTGGTTTTCATGCAGCTCCATCCCATGTGTTGGTAGGTTCTTAAAAAGTGAAAATTTGGCCCACTAGACCGATTATTAAAAAGAAGTACAACTCCTTGGGGCTAACACAAAGGGACAGCGTCCACGTGAGTAAATGGTTATCACATTTAGATGTGATTCTGCTGCTTGCACTTTCTCTGCCCTCAAACTGCTTTCTTTATCGTCAATGCAGGGATGTTTGACATTCTTAGAAAAGAGAACAGATTTCCTCAAAAAAAAAAAAAAAAAAAAAAAAAGCCAGGTGAAATTAATGCAATGTTAATTGCATTAATTTATTCAGGTGGAGTTTTAGTTTTTATTCTATGAAGTGCTTGTTGCACCACTTTTGTTGTTTCCCACAGATTTGGAGTGGGATTTCCTCCAGTTGATTGTTCAGCAGAGGGAGTGAGACTGCCTTCAAAAGTTTTGCAGGAGTTGCATCTGTGAATCGGGCACGTGAGTTGCCTTTTTTTTTCCCCCCCAGATTTTCGTAGGCTTCTGTTTTTCACCGTGGATCAGTTCACCTTGGATCAGTTTGCTCTTTTTGTTCCAGTGATTTTTTCTTTTGGACATGTGTCACGATCCGTTAATACAAGTAAGGGTCGTGATGGTTTGTTTACAGATCTCTGAGTGCAAAAGGACACAAGGGATTTCAGTTTTAATCAAAACAGTGCACCTTTGTTAAGTACCCACAACACGGTAATGCGATAGAGGAGAGAAAGAGAGAGAGAGAGAAAGAAAAACAAAGTAAAAGAGTAGAGAGGAAGAAAGGGGGGGCAATGGCTACCAACGGATGAGACGAAGTCCTCGTGCTCTGCTGCCAATAGATTTGTCTTCTTTCCGTGGGGAGATCTCATCTCAGTTATTTCAGAAAGTCCCTTTATAGGCCTTTTTTGAAACGAGGGCCAACTGGCCAAGACCGTATCTATGTTTCGTAATAACATTGCAGAACTAAAAGCTAGCCCTAACTATCCCAGGTACATACCAAGCATGCCTTTCTCCTATGCTAACTATACTGCCTGCTATGGTTTGCGGCCTAGCAGCGTTAGCGCGTCTACTTCTGGCATGAGTTTAGCAGTGCTCTCGCTTCTGCTTTCTAGCTGTATCCCCACATCTCGCCCTTTTCCCCAAGAGGTGGGGCAAATCTACAGCCGTTGTTATGAGGCCCGTTGCTTTGGGAAACAGGTACAGGACAGGTGTAGAGGACAGGTCATTCCTTTCCGCTTCAGCGCAGTCCTTCCCGCCTGGGCAGCAAGAACGGCGCAGTCCACTGTGACCTGCACAAATTTCCTCAGGAATGCGTACCAGTTCCCAGCGGGCACACCTGCAGGCAACAGTTGGCAGACATCCCACCTTAGGCAGGTCGGAACTCCTGTGTTTAGCCTCTGTCCTCGGCGATGATCGTGAGGCAGATGAGGGATCTTCAGACCGTCTCTTACACCACCCCATGACTCACGATTGTCATCAGGAGAGCTCCATCAGCACGATTTCGTAGTGTTGTTGCGAAGTCTTCAGGACTCGTTAATGTTGGTAGCATATCCCAGAAAAGGGTAGAGAAAATAAGAAAAGAGAAAGAAAAGGAAAAAGAAGGAATAAGTAATTTTTAATCAAAATACACCTGTAATTTTTAATCATGTCTTATCTTATTTTAATACTCATGTAGTTCATCTTGTGTCAATAACCTTAGGGGTGTCCACAGTGGATGGGATAGTGTCCAAATTGTGCACATCTATTACAGATGTCAACTGTTTCATCATTCTGCAATTCATGATGTGTAAGATTGCTGATAAAACAAACCCAATCAAAACTAAAATCAAGAGAACAAGGATGGGATGACACAATTTGTTCAGGACACCTGTAGCAGTAGGTGAGCACCCAAAAGGAGTATCCCACCAGCTGTGTCCAGCATCTTTCTTTCCTCTGTCTAGAAAACAATGTGTTTCTTTCCCATTGTGATGAACAGTTACCAAGGTTTTCTGTCTGTTTTTCTTGATCTTTTCCAAAATTCCAATGAAATCCTGGTGAAGCAACAAGTGCTTTACCTAAGTAAGGTTCATCCCAGTGGGGGTAGGCAATAATTGGTGGATCACTGTGTAATTGGACTGTAAAATACAATAAGAAGTAAGTGGGGCTAAATAAGAGAAATCACATCCTGTGCTTTTAGTCAAGTTACAAACACAAGAATTTGAATGAGTTTTAGTATCTACAACTAAATTTTCTAGAAATACCTTATCACATGCAGTTCTTAAGCATGCACATCCATTGCCTATATACACAAGCAGTGTTTCAGGAATCTTGTTAGGATGAATTTCAAAAGGACAGATATTTTGTTCTGTGTCCAAACAAATGTCTTGAGGTCTAATTGCACTGCTTTCACAGATAAACCCTTGTTGTTCTCGGACAATACAAGTTTCCAAATTAACAGTTTGCCACTTCTTACCAGTTTGACGGGCCCATTCTCTGTGCTGGAAAGGGTAGAGAATAGCTGCATCATGGTTCAGCCCTAATGCAATGATAGGGACTATCCAATGCACTGAAGCATTACGTATGGTTAGTACAAAGGCTGTGGCTGTGTTTGTGATGGGATTGTAGGTAAAATTCACTAAATTCCACCAGGATTGGAATTCTCTTTCAAAATCAGTGGCACCGTCCCAGATTATGTTCCGAATTTCAGTAGGAAAAGTGCCTTCTTTGCCTTCTCTTACAATTGAGGCAGCAACGGACTGCATCCACAATTGAGCCTGGACGCAGCTGAGAGCCAAAGAGATGTTGTTTTGTGTAGCACGGAGCATGCCAATTATCAATTTGTGGTCATTCACATTTACCTTTTCTCAATTTGGTAATATGTTTGATAACAACCGCTGATGGGTTGTTGTATTTTAGTCAAATCTGTAGTTGTGGCAGCCAATTTATTCATTAGCACTTCTGAATCAATACTATTTAAGATTCCCAATCCTGTTCCCACAACGCCGGTTATGTCTCTTTGCGTCCGTTTCTTAGAAGGGTTCCGCTTTTGCAACCCGGTTGTCTGCCCCTTGAAGGAAGTCTGCAGAAAAGGTGAACAAGCTGGCTGAATTTCTGAGACATTGTTTTGCATCAGCAACTTGACTTGTTTAAGGGACCATGCCGGATTGAGCAATAGTTGTTGTTGGCCTGTTTTTGTGGTTATACGTGGTCCAATTTCAAAAATTCTCGGGCTTAGCATGACCGGTGGTTGGGTGGTAGGTATTGCAACATCGACTTTGAGTTCCCCCCAGTATTTTGTATTGTTTTTACCACACGTGACTTTATGGGGAAATTGTACAGCAATTAAGGTTTAGCCAACAATCTTGATTTTGAATTTCACCAAACAAAACACGGCCATGAGGTCCAATGCTATAACTGTGTACAGGTTCGGTAAAACATTCAGCAATTAATCCACATCGTATTGTAACATCGTCACCTCGGGTTACCATAAAGGGTGGAAAAACTTTATTCTTGTCATCTAACACAAGGGGGGTACTTATACCGTGGTATGTGATTACTGCACTCAGTATGGGCTTTGCTGCGGCGTTTATTTTGAATTTATAAGTTAAACCTGTCAGACTTGGCTGATCTGCCGGGTTATTTTGCCAATTGCATGTTGCATAGGTCGGTTTGGTTAGAGGAAAGTTATACCAGCAGTCAGTTAGTTTGTTTCTGCGAAGCTTTGTGATTTCCACATTGTTGGTACTGGGGCCTAAGGTGTAGTTACCGACATTCTTCTGACAACCACACAGGATGAAGGGGGTTTGTTTGTCACACACCCACTCCGTTGTAGGGCAGAGTTTGGCCGTAATGTTGGGGTGCAAATCACTTTTCCCATCTGGTTTTAGAACATTTCCAGTGATTGCAATGGTGGAAGCTTTCTGGTAAAGAGATCCTTCTACTTTTCTGCATCCTACCTTAATTTGTTCACCTCTTGTTCCTTTTAGGATTCTAGTCCAATCCTTCAAGTCCCATCCCCATTCACTTGGACGGTATACCTCAGAGTCGTGCAGTGCTACAGTGGCTAGGTTTGGGCAACGATCTCTGGGATAGGATCCTAGAGCACTAGTGTACCTAATGGTAGCTTCAGACCATGGCCACTCAGCTGGTTTTTGGCCCTGGTGTTGTGGTAGGATGCAGAAAAGTATCACTAGTCTTATCATGGTTTATGTGCTCTTCTTCATGTCCCTCGGAGTTCTTCTGTGAAAAGTGAACACAACAGAGTCTGCCACCAAAAGGCAGAAAATTAGAATGATGGAATTATGCAGCGTGTATGTATCCGATGCTCTCTCCCTAGGGCATCAGAGGCTAGCCATGCATATTTATTCAGAGGGCGTTTTAGCACTAGTGGTACTTCTCCTACGGTAGGGAGATCTACCGAAACAGGTTGTCCAGGGTAGTGTGCAGGATTCTTAGGATCATTTGGTCCCTGCAGTGAGAGAATTATGCTTGGAGCTGTTGGGAAAAAGACAGTGATTTTGGGACACCCGTTTACCCCCCATCTATCATTCACACCTTTCACAGCTTCCCATAGCCGAACATCCCAATTTCCCTCCTGTGGTTTCAAAAGTCCTTTCAAGAGACCATTGGTCCTTTCTACAATGCCGTTAGCTTGAGGGTAGTAAGGAGTGTGAAAAGTCCGTTTAATCCCTTCACCTTTTGCCCAGTCCTGTACAACTTTGGCAGTAAAGTGAGACCCGTGATCAGATTGAATTTCTTGTGGTTTTGGGAAAGTTCCAAACCATGCCTGCAATGCTTTAACAGTATGATCTCCTGTAGCTCTTTTAAAAGCATTGGCCTGGACTAACCCAGATATCATCTCTACTCCTACCAGCCCAAAGTGTTTACTTCCTGACTTTTTAAAGGGGCCGATATAATCTACCTGCCACGCTTCCCGTAAGCCTTTACCCTTTCTTAAATGCAGAGGGTCATCTTCCAAAGGGTGTCTTTCTAGCCGTCTGCGACGTTGTTCACAGGCTGACATGCATGTTTTACACATTTCTCTGGTAACAGACCAACCACGAGCAAGGGCTTCTTTGTACAAATCTTTTGCACCTGTGCGTTGTCTTTTTACATGCAACCATTCTAAGAAGTGCTCCCAGTCCTCTGTAATTTGATCTTTTTTCACAGGACTTAGTCTTGCTAATTCGTCAGCTCTAGTGTTCCACTCTCCTGCTGGATTTCCATCTGTCTGGTGAGAGGCTACCCACTCCACGGCAAAATTCCCTGGACTTGCAATACTTAGAATTTCTTGCTACTTCTCCTTTTGCCATACTGGGATTCTGTTAACTTCACAATCCTTTTGCTGCCAAAAAGGAAGCCACTCAGTCCATCCCTTAAACACAGCATAGGAATAATCGGTGTAGATACAGACAGGAGAAGTATTCTGTGCCTCACGTTGGAAAACACTCCAAACAGCTATCAGCTTGCCAACTTGGGCACTGCCTTCCCCCTCTGTGATAATTCCTTCACCTGAGGAAGTGTGGAGGGCTACAGCCTTATGTTTCCACACCTTTCCTTCTCGCTTGGCAGAAGCATCCGTAAGCCAAGAATTTGCTGACCGTTTGGGGGAAAAAGGAGGGGCTACTCTAATGACTGAGGCAGGTTTGTCCTGGCTGCTACCCAAGTTTTCAGTTTCTTGGATTGCCAGATTTTGTACAGCTCCTTCAGTTCTTGAGAAGACGCTACAATCATGTTCAATCTGAGCATACCACTTCCTTACTGAGGTCCTCTGGGCCACCCCGTCACGTGGGGGTGGTGCCAGTAGAGACAGCCTTAATAACTTTGAAAGGGCCTCTCAAAACAATTGGTTGTTGTTGTGCAATCTTCTCCGCTTCTAGGAGAGCTAAGCTAACCACAAACAATCCTTTCTCCCAGGTAGTGTACCTTTTTTCAGCATCTTTAAAGCCACAGGAGTAAAAACCAAGAGGCTTCGTCGGACCCTCAGGACCCCGCTGCCATATGTGTACTGACAACCCTGAGGAGACCTGAAAAGCATCTGTGGGATGAATAGGGCCCAGGGCTTGGTGAGGCTGTTGCTTCAAAAACCAACAATTGCCGTGCTTCTTCTTGGGAAGCACTCCATTCCCATTTTGTCCCTTTTCTTAACAAGTTGTAAAGAGGTCTGGCAATTATGGAAAATCTGGGATGTGTTTTCTCCGGAGCACTAATACACATCCTAAAGCATGTTGGAGATCTTTTTTGGATTCAGGCATTTTAATCTGATCTGAAGAGGTTAGGGTATCAGGTGGGATACGTGTCATACCTCCTTTCCACCAAATTCCCAACAATTTCACTTCATGTGAAGGGGTTTGGGTTTTTTCTGAGGGAATTTGCAAATCAAGGCTTTCTAAGTGGGAGGTTATTTTCTGTTGGGTATCTCTCACTTCTTCTATTTCATCTCCTCCCACAAGGGTCTCATCAGTGTGTTGATGAACAGCTAGATTGTCCGCTTTGGGTACTTTGTCGAACTCTTGGGCTAAAGCGTGATGAGCCAGGGTAGGAGAATGTTTGTACCCTTGGGGAAGCCTAGTGAAAGTGCGTTGCTGTCCTTGCCATGCGAAAGCAAAACGGTCCATATCTTCTGGCTGTAAAGGTGTCGTAAAAAACATGTCTTTGACATCTACAGGTGGCATGATTGAATGAGCCTTTTCTTGAATCAATGTTATGAATTCTGCTAGATTTGGGACTGCTGCTGTAAGAGGGTCTGTGTTAGCATTTAGCCTACGAAAATCTATTGTCAGCCTCCACTTCCCATTAGGATTTTGCACTGGCCACACCGGAGAATTGAAAGGAGAATGGGTATGAAGTATTACTCCTTGTTGTCGTAGCTCCTGTATCACTGGCTTGATACCCTCTTTGGCACCCAGGGGAAGGAGGTATTGTTTCACATTAGTTACTTTGCTGAATGGTAGGGAGGCTGCAGCTTGGAGCAGTCTGATGTTAAAATGTGGTGTGCCAAAAGACCACAGAAGACCCTCTGAGTCCTCCCACTGCCTCCTAGCAAGGGCATTCAGCCCTAATACATTGGTTGGAATATCTCCAATCACCCCATGGATGGAGAGTTGGTTTTCCTCTCCAGGCAAAGGGAGCTTGACTAAGGCCCCATTCATAGATTCTGTTTAAGTGCCCAAGGCACTTAAAACACCATATCGGTTCTTTGTTGGAACAATTCCACACCTCTGGGCATCTTTCTTTGTCAGCGCAGAAATTTGTGCCCCAGTGTCAATCAGAAAAGTTACAGGTGCCCGTTTAGGACTTGTAATAGCTGTGATCGTTATATCTCCCGTTTTATTTTTAGTGAGCATTCTCAGGTAGACCTATGCTCCGTTTCTTTGCCCACTGACAAGAAACAGAGGGTCTAGTTTCCCTGGTTTTGAGGAAGAATCTGTTCTGGCTCATTGGCCGGACTTTGAGGGAGAAGTGGCTTTGACTCACTGCCCAGATTCTGAGGGAGGAGGGGTGCACTGGGTTGAAGTGACGGATTCGGTAGAAGGGGCTTTTGGCAGTGCCAGTTAGACACTACCTTACTCAACTGATCAAGGGCTAAGCCATCCATCGCATTTCTGGGGACCCCCTTTTTGATACCTAATAAGCACCAATGCTGACGGTTAGGGATCTCTGGTTACATTCTTTGGTTTTTCACTATGAGGAGCCCTAATGTACCTGACACCTTTTGTTTTTTCTGATTTTTCCTCTGGGATTTTTATCGGTCCATATTTCCTACTGTAATTAATCAGATCTTCTTCAACCTCACTCCATGTCCAAACTTTGCAATCACCGGCAGGTGAATTTGATTGTGAACCTGGCGGCTGAGAAGGGGTTGAATATGGAGTAAACCCAGGATCGGTAGATGCAGTTTGGTCGCTCGGGTTTCCAAGGAATCTGTCCAACCTCTCTACAGGACCTGCAGCAGCTATGGTTTTTTGCAGGACAGCTGCTGTAGATTGGAGTGATTCTGGAAGGCCTCGAATTAAAGGGGTCATCAGTTCAGGTTTAACAGGTAATTGCGTGGGGGATTCATATCCGGGAGTTAATTTCCTTTCATGGATCATTTGCAGACAGGCGGCTTTGTGGACGCTTTCTAGAAGTTGATCAGGGGTACCAACTGTAGCGAAAGGGTCTCCCCTTTCTAAAGGATTGAGTCCCCCGGCCCAGAAAGCTGCGCGCTGAGTCAGCAACCATGTGTTACGTTTGTCTCCTGTTGTTAAGAGAACTCCATGTCCCCAGTATCCACTGGCCTCCTGTTCAGTGAATTGAATTTGGTCTCCTCCGGTGAGAGACACTTGGAAGACATATTCCGTCTCAGCTTCGTGGGGAAGCCGCCCGTACTCCTTTTTTAACTTCGCCAACTCAGGAGCAGTGTATGGTATTTGTTTAGTGGTGATATGCGGTTCAAAATCTTCATCATTGATATAATTATATTCTGTTTTAATTAGAGGTCCCATAGGAGGGCAGCAGTTTTCCCCACAATTTTTCACTAGCACTAGTTCTTCCTGGGGGTATATTTGGTTAATGTGAGGAGTTTTCTTTTCCTCTTTCTCTTTTGGTGAGTCAGCATTCTTTGAATTCTTAAAATATTCCTCCCTCAAAGCAGCCCGCAGCAAATGATTTTCATTCCTTTCTTCATCTGATTGTCCCTGTAAAATTTCCACTAGCTTTTGAAGGGAATCTGTGATTGCTTTCTCTTCACTACATCGCTTAAAGCAGTGATCTGTAGCTGCTGTAAGGCATGCTCCTGAAACAGATTTAGGAGCAGATTATGGTTTTATTTTGGCCAAATTTAAACTTTGTCTCATGTTGGAATGAACATCTTCTATCAGTCACACTCCAAATTAAACCAGTTATTTTGAGCCCATTCTTCCCCTCCCGGAGAGGGCCGGGCATTATGTTTTGCTAGCAGAGCATAAAATGCAGCTTTATGATTTGCACTAGGGTTTTCAGTCATTTTATAAAGGGATCAAAACCACTACAGGGAGGTAAAACCTAATTACACATTGCGACACAAACAGCTTCGCCGTGTCGCCCTTCGCTTCCCTGGGTGGGTGAAGAGACCAAAATCTGCCTGGGAGGTACTCCTTAAGTTACTTACGGTTGTCTCTTCGCTACACCAAGCAGTCCAAATTCACACACGCCCACCAAAACAGTTCCCCCTTTTACACTAAGAGATCTTTTGGTGAAAAATCTGAAGACAGAGCCCTCAGTTGAGTATGGGGTGCTTTTCACCTAGGCGTGTGCAGTTTGTGGGAAATTCGAGTCGTCCCCCTTGCTTTCTAGACACCGCTCACCCTTTGCGGGGTGTCGGGCTAGGTGCGGCTGCAGTGAAAAGTCCTTCCCCTATTACAGACTACACACAACCTTGCAACCCCTTCTGTCTGTCAGAAATCCTGTCCGTGATGCCAGTTTAATGTCACCATCTGCTAATAGAAGTGAGGGTCGTGATGGTTTGTTTACAGATCTCCGAGTGCAAAAGGACACAAGGGATTTCAGTTTTAATCACCTTTTCACCTTTGTTAAGTACCCACAACATGGTAATGTGATAGAGGAGAGAAAGAGAGAGAGAGAGAGAAAGAAAAACAAAGTAAAAGAGTAGAGAGGAAGAAAGGGGGGGCAATGGCTACCAACAGATGAGACGAAGTCCTCGTGCTCTGCTGCCAATAGATTTGTCTTCTTTCCGTGGGGAGATCTCATCTCAGTTATTTCAGAAAGTCCCTTTATAGCCCTTTTTCGAAACGAGGGGCAACTGGCCAAGACCGTATCTATGTTTCGTAATAACATTGCAGAACTAAAAGCTAGCCCTAACTATCCCAGGTACATACCAAGCATGCCTTTCTCCTATGTTAACTATGATTTACCAAAATATGAATATCGATCTAATATCGATATCCAACTGAGATGGACAAAAACTCTTAACAGTTTAGAGTTAGAAAGTGTATGTTTTATTTTTGCGTGGGATAGCTCCCTAAGTCGCAGGCCCTGATACAAGCAAACATGATACCTTTTATTTCCACGTATTATGGATATCCAAAATACAAAATGCGTATTCATGGTGTTGACACCTCCCATTCTCCGCTTTGTATGGAAATGAGCTTACATGTCATTAAGCATGCGTAGCGTGTGATCTGAATGGAGTCGGTGGTCTTGAATTGGGTCAGTGGTCCTAAGGAAGATGAAGTAACTCATCTTCCTCACTCTGACCTTTATGCCTTTCTGAGTTTTAACAATTCTAATTACTTTAGTGACCTCTAAGTTTCTTCTTGCGTGACTTTTGGATGGGCTCCCACAAAGGGAGGAAATTGGTAATTGTCTTTATTCTATACACCAACTTATCAATGTTTCTGCTCATTATTCTAAGCACAGCTAAACAAACATGCAAATGACAGATCATCAGTTCAGACTAAAGAAAATCCAAAACGTGGACAGCATCTCCCTTCTGCTGGAAGCCTTCAAGTTCACCACTGCAGTCTGCAGCCTACACAGATCATCTGAGGATTGTAAAAGTTCTCCAAGGAAGAACAAGAACAAGGCTAATGCATGCACACAAACGCTGATCAAAAGCACTTGATGCTCTTGGACAAAAAGATGTAACCTTCACTTTTGGAAAGACAAGGTGACTATGGTTGTCTCCACAGTACTCGTAGGAAAAAATCCCTGAAGTTTTGTAAAACCTCTTTTCAGGGCTTTGTTAACTTCATTTTTGTTAAGAATTGGGGTGTAGGAACTCTATCTGGGAGGTGCTCGGTGCGGGTTCGGACGGTTGGGATGGTGACGGATGGAGACGAGAGATCTCTGTAGTCAGATCTTAGAACATGCGGTTTATTGCAAAGGGCGTGGGTACAGGGGCACTGCTTAGAGCTGCAGCTGGCAGCTCTGAGCAGGCCCAAGAGAGCAAGAGAGTAAGTGGGTAAGTAAAGAGAGAGAATAGTAAGAGAGAATAGTAAGAGTCTATAGTAAGAGAGTGTATAGTAAGAGAGTGTATTAAGAGAGTGTATAGTAAGAGTGTGTATTAAGAGAGTGTATAGTAAGAGTGTCTGAAGTCCTGGTTACAATACAATAAATCATCTTCTGTACTGAATATTCTAATTGTCACTAACCAATCTAATACAAGATACAAATCCTATAGCATTTACATACAGCCTATAAGAGTTCTTATATTACCATAGAGTGTTACATCTTAACTTATTACCGCAGGCCTGGTTCCTATGGTATATCACCGTGTCCCGCAGCCATAGGGAGGAGGAGGAGGAGAAGATCCAGTAGGCAGGAATTGTGCAGCAAGATTGATTTATTTAATTATTTTACAAACTCTTTTATAGACTTTTTTCTTCATAGTCTAATTGGACAAAGGACCAGCCACCCCTTGGGGGTGATTGGCCAAAATCCTAAAACATCCATTATCAAAATATTTTCTACTATACCATAAACAAGACTTTCCAAGGTTGCAGGTGGCTTGGTTGTTTACATTCCCTGCTACCTCCTCTGTGAGAGAGAAAAGTCTCTCACGGACTTAGAAAAATAACAAGAAGATCCTCACTAACAGCATTTTTGTACCTACAATTCCCCCTTTTTGTTTTATAAAATAACAACCCTACTATTAATCCTAAATAGAAATCTACATCAGTTATTAATTCTAAAAATGTCCTTAAGGCTTTAACTATCTGACTCCATAACAAGAAATTTAAAGTTCAGTCTCTGCTTGTGGAAGGACCATCTGCCTGATGGTCGACATCCTGGTCATCGTCAGAAGAGTCATTAGGCTGATGATCTACATTCTGGTCGCCATTCGGGTGGTTGGCGTTCTGGCCATCATTTGGAGGTTGCCTGTTCTGCCTCTGCTGCCGTAGGTCAGGGCGAATGCATTTTGAAGGTAGCCACCGTACCCCCAGTATCTGTGGAAACGCAAGCATACCCACGACCCGAAACGATAAGCTCATGTGGGCCTTCCCACTGGTTAGTGAGTAAATTCCGCACCCAGACTTTTGCCCGGGGCAGCTGTCTGTCGCCTGCAGACTGCAATGAGAGAAAATGATTCAGAATAACAGGATTATTTGAATTTTGTGGTACTGTAAGGTGATTAATTATATACAAAGCTTTTGCTAGTCGGCTCTGTGGAGTTTCTCCATGCATCCCCCTTTTCTGTTTGTCCAAAACACACTTCAAGGTACCATGAGCGCGTTCGACAATGGCTTGGCCAGTAGGAGAATGTGGGATACCAAAGGTATGGTCTACACCCCATAGGTGTAAGAACTGCCGCATCTTCTCCGAGGCGTAGGCAGGACCATTATCGGTTTTCACAGAAGCTGGCACGCCCAGGACTGAGAAAGCCAATTTCCAATGGGCAATGACATCACGGCCCTTCTCTCCAGTGTGAGCAGTAGCCCATATAGCCGAGGAGAAAGTGTCAATAGACACGTGCACATATTTCAGCCGACCAAATTCTGGGATGTGAGTTACATCCGTTTGCCAAATCTGCAAGGCTTTTAGCCCTCTGGGGTTTACCCCCGCTGGCAAAGGCGCAGCGAGTCCGTGACAGTCAGCGCAAGCGCTGACAATGTCGCGCGCCTTGGTTGGCGTTAAATGGAACTGCTTCTGCAGGGTATGTGCACTTTGATGGAAGAAACCGTGCGATGCCTTGGCTTGTGCAATTTTGTCAGGCTGAGGCCCTACCCACGCAGGGTTGGCCAGCATGTCAGCCCTGGCATTGCCTTCTGTTAGAAACCCTGGTAAATTGGTGTGGCTTCGAATGTGCAGAATGTAATACGGATGCACTCGAGCCTGAATTGCAGACCACAAGGTTTGCAACAGTGAAAACAGAGCCGCATTGTTCACCTCCTTCAGAAGTGAACAATCTAAGCGTTGGGTGATATCTGCTACATAAGCAGAGTCAGTAACCAAATTCAAAGGTTCCTGTGAGAATCGCTGAAAAGCCATGGTAACAGCCCTTAATTCAACTAACTGAGCAGAGCCTGACTCGTGTTCCTTCAGCACCTGCCATTCCGATCCCTCCTTCCAGGTAACAATGGCTTTCCCAGTTTTCCCTGAACCATCTGTAAAGACGGTGGGTCCTTGCACCGGCACTCGGCTATTTCTCGGCCGCAAGGAAAGTATGGTCGATTTTGCCAATTGCAGTAATTTATGGCTGGGCAGATGGTAAGTGATCTGCCCTGAAAAGTTTTGCAGCGTGCTTTGCAAAGGAGCACTATGGATGAGGCTCCACTCAAAGTATTCCTTTGAGATCGGAATGACAATTACTGCAGGATCCGCAGCCATCAGTTGCAAACACCGTTGACGGCATTTGATTATCAGAGAAGCGACCAATTCAAACACTGTGGTCACCGTCCTTTTTGGCTGGTGAGGCAAAAAGACCCATTCTAGGATATGCAAAGGATCAGGCCACTGTGTATTCCACTGGCCAATGATACCTGTAGGATGGAGATCTGGAATAGTAATGAAAACAGTGATAGCAATGGAGGGATCCACTCGATAAACCTGACAAGCGGAAACAGCCCGTTGAACCTCCTGCAGCGCTTGTCGCGCTTCCGGAGTCAACTCCCGAGGTGAATTCAGACCAGGGTCCCCTTTTAATATATTAAAAAGAGGGGAAAGCTGCTTTGCAGTTAGACCTAAATAAGGTCGTAACCAATTGATGACACCCAACAGCTTTTGAGCATCATTCAAGGTTTTAATTGAGTCCGGGAATTGCACCTCTTGGCGTTGAATAGTTTGGTCCAAAATTTTCACTCCTAAATATTTCCAAGGAGGATGCTGTTGAACTTTCTCCGGAGCTACCTCTAATCCATAGGCATGCAGAGCAGTGAGCAGCTGAGGCTGTATTCTCAGCAGCTCGTCCTGTGTGGACGCTGCCACCAGGATATCATCCATGTAATGGTAGCAGCATGCATCAGGAAACTGCTTGCGAACTCCGGCTAAAGCTTGGGCGACATACCACTGACAGATAATTGGGCTGTTCCTCATCCCTTGAGGGAGGACCTTCCATTGGTATCTCTTAGCAGGTTCAGCATTGTTAATGGCAGGCACAGTAAAGGCAAATTTTGGTTTGTCATCAGGATGCAAAGGAATTGTGAAAAAACAATCCTTTAAATCAATGATCAGGATGTCCCACCCCATAGGAATCATGGTGGGAGAGGGCATGCCAGGCTGCAATGCCCCCATACCTTCCATTACTGCATTAACTTTCCGGAGGTCCTGCAATAACCTCCATTTCCCTGATTTCTTCTTAATTACGAAAACAGGAGTGTTCCAGGGGCTAGTAGAAGGTTCAAGGTGCCCCTGTTGTAACTGTTCCTGAACCAGCTGATGAAGGGCGTCTAACTTCTCTTTTGGTAGGGGCCACTGCGGCTCAAAGACTGGTGTGTTAGTCAACCACCGCAAAGGCAGTGTAGGATACTGTGCGCCCTTACACACAGTGACCCCTGCTAAAAATTTGTCCCAATCCGTATGCCCCAAGCTGCCAACACGTCCCGTCCCCAAAGGTTAAGGGAAGTGGTAGCAACATAAGGCCTAATTGTAGCTGTGTGCCCCTCTGAATCCTTCACCACCGCAGGCCGTTCGCTTAAATAGCTCTGTGTGGTTCCTCCTAATCCTGCGATGGCCGATCCCACCGGGGCTAAAGGCCATGAGGGAGGCCATGCAGAGAAGGAGATGATAGTTACATCAGCACCCGTATCAATCAAACCTCGAAGCTGAGTTTGGGGTGGCCGGGCGTTCGGCAGGATCAGGGTACATGTCATCTGTGGCCTTTGGTCAGAGATGTCTGCAGTCCAGAAGGCCTGTGGAAGTCCCGTAGATCCACTGCCGTTATCTTCATGAGTTTGTTCTATCCTGGGGACACAAGACTTAAAAGGCACTAATTTAGCAAGGCAGGTCTTTTCAGGAATAGTGACAGGGGGTTTTTGCGTGGAGACCATAGCGCAAATCTGACCTTTAAAGTCAGCATCAATAACTCCTGAGTGCACTAAGATTCCTTGATGGGCAATGTCAGGTTTTCCCACCAGCATTGCACTGGATCCCTGGCCTAAGGGTCCATATGCGTCCAAGGGAACCTTATAAATACCGCTAGAGTCTAAGATGACTGCGGCTGCGGTGTGGACATCAAACCCGTCTGATCCGTGGGTGCTGTCTCTAGGGTGGCTGAGTAGGCCTGTGCCTGTGCCTGTGCCACTCTCTGGGGGAGCGACTGCATCGGAGAGCAATTCCCCCTCCTTGCACCCCGGCGGAAGTTTCCCGACAAAGGCTGACCATTGGCATGAGTCCGGGATCTACAGTAGCCCGTGCAATGCCCTGGCCTGCCACACCTCTTGCACTGGGGGATCGGTGTGTTTTCTTTTTGGCTCGGCTTAGGCCGCTTCCGTTTTTTCACCTGTTTTGGTTGCTTTGGTTCACGACCGGAAGATGCGTGAACAGGCTGCAGGAACGCAGCCAAAGCAGACCTTCTCTGGTTCCCAGATCCCACCTTAGCGCAGGCTTCGACCATGTCTGTTACCTCAGGATCCCCTGGTAAGGCATCTATGATTTTTCTGCATTCCTCGTTTGCGTTATCTCTCACTAACTGCCTCAACAACAACTGCCTTAACCTGTCATCTTCAACCTGCTTCTCGAGAGAAGCAGCAACTTTCTCTACAAAAGAAAGGAATGACTCTGATTTGCCTTGAACTATTTCAGTATATCGCTTTCTGGGTGCTGACAACTCTATAGTTTTCAACAGGGCAGCCATGCCGACCTGTTGAGCTTGCTGCAGGATGCTAGAGGGCAAGTTACCCTGTAGACTGGGATCAGAGAAGGGACCAGTCCCCATCAAAGCATCCACTCCTGCTGTCTGTCTAGGATCAGCAGCAGGGAGCTGCAAATTTGCCAATGCAGTCTTGTTGGCCAGCTTTCTCCAGGTTGTTTCAAAAACTGTAAATTGTACAGGTTGAAATAGAATTTGACCTAAGTGCCTGATATCAAATGGAGAAAGCAAATCTGTATTTATCACCCTTATTATCTGCATAACCTCAGCAGAACCTAGCCCATATTTTGCCACCTTGGATTGGAGGTCCTGGGCAACTTTCCAAGCAATTACCTCATGCTTGTCATGCTCTCCTGAATCTGGGAGAGCCTTATACACTGGGAAAGCATGGATCTCTTTTGGGGAACCAGTACCATCCTGAACTTCGGGCACAGCCTGCGGATGGAGTGTAACAGCTCCCCGGTTACCCCCAGAATCCTCAGATCTATTTGGCATTCCAAGGATTTCTAATAACCTCCAGTCACCCTCCCCCAATGCTTGCATCTTAATAGACTCTAGGAAGCGATTATAATGCGTCGGACGCACTGTTACCGTGCAGTCCGGAAAGGTCCAGGGGCGAGACCGGCGCAGCCTTTTTCTTCGCCGCGCGGCTACAGCCGCCTGACGACCTGGGGCCAGAACCTCATCTGCCTCACTGCCTGACGAGGAGTCATCAGGCAAAGGCAACTTTGGGGTGCTGGGAGAGAACAGGAACGTACGGGGAGGGGGGGCACCTTGGCTAAGTTCGCCAGAGCCAGAACAGACAGGACAGACTGCAGCTGGCTGCGCGGCAGTTTTTACAGCAGTCTCTTTACGGGAGGCCGTCTCGGCCAGATCCGACCGAGCCGGTACTGAAGCTGCAGCCGACTTTGGGGCTACGGCTGCGCCCGGCGCCGCGGCCGTCTCCCGCACAGCAGCCGCGTTCGGCGCAGTCGCTGCTTCCGCTGCTGTTTCGCGCTCCCCGGGCACGCTCGGCGCCGCCGTCTCTGGCCGGCGCTCTGCGGACGCGCCCGGCGCCGCTGCTGGTCCGTTCTCTGCGGACGCTCCCGGCGCCGCCGTCTCTGCCCGCCGCTCAGCAGCCGCCGCCGCTTCTGGGTTTTCCCGTGGCAGCGCTGTTTCTGGTTTCGCCGCTGGCCGCGCCGTTTCTCGGCTCGGAGCCGCGGCTCCCGCTTCTGGTGGGGGGGGCGCGGGCGGCGCGGACGGCACGGCCGGCGCTGGCACCGCTTGCGGCGCGGGCTCAGGCATTCGCCGCTCTAACAGGCTGAGCAAGTCCTCCGTCCTACGGGATAGGTTTCGTAGCTCTGCCAGAAAGGGCAAATGCTGCATAAAAAGGTCCATGGTTCGGTTCTGCGACTGCGCAGAACAGTCCAGCGCCAGGGAGGGGCACGCCCGGCGCTACGCCCGCTAAGTTAGATCCAGGTGCATACGGAACCGAACTAGGAGCCGCTCTGGGGGTCCAGTTGGCTAAGCCGCTGATCTGCGGCCCTGGATAAGCCGTGGCTGCCATCCAGCCGAACGGCAAGGCAGGCTGTGCGCCCTGCCTCTGCCCTGACCCCCCCGCCTCTGGCGGCGCGGGGTCCCTGGGGGCTGCGGAGTCCTGCGACTGTGCAGGGTGAGCCGGCGCAGGCTCTGCCTGTGGAGCCGGGGGGGTTATTCCAAATCCACCATCACTTGCCCCGGAAGCCCAGTCAGCGGGACCCCCCTCGGACATTCCTCCGTCACTCATCACCGAGACAGGCGAGCCAGCCCAGCTATCACAGTCAAGGGCTGTCAGCAGAATAAATAACGAACGCCAGGTTTTGTATAATTCTAACGCTGCCGGCTCCCCTGTCGGGAGCTCGTGTCGGACAGTGCATCCGAGCTCTTGCCATAAGGAAAAGTCCAGGGCAGTATCTCTGTCCATGGAAATCCCTTTTAAAGCAGCCAAGTCTAATAATTCCCGAACTGAGTTTTCAGGAATGGAGGTGCGCAATATGCTAAACACACCTTTCCAGACCAGTACGACAGCGTCGTTCTGTGAGCCGCTGTTCGCCATTTCTCAGTCCTGTCGGACCTCCCGGTCCCGGGGGGAAGGGGAACAGCGTACCTCTACAGGAATTCGGCTTGGCTCGCAGCAGCAGGACACGTCAGAGAGTGCAAATCACGTCGGGCAGCACCAAATATTACCGCAGGCCTGGTTCCTATGGTATATCACCGTGTCCCGCAGCCATAGGGAGGAGGAGGAGGAGAAGATCCAGTAGGCAGGAATTGTGCAGCAAGATTGATTTATTTAATTATTTTACAAACTCTTTTATAGACTTTTTTCTTCATAGTCTAATTGGACAAAGGACCAGCCACCCCTTGGGGGTGATTGGCCAAAATCCTAAAACATCCATTATCAAAATATTTTCTACTATACCATAAACAAGACTTTCCAAGGTTGCAGGTGGCTTGGTTGTTTACATTCCCTGCTACCTCCTCTGTGAGAGAGAAAAGTCTCTCACGGACTTAGAAAAATAACAAGAAGATCCTCACTAACAGCATTTTTGTACCTACATTAACTTCTAAAAACTACTCTTTGGACCCCTTCTGCTGAGCTAGTAGGGTCTGCTCTGACCCTTGGACCTGCCTGCAAGCAGAGGGTATTGTTCAATCAAGAGGGGATTACCTTCAGTCGGCCATACCATTGTTTTCCAGTTGTTCAGTAACTAAGACTTGGTATCTCAAAGGTGGCTTTCATTTCGATGTCGCTTATAGTTTTCATATTCCCAAAATCTTTTGTCAGGCAATCAGATTTATAAGGCTTTCCTGTTTCATCTTCCCCAACATCGGGGAACACAGAGAGACCTGTCACTTTTTTTGCAGAATGCCATAGAAACTGCTACACTCACTTCAACAACAGTCCAAATAACCTTCTCTGCAAATACTGACCATATGCAGTTCTGGTTGATACAAACCCCCTCACCTAAGAAAAGGAAGAACTCGGCAAGCAGTTTGCAAAGATGAACAACTTAGCACGATTGCGGCTGATGACATGCCCTGACCATTTTTACCTTCAGCTGTGGGTGCCGTACCTTCCTACCCTCACACATGCCACTCAAAGCTGCTTGCGTGGAGCTCTCGCACCACCTATGCCAGCAACTGTGCCCAGCCGCCACTCTTCTTCAGCACCACCGCACCTACCACAAGGTAGCTGAATCAGAGGGAAAAGGAGGTCGCCAATGGAGGGAAGTTGTTCCCCCTGACAGCTAAGCTCCGACTCCGGGGTCCCTTGTGTCCTTCCCAGGACGGGCGGGAAAACGCCTCGGCGGAGCGCAGTGCTGGGCGGGAGCGGCCGGCAGAGCACCGAGCGCGCTCCCCACTCCCTCCCGCCCGCGCCGCTGCGGAGACCCCGGGTTCGCCGGAATCGGCCACGTGCAGCACGGAGGTCAGCGCGGCAAAGGCGGTCGCCCCTCGTTGCTCTGGGAAGGCCGGCCTCGGATCCCCGCTCTCTCCACCGGCACGGGCAGTGCCAGCAGACTGTCGCTGCGGCCGCTGCTGGCTGAAAGCCTCGCCGCGCACCGCCCGGCCGGCCCCGCCGCTCCGCGGGGTCACATGGCACCTGCCGTGGGCGGCCGCTGAGCGACAGGAAGCAGAAGCGCTCACCGCCGCGCCACTCGCCGCCCCGCCCGGGCGCTCCTCTCCTCGCGCTACCACGATGGCGCCGGCCCGCCCCGCCTTCCCCGTCGCCTGCGGCGCAACGCGGGTGCTCCGAGCCACGCAGCACGCGTGCGGCCGGGCCCTGCCGAGCCGCAGGCGGAGCCGGGGCACGGCCCGGGCGGGAGAGCTTCCGGCGAGGCTGGGCGGGCGGCGAGCGCGGCCGAGCGTGAACGCGCCAGGCGGGGTCGGCCGGCGGCGCGATGGGGAGCTAGATGGAGGCGGCAGCACCGCGCGGCATAAAAGAGCTGATTGTCCCGCAGCCGCCCGCTCCGCAGCCCCTCGGCTGCTGTCGAGAAGGGCCCCGGCCCTGGCCGCGCCGGTGGCGAGGTGGCTCCGCAGCCCGCGGCCAGCCCTGGCGGGGCAGGGGAGCACTGCGAGCAGCCCCGACGCCGCGCAGCCGTCTGTAACGCGCGGTGGGAGCCGCCGGCAACTATTTTACACCTCTCGGGGGGCTGGGGAGGAGCACGGAGACCACGCAGCAGGTCGCTGCCGTTAGGGAAAATTAATCCACCATGCCTGAGGTTTATGTCCGAAAAGGAGACAGAGGAGTCCTGCAACAACTACAGGGAGAGTCCCTGGGGCTTTTCCCATGGGGTCTGTCAAACGGTTGTGGGATGCAGCCCCTTTTTTATGCTAAGTTCCTGGCCACAGCACCCTCTTCCTTTTCCCCACTGGCTGAGGTATTCGGGAGATACAGACTTCCGGAACTGCCTACTCTATGCCCTCCTCTAATATGCACCCCCCTTTTGGCATCGAAAAGAAAGAAAAAGAAACCATTCCTAATTCTATTAAGTCTTTGTTGCCTTGCTCTAGGTTCAGGAATTTAACACGGCCTTGATTAATCAACAGTCCCTGTCATCTGCTTGCAAACAGCAGCTCGAGTCATTTAATTTCCCACAAACTCCTCCTTCTTCTGCTAACAGATAATCTAATACCATCCAATGTTGAAAATACCACTTTCCTCATTGAAGTGGGTTGCTCAGCAAGACGGTCAAGAGCTGTGGCTGGCTGATTGGTAATTATTTCTGAGACAGCTTGTAACCTAATTATCTCATTCAAATGATAAATGGGTTTCCATGCATCTGGGATTAGTTCCTTAGGTTTCCAAGTGGCTGGTCCATCGTGTTGCGTAACTTGTTCTGGTGGCCATTCATCTTTTCCCCGTTTTGGGGTGCTCCCTGCAGCCAAGGCTGCATCAGCTGACTGCTTTTCTCTAATTAAATCATCACAGATTTGGATTCCTAAGCGATTTCCCTGAATTTGTAGTAGCAAAAAGAACAACAGTCTAAGATATGCACCATATCCCAGACCAGTTTGGAGGTAACCTGAGTTAAGCATGTTGGCCACAAATCCAATCATGTCCTTTCAAAGCCCGTGTTCCATTAGCAAAGGGGCCTTCTTACCCTTGGTCATCAATTGGTGGGTCAAAATACAGCAGAATTCCCGGGCCTAACGGTCCTCCAACAATAGCTGCCCCACCATAAGGGTCACAGCATTTGCATTTCCAAGCTCCCACACAGGGTTCCCATCTACATTTACATCTGCAAGTTGCTTGCTTGGATTTGGAGCAGAACTCACTAAAAGGCTTTGAGTTCCAATCAGGTGTTGCCATTCCCATTGATAATCACAAACAACATGTCTTCTACTTGTGGAATTTTTGTGGGGACAGCTTAAAAATAGGTGGTCAAAAAAACCCCTTGTCCCTCCCCATTGCTTTACAGGCTTCCAAATGTTTTTGGTAAGTGTGGTAAGAACACCTTACGCAGCTACCATTAGTGAGCTGAACAGCTATTTGATTGCATTTGTCTTGATATTTGGAACAATTGTAAGGAGGGCAATTGGAGGGCTAAACCCAATTGTTTAAAGCCAGAGGGAAAGTCAATTGACAAACGCCTTTTCCTACATAGACCCGCCCTGTCCTGTTTAGGCAATAAGTGCCTGTTGGAGAAGAATGAAGTGGCCATGTGTTGGGGAGGATGAAAGTTTGGTAAGAAAGTTTCACAGGTATGTAGGCTTGGCAGCAAGGTCTGAGAATGTAGAAGCTGGGGATGAGGTAGAAATGAAAGCAAGTTTTGATATAGAAGAAAAGATGTTTTGCTGAAACAGTGATCGCTGAGTAACTGAGAAGGCAAAGGTTGGAGATGAGTTGGAAGGAGATTTTTAGGAGCAGGACAAAGGTATGTGATTACAAACAAAGACATGTTTTTCACCAAGTAAGTAAGTCTCAAGAAGAGCATAAGTGAATAGAAAAGGTGTCTTTACCAAAAAGAAAGATATGGCAGGCAAACAAGAAATGTTGATGTAGCAAGAAGAAGAACGGTCTAAGAATTTTCCACTGGAAGCTTAAATTGTAACTTACTTACTCTTGTGATTGGATAATAATGACTATAATATGGTGATGGTAGTAGCTATGATAGGCTATAGGCCAATGTCAAGGTATTGTGTATGGTGCTTATTGGTTGTTATGTGTTAAGATACTCTGCAAAGAAAAGTATCGAATGCTCTGTAACTTGAACAGCAAGCGGCTTCAGGTATGCCTACAGCTAGAGCTGGCAGCTGTAGGGCTGGCTCTGGATAGCCACTCCCTGAAATGCTGTAACTTCGCCTATGCAATAAACAGCTTTCAAGAGAGCCACCTGAAGTCCAGACATCCTTCGTGAAACCTTCTCCTATAGCCATGGACTTCCTTCTTTGGCCCAAAATCCCGTCCTAGTATGGACCTCATGTCGGGTGTTGAACCACCATTTAGGTTCAGCTGGGCTTAGCCCACCATGGCCACTCTTCAGATCCTCCTGGCCCTCCACAGAGCCAGCAATTGCTAAGGTGAAAAACTTTTGCTACTTCTTCTGCTAAGGCTGCAAATTGATTCTCCCACTCCTGGCCTAAACTTAGCTGACCATATAAAAGTAGAACTAGTAAGGAAAATGTTTTAATAATGTGATCTAATTAGCTAGTCTAATTTTCCCGTTGTCTTCTGCACCATCTGTGGCAATTGAAGACACAGAAACCACTTAACATAAAAGAATCCAGCAAGTATTAGCGCCCCAGTGAGTGGAGATTCTAGAGGAGGGATACCCATAGAGACTATTTCAGCAGGTGGTCTGTGGGTAGGCACGCAGGGCTTCCTCTGATGTCGAAGCACTGGCTACTGCTCCGGCCCACTCCTGCAGAGTGTCAGTCACGGCCTCCCAGCTTTCTCCTCCAGCTGAGATGTGCAAATCTCTGCGGCTTCAGAGACCTTGACCCAAGTGTTCAGCTGTCTTGATGGCTGTTTCTGTCATCAGTGACACTTGGAATGGGCCACGCCATTTCAGAACCACTGGCGCTTCTTTCTACTCCTTAACTAGGACTCAATCTCCTGGTTGGATGTTACAAGCAGCAAAGTCCAAAGGTGGGGCTTGTGCCAGCTGAGCTTCCTGTTGAAGGGGTTCCACAAGAAGCAGTATCCTGGCCACAGACAGTTTTAAATATACATCACTTACCTCTACTCCCCCACTAGGTTGAGACTTAGCCGGGTAATTCATAACAACGACGGAAAGGGGGAGAACGGAATCTCTCTTCTGGCTCGGGCTCTCATTCTCACCAAAGCCAATGTCCAAAGCCCTAGCCATGGCATCTTGGTTTCTATTACCAGCTTCAAAAGGTATTTATTTCTCTATTCATTGTTTTCTACCCGAGCCGAGCTCTGGGGGTGCCAGGGCCTATGGAGGTTCCATTGTGTTCCTAAAGAAGCCAAAACCCCTTGAAGGATCTTTCCTGTCAAATGAGTTCCCCTATCTGAGTCTATTGCTTCTACAATGCTGTATCTTGGAATGATTTGTTCCAAAAATGCCTTAATACCTGATCCTGTCGTTGCTGAAGCAGTTGGAAATGCTTCTAGCCACCTTGCTAGCTGACATACCATTACCAGAAGAGATGAAGCCTTCCCACTTGGGGCATCTCAGGAAAATCCACCTGGCATCTTTGGAAGGGACCTGCAGCCCAAGGCCTCCCTCCCCTGGCAAGTTCCTTTGTAACTTGGCTGTTTGCTTTAGCACAGATCAAGCAACCTTCAACAGCTCGTTCTGCCAGTCTAAAAAGACCCCCAGCACCATCCAGCATGAGGAAGGCTTCTGCCAATCCTCAGGAAGTGCAAGGACTCTCTTCACGGAGTTCTTTTACTATTGGTAGGGCCAAAGCTTCTGGTATCTCTTGTTTGCCATCCCTTGTAAACCAATTATTGCCTTTTTTCTCTGCCACACGGCTTTTAACTGTATCTCGAACTCCTCTGGGAGAAAAGACAGCTTCCCAGCCAGTGATGGAGTCACTGCGAGCAAAGGGGGCATCTTGGAGAGTTCTGGCAGAAGTGTTGCTTTCTGACTTTCTTCATCCACCAAAAAGTAGACACAGGAGTCCTGTAACTTTCTTCAACTACAGGGAGAGGCCATGGGGCTTTTGCCATGGAGTCTCTCAACTGATTGCGGGACGCAGCCCCCTTTTGATGCGAAGTTCCTGGCAACAGCACCCTCGGAGGTACTCGGGAATTACAGACTTCCGGAACTGCCTACTCTAGGCTCCCCTCTAATATGCACCCCCCTCTTGGTATGGAAAAGGAAGAAAACGAAACTATTCCTAATGCTGTTAAGTCTTTGCTGCCTTGCTCTAGGTTCAGGAATTTAACACGGCCTTGGCTGAGCAACAGTCTCTGTCGATTAGTAACAGTTTCTAGAACTAAGACTTTCTTCTGTTACTCCCCTACCAGTAAATTCCTAGCCTTGTCTAAGGACAGATTCACACGGTCTCTTTGTAAAGACACATCTGTTACTCCTTTCACTCCCACACCTTCTTAGTGGTGGGACGGCTCCCCCCGGCACAGCACCTGGCACAAAACCCCCCTATGCACCTACACACACACCTGCACTTACCCTGCACTCCGCTGCACACACACACACACACACACACCTCCCGCACACTAACACCCCCCTCCACATCCCTGCCATGCTACTTGCAGTGGCCCTGCCCCTGCCATCCCAGCCGGCTGGCAGCACCCACTCTTCACATGCCTCCCCATGCCTTGCATTTCCTTGCTGCCCTCTCTGTAGCCTTCCCTCAACCTGCCTTTTCTCCCCTGTCTTGCATTGACTTGCTCACCCATCCCCCACTTGACTTCCTTTCACATTCGTCTAGGTCTGGCCTCACCTTTCCTTTTCCTTCTAGGTCCCTCATTGCCCTGCCTCGCCTCGTCAAGCAAGGCCACACAGAGCAGTTGGTCCTGGCCACTTTTGTGTACCAGTAGTCCTGGAATGTACTTCTCACCTGCCTTGCCTATCCTTGCCTTGCCTTGGCAACACAGCAGTTTCTTGTCTTGCCCTGCTAGCTCTCTGGAGCCTTGCATTCCTTTGCACAGCCATGCCCCACCCTTGACCTGCCTACTGCTTTCCTCCAGGGCCTTGGCTTGCCGAGCCCTTCTTGTTTCTGCCTGGCCTACCCATCAGTGGACTTTCCTTCCTATGGCCAGCCTTGCCTCTAACGTCTGGGCCTTCTCTTGCCTACCACTCCATTTGCTTTCCCCTCACTGCTCTGGCCTTGCTTACCTCTCCCTTGACTTGCCCACAATTGCCTGCACTTGCTTTGCAGCGCCTTGCCTGCATGGAAGGCAAGGGCAAGAGTGGTAGGCAGGGCAAAGCAAAGCCAGCAAGTGGTAAGTAGTGCGAGGCAAGGCAGACGTAGGCAAAGGAAGCAGAGCAAGGGTAGCTTAAGAAGAACTAGACAAGGTACTGAAGGCAAGGCAAGGCCAAGAGACTCGGAGTGCCTTTCCTTGCCAAGGCAAGGACATAAGTGCCAGTGTTGCTGGAGCAGATGTTAAGGTAGCATGGGGAGGAATAGTCAAGCAAGACATTTCTCTTCTGGTCCCTGGGCGTGTAGGGGCAATTGTTGGACATATTCAATACTGGAGGTGGATCAGTGGATGGATGTGTTGTATTTTGGAGGAGGGGTTGCCGTTTCTTTGGAGATGGGCTTGTAGTTGCTCTCTTTGGCAAGGAGAGCAGGTTTGGATGTGCACATCAGGTGCTCTTAGGGATTTTAAAGGCTTTTCCCAAGAGGCAGTTCTCCGGGTTGGAGCTGTTGAGCTGTCCGTGGGAATGCAAAGGCCAAGCTTGTGAGCCTTTTGTTCTGGTGCCTTTAGTGTGTGAGCAGTCCGTGGTGCCGTTGTCTTTGGATGCTGACTCTGGGAGAGGGAAGGCTTAGGATGGTACCTAGAGCTGAGAAGGAAAGTGCTGAGAACAGCGTGTGTGCTGCTAGTTTGAGGGGTGCAGTTGAAGTTGCAGGCAGCAAGATCTTCCTCAGCTGCCACTGTTTTGAGCTCTGTTTTTGCCAGATGGTTTCAAGTTGGTGGGCAGAATCTGCGAGAGGGAAAAGATTGCTTTGGGCCAAAGAGGTTTGTCTGCCTCTTGGAGTGTGGTATAAAGAAGAGTCCGCTCTTGGAAGGGGAAGATGAGGGAAATCTTTTTCTCCTGATGTGTTTTGAGTGCAGGGACGTTTGCAACTTGCCTCTGCCCTTGGGGTGGTTTTGAGCAGCGCCAGGTGCTTGGCCTTCTTTTGCAAGTCGTCAGCGCCATCGTGTGCTTGTTTCGAGGAGCGCTGACAGTGCCGGGGAAAAAGCCAAGCGTTTCGCTGGCTCGGCCCCAGTCGTGTGCGAGCAGTTGGTGGAAGAGCTCCGCTGTGCATCCTGCCTCTTGGAGACACAAAAGAATGTGATCCTGCGCGTAGCGGGGAAGCAAGAGGAATCTTTTCATTGTTGGCTGTGCAGTTTCTAAGCGGCAAAAGTCAAGGCAGCTGCAGCACGGCCTCTTTCTTTCAGAACCTTTTCTGTGCCATCATGAACATGCTCAACATGCAACTCGCACCCACTGAACTGCATCAAAGGTCCTGGAGAGACGCACTTTCCTTCAAGCTCTAGGTAGCATCTTACCCTCCACCTCTCATGGATCCCAAAGCCCTTCCAAATATCCAGCAGCTGCACGCAGAGAACAAATGCTAGAAGGCGGCGTTGGCCTTCAGAGTCCCTCTAAAGTCCGTAAACTAGGCGAAACATTGCAGTGACCAGTACTTTCCTTCGCAACTATCTACAGAGCGTCATCACATTCTCTCAGAGTGGCTAAGTCCACCCTTGCAGCACAGCAGCGTTTCCAGCCACAGTTCGGACTGAGAGATGGGCCAGGTGAGAAAGCATTTGTTGACTATCCCTCGTCTCTGGAAGACTTGATACTCGCAGCGCAATCACGTGCACACACCTTCAGTGTGGCCAAGTTCAAGCCAGCTAGAGCTCACAGAGACGGGAGAGTCAGGAGAGAAGCTGTTCCAAAAGTACCGTGTACTTAGGGCAGCATTCAAACTGTGCACAGCACTCTACAGCACTGTAGACCGTGGCTTCTCTGACAAGACGTGCCATCCCATTGTTGGCTCTCGCAGCTCGCTTGCTAGCTGCTCTCCTGAAGAAAAGAACTAGGAGGAAAAGCCAATGCTGGGCTGCACCTTCCCCTTGCCTCACGTAAAGCCACTTCAACTCCCCGCTGCACTCTCTACTTCCCCTCTCCTCGGCATCGACCACTGTGTTTTCTGCATCTCGGAGCCCAAAGGTAAGCGCCAGTGTTCCCAGGGATGCTTGGAAGAGGAATAAGTTGTAGCACAAGTAAGTAGCTGCCGTTGAACTTCCTCCTTCTCAATGCTAACGTGAATTCGGCAGGAGGGGAGCGCCAGCCACGCTCCTTTCTCAGTTTGTACGCTGCGGACACGAGCCCGCTGCTCTTCGCCTTCGTTCGGCCTCTTTGGTACCCATTGTCGCGCTTTCATTCTGTCAGAGTCGAACCGTCGCCTACTTGGCACACAGAGCACTGTGCCAGCAGCCAAATGTTCCAGCCGACTGCTTCTGCTGACACACGCCTGGGCTATGCACTTTGCCTCTCAGCGACATACAGCAACACATTCGGTCTTTCTTGTCTTCCAAATGTAAAGGGAAAGCTTCTCGGCTACGTCTGGCACAGAGAACAGTTTTAGGTCAACAAGCTTACCCAGAACTTACCCTCGACACGTGGAAACCTGTATTTGCACCACATTCCAGTGGCAGCTCTCTTTCCTTTACAGGCTGCACAGCGCCGTCAGATCGCGGTGCTCTCTGCACCTGCCTTCTCACTTCCAAGTACCACCGTGAACCTTAGAGCCTTGCGGGGAGTGAAGGCATGGATAGTCGTCTCACAGAAGAACATGCAAGGATGAAAGGATGTTCTTCCTTTCTCCTCCTTCTTGACCAAATTGTCGTGCTGTGTTGAAAGTCTTGGCCAGCGAAAAGCTACTCCAGCAAGTGTTTCTCTCCTGACGCATTTTGCTGAGCAAAAGCTACACGGACAGTTTGGACTCTGTGAAACAGCAAGAAAATGATTGTACGTTGAGCTGAGGAAAATCCGTGCACAGCACACCGTGGATGCGTGCAGTGTTCGCGCTGAAGAGCCGCAAAGCTCAAAGGCATTGCTGGGCTTCAGTTCTGTCCAGACCGCAGAAGGCGAAGAACAAAGCAACTGGGCACCGGGGTAACGTACTCAGTGGAGTGAATTTCAAATGTCCAGCCAAGAGCTGCTTCACAAGCAGATTCAGCTGAGAATGCTCTGGCTGCTTCACAAAGGAAGGTGCAGCCGTTGCACTCCATCACACAACCTGGCCAGAAGCAGGTTCTTACACCTTCAGTGCTGCAGAGTCCATGCAGCTGGAGCTCACCCAGAAGGACGTGTCCAGCTAGAAGGCGTTCTTCAAGTACCCCCCTCTTCCAAGTAGTCTTGAAACTGAGCACAACACACTGTGGCTCGGCAGCTTCCTTCTCAGATAGATGTGCCGTCACATTATTCACTCTCGCAGCTCCGTTACCCACTTGCAGCAGCTGCTGCCAAAGAAAAAGGCTCCAGAAGTAAAAGCCACTGTTGGGCTGCACTTTCCCCTTGCCTCACGTCAAGCACCAGAAACTGTCCGCTGCACTCTCTATTTCCATTCTCTGCTGCGTCTACCACTGTAATCTCTGCATCTCGAAGCCTACACCTCGGCACAGTTCTTTCCAGGGAAAGCTGGAAGAGAAATAGGTGGCAGCACAAGTAGCTGCAAGTTGAACTTTCTGTTTTCAACTGCTACTTTGAATATGACAACAAGCGAATGACAGCCACGCTTCCTCTTGCAGCCTGTGCGTAAAACCACCTAAACACCACGATGCACTCTGCACTTGCCTTCTCCTCGGCATCGACCACTGTGTTTTCTGCATCTCGAAGCCTAAAGTTAGGCGATATT